>NC_047663.1:26833725-27184559 GCF_011762505.2 Arvicanthis niloticus | reverse complement strand
AACAGAGCACTCCAGCCTCTGAGCTCTGATCTGACTGTTGACTTCTGCCCTCCCTAAGTCTGGCCTTGACATTCAACCTATTCTCCTCACCTGTAGAGACAGTGTCAGCCTTACCCTGCACCGCCTACTGTCTCAGACCACCTGCCCTCCTCAGCCTCTACCTGGTACACCCTGCTCTTTGCAAGGAGACCTCTTACTATCAGCTGGCCTCTCTCAGGTGCCCCTTGGGGGCTTATGGCTCTCAGCTGGAAGAGTGCTTAGAAACCATAGTGCGTGGCTTCATCCTTCCCACCTGGGAAGCTGGGCCCTGAAGCAACAGCACACTCAAACTGTCCTTGACTATCAGTGTTTTCTGGTGTGTGTGTGTGTGTGTGTGTGTTTGTGTGTGTGTTTCCGTAGTGTCACACCTATAGGGCAGAACCAGAATCTGGTCTTTCCTCTGTCTCCTCACCATGCCCAGAAGGATGGACCAGCAAACATCAGGCCTCTGCCATCTTGCTTTCCTTCTCAGCCCCGCCTCAATAGCCTGGAACAGGAACCAGGTGGTGGCATGCGGTAGAGTGGGAGGGACTAACCAGAGGAGGTCCAGTTGAGGGTCTCTCTCTAATTTGCTTCTGTCCCTTGATGTCCAGAGGAAAACAAGCCTCCTTTGCCCTAGAGAATGTCAAGCATAAACAGAGGTCAGTGCCCCCCTGCCCTTGCCCTGGAGGTGCCAAGGTGGTAATTAGGCTTGGGGGTACAGGCTGTGTAGGTGGGGGTGGGGAGGATCTTACCCTGGGGAGCTGAGCTGGGCAGAGAAGCTGGGTGGTCTGGGCAAATGGGTGGTTTGTAGGTGGTCTGGGGGTTGAATGAGTGTTTGGAAGGGAAGCTGGTAGAAACAAGAGGTGGGGGCAAGCAAGGAACAGAAGCCTTGTAGAGCAAAGCTGAATCTTTCTGGATTTTTAAGGGGAGCCCCTGCCTGTACTTTAGAGGCAGGCATCCAACTCCAAGGAGAAGCCTGGGCCACAAGATAGCTTCAAGACAGTGGGGTCATCTGGGCTGCCACAGCAGTGCGCAGGCTCTCTTCCTAGGTTGATCAGGGATTCCAGGGAGTCTCTATCTCCCACCTGCTTCCTTAGCTTGGGAAGAGAGAAAAGAGGGGTCCTCTAGCTGGAAGGAGGTGCCTAGTCTGCTCCCCCTCCCCAATTGCTGAGCCCACTCTCAGCCAATCCCTCTCACTCCAGGGACAAATTCCTTCTTAGGCTGAAAGCAAGCCCCCTTAGAGCTGCGGGTCTTCTGTTGGTTTCTTCTCCAGCCCTCAGGAGCCCCAGCCACAGCTTCCGCGGGTCAGGCTGCAAAGGAACATTGTATCCTAACTCTATCTCCCCAAGGTCCTTAGTGTCTCCACCTGTAAAATGAGAGCCATCCAGTATTTAACTGCCGGGATTAAATAAGGCAGCACAAGGTCGGGGTTACTGAAGTGGCAGTTACAGCAGTGACTAACACCCCACAAGATGTCCCTTGTGTCTAGAGGCCAGGTCTCCTCCTGGGAATGGCTACCCGGAAGCTGGGACCTGGTTATGACCCTTCACATAGGGACTATGATGGAAGCTGGCAGGAGATGGGGTGAGCAGGTCATGGGGAGGAGGTGGAATGGCTGGGAAGGTCCGGTGGCATCCTGCCCAGGCCCCAGGCACATTCCTCCTCCCTGGAACTCACCACCTGCTGGCCACCTGTACCTCCAGTCCCACCATAGGCCTGAACTCCACAGCAAAAGAGTGTAAGGTGGTGACCAGACAGGACACCCTGAGGAAAGGATGTGGGGGATGGGGACACTGCTGGACCCCTCGCTGCAGGGACTAAGTCCTAGTTTGTCCTATGTCTCTCTGGGAGGGTCTCAGAATAAGAGGTGTCCACAGCTTTGAACAAGAAAATTCGCTGAGCCATAACTCCTGGAGGCAGAAGGTTGTCATACCATTGTCAGCCCGAAGGATCACTGGAGGGGAAGCTTACACCATGAACCTGGTCCAAAGGGGCTAGACTGGTATCAGATGGTCAGCCTCTCACCTCCATGGCCTCAACAGTGTTTCCATCTTGCTTGATTCATGTTTCCCACTGATGGGAAAGTCCCAGGGAGGGATGGAGCAGCTTCTGAGAACTGGAGAGCCTGGGAAATTGCCTGGTGGTTCAAGGAAAACATGGGGCAAGAGCTGTCTGTAGTTCAAGGTCATTTTCAGATAAGCTTCTTCCTATATCTCTCCCAGCCCCTCCATTTCTCTGTGGTATCATGTACAGAACCTGTGTGTGTGTGTGTGTGTGTGTGTGTGTGTGTGTGTGTGTGTGTGTTTACAGTAGAAAACACTAAAGGGGAAAGAGCACCTTCTTCTCCCCATCTCTAGTTAGCTGGCAGAGCAGCCTGTTTGGGGTACCCTGAGTGGCTGGGGCATCCAATTGCCAGCCTGAGGACTCCAAGAATCCCCACAGACCCTCTTTATTCGGGTAAGGATGACCTATCTGAGAGGAGAGCCATCTGAGTCAATGTTCAGAAGCTTTACCAAGGTACCTGGGAAGGGGTGGGCTTAGCAGAGGGCACATTTGGATGGAGAAAGAACAGAATTTCACCAAAGGAATATCCAAGAGACGTAACCCCTTGTCCATCCTGTGCTTCTGTGGCAAACCTTGTGGAACCTTCTGGAAGCCTGCTTCCTGCCTAAAGGTCATTGCCATGCTTTATTGGAGCCAGCACACTTGCACTTCAGAAGTAAGAAGTTTGCTGTAAAAGGCCTACTGGGTGCAAACACAGCATTCTAGGGGTGAATAAATAAGCAATCGTCTCTACCCTCAGCTGCTCATCTTTCAGTCATGCTCCAAAAAGACTCAAGGATAAGAACCAGGCTAGGTTGGGCATGTCAAGAAAACAGTGTATAAGCCGGGCGGTGGTGGCGCATGCCTTTAATCTCAGCACTTGGGAGGCAGAGGCAGGTGGACTTCTGAGTTTGAGGCCAGCCTGGTCTACAGAGTGAGTTCCAGGACAGCCAGGGCTACACAGAGAAACCCTGTCTCGAACCCCCCCCCCCCCCCAAAACAAAACAAAACAAAAAAAACAGTGTACAAACGGAGACTTCCATCTGACAGGAGGATATACTCACGCTTATGGTCACATAAACCCACACCCCCAGCATCCAAGGGGTAACTTGAATCCTCTACCACAAGATGCCTCTTGGGCTTCAAAGTCTTCTCTAAGACCCCACCTGAATGTGCTCTGTTCCTGTTCTAGCTTCTCTTGGAGTTCCTAACAAGCTGGTCTTATGAGACTATGTAAAGATATATTTATTTATGGGATTACGGGATTAATCCTCCTCCCCCAGGAGATTAATCCTCCTCCCCCACAATACCGTATGAGCCAGGAGCAAGCTCATCTGTGTGGTGTGCCAAGGTGGTCAGCCATGAAGACACGCAGCAGGTCTGAGGTGAGAGGAGCTATAGGATGTGGCTACTACAGTTGAAGGGGGTGAGATGCAAGATGGGGACCCAGGCTGGCAAGGTAAGCTGGCATCAGATCAGGGCAGACTGTAAATGCCAGGCAATGCTGGGACTTTATCCTGCCGGCAATGGGGAGCCATCAAAGGTTTTTGAGTGTAAGAGTACATGCTCCAACCTGTGTTCTAGGATGTCTCTTAGTGCGTGCGGAGGAGGGAAGGGAGGATGGGGGGTGCTCCCTGGAGCTAGGGGGAAATAGCCACTGTTGCAATCGTCTCAGGAACTGGTGAGAACAGGCTGGAGTGGGTCAGGAGAGAGGGGGGAAACAGGAAACCTTCTCACCAGGGACTAATGCAGGAGCTGCAGAACCAATGTCAGTGACATCTGTAGATGGAGACAGGGATGATTACTTGCAAGCCAGGCTGGGTAATTCATGCCCATAATTCCAGCACTCTAGAGACAGGGATTTGTGAACTTGGAGTCAGCTTGGGCTACCGACTGAGTTTGAGGCCAGTCTAAGTCTAACCTATGTAATAAATAAATAACTTGTAATTCTCCAGGCCCTCCATCTTGGAGGTGGTGACACCTTCAGGCTGACTTGGCCTATCCAAGACACGGGTGTTGGAGGTGGTTGTTATATATGAACCACACAGAAGACCAGAAAGTTCCCTCTGGTGTCTGTATTCTAGCTCTATGGTAAACCCAAACCCATGTCAGCGGGCCTCAAGGAAACCCCTCTCCAGGGTGCCATAGCTTCCCCCAGAGTGTGAGGCTCCTAGAGACCGTGGGGAAGGAGTAGAGTCATTGAGGACTAGAGACTGTTAGCTCTGTTCTTTAACCACCTCCTTCCTGACCCTGGTAGATACAGAGGCTAGAGAAGATGGTGTGCTCAGGCCATGGCCCACTTCGGCGAGGGTTAACAATAAGATCTGATCTGTGGAAGATACTCTGGCAGGGAGGGGGGAGCAGGGGGTGGGGGGAGCAGGGGGTGGGAGGGAGCTGAACTTGAGGTTCAGCAGGTTTAGCTCCAAGAGCTTTGCTCTCTTCACCTGCCCACCACATACTCCAGTGCACAAGTTAGAACAAAAGGCTTCCCCTTGCCCCTGAATGCTTAGAAGTCTAAACAGAACAATAAGACAGGAGGCTTTGCATGGGGTGTGGACTGTGAGCATGGCTCCACCTGGCAGTGTGCTGGCTTTAGTAACTTGCCAAGTAAGACCAGGCTTCAGGACATAGTCTAGGGATGAAGACCTCAAAAATCAGAGGTCTAGCCCTCCTCATGGGGGAGGAACACATCACCCAGACCCAGAAAACAGGAGAAGGCCCCAGGGACCCAGAATACCCTCACTCCAACACACATATACACACAATTCTGGTGGCAGATGCTGACAAAGGCAGGACACAGAAAGACGGCAGCACCTAAGCCTACCTCAACACCACACCTAGCTCTCAGAGCTCCCCAAACTGGCCTGGGGTCTGGAGCCAGGGGGGCGTGTTTCTCTGGAGAGTGGCAGAGCCAGGAAAGCAGGAAGCCAACCCTCCCATCCCCCAACCCCCACGCCCCACCCCCGCCCCCAACTAGAATCTCTTCCCTTTGGTGTACAGCCTAGGTATCTGCCTGAGATTCCACTTGGGGGCAGAATAGAGGTTACTAGAGCTGACAGCCCCAGCCTTCAATCCAAGCTGTCATTCTCTATCCTGGGGATAGGGGTGGGGGGACACGGTACTGAAAGCCCATCAGCGTTTACTACACTCTGAACAGCTAGCTGAGCTGACTCTCTGCTCTTAAAATGAAAAGGGATGCAAGGCTTTCTGGACTCTGCCCGTGCTGTCTTCAGCTGTGCCTAATGGAGAGTCCTTCTGTTATTGGGAGGCCGGTTCCCAGAGCAGAAGTGCGCCGGGGAGGTGGGGGAGCGGGGGGGGGGGGGGGGGGGGGGAGGGGAACGAGGGGTCGGAACAGGGCGGGTTGGGGGAGGAATCTGGTCACTGGGATTCCCCAACCCCAGCACGCAAAGCCTCTCCTAGCCTGCCCATTCAGGCTCCATGCCTAGTGCAACTCCAGGTCAGCGACCACCCAGCAGCCGGCGGCAGTGAGGGGGTGCAGGCAAGAAAGGGTTAATCTGGCAGCGCCTTTCATCAGCAGCTTGGCGGGCTCCCAAGGCCCACAGGCTGGGTACCTGGGCGCCTACCTCGCCTGTGGGGCGGAGACGTGACCACAGGGCAGCCCTGCCGTCTGCATTCCTCCCAGTGAGTGACGGCCCTGCGGCCACGCCCGCCATGGAGGAGGGGCAGGGGGCTGGTCCATCGTAGAGTGTGTGTTGGGGGTTGGGGGTGCCCTTGCTGCTGAAGCCCTAGGCCTGGAGGGGCTCTGTGAAAGGAGAGAAATCAGGACGTCTGGAAGAGCCAAGACACTGCCAGAGCTCAAAAAGGTGGCAGTGCTCTCTTCCCAGATCAGGTAGAGAACTAGGCATGGCCGGATGTTCAGGGCTTCCTAATGAGATGTCGACACAAGATCAATCCAGCCAGGCCTAGGCCCAGGGCCCTGGGATGGGCTTTGTTCCCAGTGTCCTTCCTATGCTTCCACCCTCCCATGACACGGTGGCTGGATGGCCATCCTCAATTCCTGGCCCCTGAACTCACCAGCCCTGGCCTTTGATCTCTTCTGGACCTGTTGGTGCAAACAGGAAGTTGCCTTAGGCTTGAAGCAAACTTCGACAGGGTGTAAACAGGCGGGTACCCCTCCCGAGGCTTCTCCTCCAGGAGAAACTGGGTGAGACTTGAGTTCCAAATTGGAAGCCAAAGTGTCCTGAGGATATACCCTACTTCATCGTTGGGGACAGGGCTCCCCAAGAACACCAGGATTGCAGAGGGGCCTTTGTAGAGCAGTTCCGTTCCTAGGATGGCTCTCTCTAGGAAGTACAGCTCCAGGCCCAGCACCAGTTTCTGCAGATTTCCAGGCTTTCTCCTGGGAGCCCAAAATCGCTTGAGTTCACCTTGTCCACATAAGCACTCTACAAAGGGGGCTGAGTGACCCAGACTTCTGATTTACAGCTTCTGGTCTCAGCAGTGCAGTACTTGCCTAGCATGCTTGAGGCTCTGGATTCACACCCGAGTGTCCTCAGACACATAGTAAACTAGAGGAAATGGATTCTTTGAAACCCTGCTTCCTGCCTGGCTCCACTGATGGGCCAAACTCAGCCCAGCTTGCCATCTCTCTGGGTAGTGGCTAAGGGTCCTGTGTCCACTCAGAGATGCTGTGGAGAGAGGCAGGTGAGGCTGCAGGATCAGGGTTCTATTTTCAAAGCAGGTTTAAGTTTACTCTCCCCCATTTTCCTTTCCTGGAGGCCGATATAAGCAAAGGCTGAAGTTGAGTTTAATGTCTACATTTTCCCGAAGACTTCTCTGCCTTTGCTATTCTGCCAAGGTGACTGCCGCCGCCTCCTCCTCCTCTTCCTCCTCCTCCTCCTCCTCCTCCTCCTCATCTTCCTCCTCCTCCTCTTCTTCTTCTTCCTCCTCCTCTTCCTCCTCCTCCTCCTCTTCCTCCTCCTCCTCCTCTTCCTCCTCCTTCCTTGTCTTCCTCCTCATTCCTCCTCCTCTTCCTCCTCCTCCTCCTCTTCCTCCTCCTCCTCTTCCTCCTCCTTCCTTGTCTTCCTCCTCATTCCTCCTCCTCTTCCTCCTCCTCCTCCTCTTCCTCCTCCTTCCTTGTCTTCCTCCTCATTCCTCCTCCTCTTCCTCCTTCTCCTCCTCTTCTTCCCCCTTCCTCCTCCTTCCTCTTCCTCCTCCTTCCTCCTCCTCTTCCTCCTCTTCCTTCTCCTCCTCCTCCTGTATAGGGAGTGGAGTTCAGAATAGGCTTCCTAGAAGGACCAGCAGATAGCCAGATGCTATGGACAGAACTTAGTCTTAGTCTCAAGAAAAGAGCTGTCCACCCAGGCCTTCGTGGCATATGCTTGTAATCTCAGCATTTGGGAGTGGAGGCAGGAGGTTCAGGTATTCAAGGTCAGTCTTGGCTATAGAGTGAGTTTGAGCCCCATTTGGGTTATATGAGATCCTGTCTCAAAAAATAAATAGAAAGAAAGAAAAGAAAGCAGACTGCTTTTTCAGAGCAGATGACTCCTAGACAGGGGTCGACAGCCAAAAGACCCTGCTTCTCTCTCCCCCTGACTCAGCCTTGGGGCCTCTGACTCCACCTCCGTTATTCCATCTCTAAAATGGGATAATAGCTCCAGCAGTCAGTGGGTGTTCTGAAAATGTATCTGCTAATTAGAGGTGGGTGGTCGGTGGTCGGCGCCCTGGAGGGGGCAGGGCAATCTGGCCACTAGGATCCACCCCAAGCTGTGGTTCTCCGAATGAGATAAACCACCCAGCTTCACATAAGAACATCCTTCCATGAGCCCAGGCATTACCCTAAAAAAACAAAGACAGCTGCGGACCTAGGAATAATAACAAAACACCAGGCTACATCCATGTAAGGAATTGAATAAGATCCAGGATGACACCAGCAGCTAAAAATGCCTGCCATGGAAGCCTGACCACCTGAGTTTGACCCCCAGGCCCCACATAGTGGAAGAAGAGAACCAAGTCCAGCAAGCTGTCCTCTAACCTCCACATCTGAGTGTGTGCATACACACATAATAAATAAATGAAATTCAAACATTGTTTTAAACAGGCAGCAAGGGAGAAAACTGGTTTTTCCTTCTACCCCTCTCTGCCTGGCTTCTGAGGCTTGGGTTTAGGAGACAGTGACCAGCCATCCCAGATTGCGTAAGACCGCCTTAGCTTTCATCCCGAAAGTTCCACATCCTAGGCAACTATTCATCCTGAAGCGAACTGGGATAGCTGCTGACTTCTCTAGTCAGTTTGAAGCCCAGAGGAGGTAGAGGGTGCAGATGTCGGTCTTCTTCTATAACACCCACATGACAGTGAAAACTTCTGGAGGCCCAAAATGCTCGCACTGCTCGAGCCCCAAAGATGTGACATCACAACAAAGCCGCTCACCCTCCAATCCATGGACGTCTAGGGTCTTTTCCTCCATTATCCAGCGAGACTTCTCATGCAGGGACTGTTGTCCTGGGTCAATATACCATACGCAAGCACATACACATGAGTGTACATACATACATGATGCATACACACCTCACCACAGATGCACTACACATATATACATGTAGACCTTACAGCCACACACATACACACACACACACACACACACACACACACACACACACACACACACACACACACACACACACACACACGGCAGAGCCTGGAGAGTCCTGGCCAACCAGTCAGCACCTTAGAGGAGGCAAGGCCCAGGTTGCCATCTGGTGGTAATTCTTCAAGGAGGAGATTTGCCCAGGTGACCCCTAGGTCGGACTCCTTTAAACAGCACCAAATTGCCTTTGACACAGGCAACCTCGGGTCACCGCTGGGGGGAGGAAGACCCAAGACTTTGAAGGCCACACCCCTGTACTACCTTGAAGCCAATTCTGGGGTGAGCCTTCCAGCTGTGCAGCAGCCTTCCACAGGCATTCCCGAGGAGTGGCCGTATCAGAGGCATTATGGGAGAGGTGTGGGTGCAGGAGGGTGAGGAAGTGGGAGCAAGCCCTCCCTCTGCGTGCCCAGCTGCTTTCTTTCAGAAAACACCAGACCCTTGCCTCTTCCCCACACAAGGTTCTGTCGATCGATCTCAAAGCGTAACCATTGTGGTGCAAAGAGAGAAACCAACTGCGACCCAAGGGAGACCTGGGCAGGAGAGCTCAGTGGGAGTACACCCCAGGTTTGGCTGTGGGTACTTTGCACACAGCACAGAGATGAGACAGACAGGTGTCTGGACCTGTAAGGATTGTGGTATTGCTCAGGTCTCTCAGTGGGCAAGCAGCCTGGCCTTGGGCCTCTTACTCAGAGCCAGGCCCCCCAGGCTGGCCAGGGAGCTGTCAAATCCCCCACTCCAGAGACAAATGGAGCCGTCAGAGAAAATGGCTTGTAATGGGGAGCAGGAGCCAGGCTGGGCCGGGCTGGGGGAGGCCTCTGCTGGCCAGATGTGAATTCTTCACTAATCACACCAAATTGGCCCAATTTGTTCACTGACACGTGGGGGGGACCAGCTTCATCTTTCTCCCACTGAGTTGGGGGGGGGTGTTTCCCTCCCTCCTGCATGGAAACACTTTTGCTCTGGAGCTGGGGCTGGCCAGCTGACAGCCGAGCTGTGGGGAAAGGTGCTGAGTCCTTCCTCTCTGGAGACACAGGAACTGGCTCAGGCTTGCCTCTCTTCTGTCACTGTCAGCCCCTAGCTCTGGGTGCTGATGTCACACTGTTTAAGAATCCTGGGGAGAAGAAGAGAGCTGGGGCATCTGCTCTCTGCAACCAAGCAGCAGAGGCGGGAATTAGAGAATTAGACTGATCTTGGGATGAGCCGAGAAGCTTTCTGGGAAAGACATGGGGATACTTTAGGGCAAGGCTGTGTGTTTCTTAGGCCTAGCAGCGGTTTGTTTGTTCCCTTCAAGACACAAGCTCACAGACTGGTGAAGGGAGCAAAAGCGCTCATTAGCCAAACCATACACTTTTTTTTTTTTTTTTTTAGCTGAGGGCTCAGCCCAGGCTTGCCTTGAACTCATAGCCTTTTGCACCTCAGTCTCACAAGTACTGGGATTTTAAGAGAGTGCCACCATTCCTAGCTTACTAGTTGAATTCTTGCACCAGAAACCCATGCTGCGACAGACAGTGTAGCTCCTTGCCTAAGCCCTTGTCCAGCGTATGTGAAGCCCTGGACTTGATCCTCATGGGGGGAGGGGGGAAAATAAAAAGAAAGAAATACATGCTGATGGCTCAGACCGTGGCAGTAAGGCATAGAACACCCCCCGCCACCCCCTCATTGAGCTGCAGAAGGCAGACTAGAAACACAGAGATCAGGGTCAGACAGGCAGGGTGTAGAATGGCCTTGCCCCTTATAGCATCTTCCTGTTTGAAGGGGGGCCTAGGTGCTGTGGCTCACCCGCTGGTTCCCTAACCTCCCTCCTTAAACACAAACAACCTGAGGCCTGAAAACTTCATTCGGATGTGTGTAGAGAAGCTGAGATACAGAGGAAGCCAGCAGACCCAGACAGTTTAAACATGAATTCTGGGATCCAGGGTCTAAGAAAGGGGTGTGGTGAGCCTACTCTGGATGTATGAAGTCCCCACTCTTGGGGAGGAGGTTGCTGGGAAGTGGCCAGTCTGGGGCTATTGACCCTTGAGGACAGAGTCGGAGACCCTGAGGTCTCAAGGCCCAGGCTAAGGAGGGTGAGGCTGAGTCCTGCTCCCACCCTACCGTCTGCCCTGTACCTGAGGAGAAGGCACAGGACTGGGGCTAAGGTGGAGGCCTCAGGGTTCCAGGCAGGCTAGCTCTGGGGAAGAAAACACCTTTCATTTTTCTGGTCCCCTCCTGCATTCCTGCTGTCCCCTACCTCAGGGTGAAGCTATTTAGGTCTTTCCCAGCTCACCTTTCACCCAAGCCCAAAGCTCTGGCAGGCTGTTACCCTCTGCCCTCCTTTGGAGCATTCCATCCTGGTGGGCTGCTGGGAGTGGAGCGTCATCAGCATCTGGGATAGTGGGGACGCACCTGGTGTGGTGAGGCCTTCTGACCAGGCCAGGAAGAACTCACTGTTCCCGAAGGAAGGAAACCCAGCCCAAGGGGAAGAAGTCAGGGCTGTGAGAGAAAAGGCTGGGCATGGCTGACATAATCCCTCCCCCACCACTGACTAGAGTTCTCTAGAAGAGAAAAATCCCAGGCAGATGTTGTGACACATTTGAGAGGTTTGGGCAAGAGTATCAAGGGTTCAAGGTTATCCTCAGCTACATAGTGAGCTCTAGGCTACAAGCCAACTTTGTCAAAAAAAAAAAAAAAAAAAAAAAAAAAAAAAAAAAAAAAAGCCGGGCAGTGGTGGCACATGCCTTTAATCCCAGCACTTGGGAGGCAGAGGCAGGAGGATTTCTGAGTTCGAGGCCAGCCTGGTCTACAGAGTGACTTCCAGGACAGCCAGGGCTACACAGATAAACCCTGTCTCGAAAAAACAAAAACAAACAAAAAGAAAAGAAAGAAGGAAGAAGAGAAAAATGAGAGAATCCCTACGGCAAACCTATCCTACCCCCAGTGCCGATGTTGCTGCTACCCTAAATCCAGGCACTTGTCTTTGCCCTATCTAATTCTCCCTGGGTAACAGAGCGCCCCTTTTGGCAGGGTCATAGACTGGATTCCAGAGAGTCAAGCACAGACAGGAGGAATGTCTTGAAACACTGGGCTTTTCCCTTCTTCCTTCCTGTCTTCCCTGTTTTTATGTATATGTTTTTGGTTTGGGGAGACAGGCTTTCACTCTGTAGCCCAGGCTGACCTTGTAGCAATCCTCCTGCTTCAGCCCCATCTGGGTTTCTTTTATTGATTTTTTTTTCTGAAAACAAACAAAAACAAATAAACAAAAACAGGGCGTTACTATATAGACCTGGCTATCCTGGAACTTACTCTGTAGACCAAACTGCCTTGAACTCACAGAGATCTTCGGGCAGAGGCACCTGGAATTACAGACTTTCACCACCATGCCATCTCTTCTGTATTTCTATTAGAAACACCCTCTACCTATGAGTTGCACCTCAGTTTCTAGCTGATGTGTGGACCCACCTTCACAAGGCCCAGAAGTCACTGTGACCTAAGACTGGATTCTAGTTCTGCCACTGCCTTGCTCTGTGACTGCCACCTAGTTTTATGTCACCGTGAGGTGTGTAATCTCTTTGGACACCCGTTTCCTCATTTGTGAAGTAGAAAATGTACTTCGGATGACTCTGAGAGTGGAAGAAGCTCATATAGGCCAAGCACAGAGGGGCCTACTACACACGGTACTAGTTCAGTAAGTAGTGGGCACACTGGATATGTCTGACGCAGCACTCAGAAGGCTTAAGGCAGAAGGGTTGAAAGTTCAAGACCAGCCTGACTACTGTCAAAAGAAGAAAGTAGAGGCAAGGAGGGAGGAGGAGGGAAGAGGAAGAGGAGGAAAAAGGAGGAAGGAGGGGGAAAGAGGGGGAGTGAAGAAGCTGATGTGGTAGCAAAAGCTCATAATCCCAGCACTGGGAGGTGGAAGCAGGAGGTTCATGAGTTCAAAATCAGCCTTGAATCTTGGCTACCTAACAAGTTCAAGGCCTGTACTGGACTCTGTTTCAAACAGGCATGCGTGCACACTCACATAAAAATAAACTTAAAGGGACTTCTATTTATGTTTTGTCTACTTTCACTACAGATCCAGCAGTGCAGGGACTCTTTTTAGTTGTGTGTATGTGTGTGTATGTGTGTGTATGTGTGTGTATGTTTGTACAAATGTGGAAGCCAGAAGCGTCTTCCCTGTCAGTTTCTACCCCTTCCTTCCTTCCTCCCTTCCTTCCTTCCTTCTTTCCTTCCTTCTTTACTTTCTTCCTTCCTTCTTTCCTTCCTTCCTTCCTTCTTTCCTTCCTTCCTTCCTTCTTTCCTTCCTTCTTTCCTTCCTTCCTTATTGCGTATGTTTTTATGAGATCTGAGGAGAGGTCTGTATCTTTCCCTGTCAGTTTCTACCTAACTACCTACCTACCTATTTATTTATTTACTTATTTATTTATTTATTATTGTATGTATGTTTTTATGGGGTCTGGGGAGAGGCCTGCGGGCCACACTGTACTGGTAGAGATTAAGGATCAACTTTGTGGAGTCTGTTGTCTCTTTCCACCTTTATGTGTGTTCCAGGGACTGACCTCAGGTTCCTGGGGTCATGTGACAAGCACCTTTACCTGCTGAGTCATCTTGCCAGCCCTACCTACCACCTCTTTTTTTTTTTTTTTTTTTTGAGACAGCTTCCCCCCCCCACCCCATATGCTTCCTGAGTGCTGAGATTAGAGGTCCATGGCAGTTCTTTTGTGCATCACACTTATTTATTTGTTACTTCAGCGTATGTGGAGCGTCCCATGGCATCCCATGGCTCGTCAAGTTATAAGAGTGAGTTTTCTTCTTACACTGTGTAGGCTCCGGGGATGGAACTCAGGTTCTCAGGCTTGGTGGCACGTGCCTTTGACTCTCTGAGTTATCTTGTCTGAGACAGGGTCTCCCACTGAACCTTTAGCTGGCCATTTAGGCTAGGCTGGCTGGCCAGTAAGTATCCCCTTACCTCTGCGAGCTGGGATTACAGACAAGCGCACCTAGCTTTTAAGTGGGTGCTGCAGACCAGACTCGGGGCCTTCCCCTTGGGCAGCAAACGCTTCATCACTGAGCCATCTTCCCAGCACAGCACAAGGGGGACAACTTCACCTTTCCATGGCTCAGTGCTTTCCTGCAAGGTGGGCAGCAGCCAAAATTCCGACCCGTTGGGTTTATTGTGAGGATGAAATGAGCTATTCTGGGTGATGACCACAGAGCAGCTTCCCAACACATCAGTGAGCACAACTATCATCAGGCCAGAGCTGTTTTGCCCAATATACAAGGCAGGACCCTCCTTTAGATGCACCAGTTTATATAAGGTCACCAGGCTTGAACACTGCCCCACTGCCCCCGGGTCCCTCCCCTCTTTTCAATCTGATGCCCCACAGCCCTGACCTTTCCCAGGAGCCATCAGTAAGTTTCCCATAGCTATTCTCACCAAGACCCAGGGTTGGCAGACAGTCTGGTTCCACCCAGAAAGGCTGGTGATGGCGACTGACTGTCTCCAGGACTGACCCTCTTGTTGTCCCTGCCCTGCTGGCAACCTGTGACCTCCTCCTCCCTGTCTCTGCATCTTCACACCACCCCTATGGCACCCTGCCACCACTCTCTAGGCTGGTACTCTGCACCAGGCCTTAGGAAGAGCACTGGGTGCCAGGGCCGGCTGGTGCCAGCAGCTCAGGCCTCCTCTTGCTGAAACCTGCCACCTCCCAAGCCTGTGGTCACACAGTCATCCCCTTCCGCAGCCACTGGGGAAGTGCTAAGCTCCAAAGAGCTTTCCCTAGAAACCAGCACGCCCTCCTGTTGCTCCGACCCAAGGCGGGTGCTGCCAACTTGATACCAGGGGTGCTGCCAGAATCTTTGCCAGGTCTCTGCCTCTGAGTGACCCCTCATTCTGGAGTAATCCCTGTCACAAGAAAATGAAAGACAATGGGCTATTGGCAAACAGTTGTTCTCAGAGTTCAGCCTGGGGCACCTCTATGAGAAGGCCTTGAGGGAAGGAAGACGTACCTGGGCGCATGGCTCCTTAGCTTTTACTGCATGCTTGTGTTTTACCTGTCATCTGTCTGTTTATATTTGTTTATGCATTTATTTGAATGGGAGGAGTCATACATGGGGGACAGTACAAATGTGGAGGTCAAAGGACAGTTTGCAGGAGTTAATTCTCTTCTTCTACCATGTGGGTTGGAGGATCATCAGACTTGGCAGCAGATACTATTACCCACTGTACCATCTTTATCTATCTGTCTGTCTATCTATCTATCTATCTATCTATCTATCTATCTATGTGTCTACCTACCTACTTACCTACCTACCTATCTATTTTGGTTTTGCAAGACAGGGTTTCTCTGTGCAGCCTTGGTTATCCTGGAAATCAGTCTGTAGACCAGGCTGGCCTTGAACTCACAGAGATCGGCCTGCCTCTACCCCCCAAGTACTGGGATTAAATGAGTGTGTCACCACTACCTGACCTTTTATTTGCTTTTTTGAGACAGGGTCTCTCTACATAGCCCTAGCTGTCCTAGAAGTTTCTATGTAGAGCAGGCTAGCTTCAAACTCACAAATATTATCCTGGCTCCTGAGTGCTGGGATCAAAGGCATGGACTGCCACACCCAGTGACCTTAAACATCTGATCTTCCTGCCTCTATCTCCCTAGTGCTGAAATTATGGGCATATACCACACTGTCCCCAGTCTATTCCTCATCAGAGCTTGAACCCAGTGCTTCATGCCTAAGAGGCAAGCACTCTACCCAGCAAGGTCCCCAGACCCCAGACCTTCTATCTTATCTCTACTACAAAAGTATATTTATGTATACTTTATATATAAATATATTATGTATACCTTTTACTTTTATGTTGTTTTCAAATGTGCTTTAATAAAAAGAGAGAGTCTTCTAAACCAATTTCTATGCTGATTTTTTTTCTTGAAAACCCCTTAGGTAGATCACATTGTTCAGAAGTCTCTTGGTCTACACCTCAGGTTTATAACTGAGATTCCAAAGAGAAAAGAGTAGGATGGACCACAAGGACAGATGTGTGGGAGCTACTGGGAGCGGGGGGGATTCTAGTAACTTTCCTTGGGACAGACCTGACCATCATTTCTTCCATCAATAACTGGACCTTTCTCTAAGATCACCATTCCCACCCCTGACTCCCAACCAGCCCTGAGATCCTCAGGGTTTTCCACAGCGTGGATAACCATGGCTTCCAACACACCTCGGTGTTACCATTTCCAGCCGACCCAAACCTTTGTTCCTGCCCAGAGATGAGCCCGTGGCATTTCCAATCCTGGGGAGGACCGAAAAAGAGGGTGGCACACCTCCTGTCCACCCACACAGCATCTTTCCTCATCTGCCATCACTCCGCACCTCGGTATCCTCCTCTGTAAACTTACAGGGTTCAACTCAGGTCTGGAAAGATCCCTCCCCGCAGCAAGCAACTCAATCTCCTGGAAACTCTGGGCTTCCATAGAAAATCAGACTCTCCACCAACCTAATGTTCTGCCATTGTTTCTACAGACATTTACAGTGAAATTACTACATGGTCTGTGCCATGCCAGGGCTCAGGGCTACTTGTAAAACAGCACGTAATGTAAGACCTTGTTTTGGAGCTTGCCTCTCTGTTTGACAGGCACGAAGGCAGGACTAGGTTAGGGACTGCTTGTTGAGGCTGGGGATGTGATTCTGTTTTTCACAGTGTTAGCCTGGCATGCACAAGGCCACGGGGTTGCTCTCCAGCACTGTATGAACTGAGTATGGTGGTGCACATCTGTAACCCTGAGCTCCTAAGACAGGGACAGGAGCATCAGAAGTTCAAGGTCATCTTTGACTACATATTGCATTTGAAGCTAGCCTGGGATATGTGAGACCTTGTCTATAATTAATAATAATAATAAATAATAATAATAATAATAATAATAATAATAATAATAAATAGTTTAATCATTCTTGACATAGGGTCTCCCTATGTATTCTAAACTGGCTTTAAACTCTGAATTCTCCTGCTTCAGCTATCTGAATGCTGAGGTCATAAATGTGTACCCAGTTTAGTCCCAACACTAGGCAGGTAAAGTCAGGAGGAACTCCAGGCCAGTTCCAAAACCAAAAAAAAAGAAAGGAAGAAAAAGAAAAGAAAACAGCCAAGAAAATATAGCCAAGAATGTTGTACACACAAACAAACACACACACACACAAACTCAGACACATACAAACTCACACACCCTTTTTTTTTTTTTTTGGTTTTTCGAGACAGGGTTTCTCTGTGTAAGCCTGGCTGTCCTGGAACTCACTCTGTAGACCAGGCTGGCCTTGAACTCAGAAATCCACCTGCCTCTGCCTTCCAAGTACTGGGATTAAAGGTGTGTGCCACCACTGCCCGGCTGGTTGTTTTCTTATTTTCTCGCTAGAATATCCTGCTCAAGAGAACAGCAACCTTATTTGAGTTTGTTGTTGTTGTTACTGGATCCACAGTCCCAGTGTCTATAATAAAGTCTGGCACACAGTAGATATTTGATAAATAGTCCCTAAATTGACCTTTGCTCTTTTTTCAGCACTTGAGCTGGAACCCAGGACATTTTACACGCTACGCAGGTGTTTCATCATTGGGCTACATCCCCAGCCCCTGGTGTTTTGAGATGAGGATCTTGTTCTTTAGTCAAGATTCTCCCACCTTCTCTGTGTAGCCCCATGCACGGTGGCCCTGAACTAATCCTGAAGAAACGCAGGTGAGGTCTGGAAAGGAAGCCAGCTGCTGCCTGCACAGTGCTTTTGCACAGTCACGGGCAACGGACAGATGACATTAAGTGAGAACTGTGATTATTAAACACACACCAACGGGCTCGACTGATAAAGACTGGAATTTCACAAGGAGAAAAGCAAGATTCAGCGAAAATTTCCAATATTGCTTCATGCGATAGATATTTCTGTTGCGTCTGTCATCCGTCTTGATTAGAAGATGATTTACTTCACTGTATTTGCTCCAAAAATTCAGCCTGCTCAGCAACTGTCAAGACTTAATCTACTCCGAGCGGATCTCGTCCACCTGAGAGTTTGCACCATTAATGAGGGGCTGTTTCTTCTCTGTTCATGTGGACTTGGAGGGGAGAACCCCTGTCCCCAAGCTGCTGATTGAAGGAAGGAGGATGAGCCAGATCCTATCCTGGGGAATCCTCCTCTTGGATCCTCTAGCCTTAAGTCTTCTCAACTGAGAGTTCTGGGGGATCTCCCCACTCACTCCAAACGTCTAATGCCCTCTCGGGTTATCCTTTTTCCGAGCAGAGGCAGACATCCTTGCGTCCTGTCCTCTGGAGCCTTCAAAGCAGGGAAGTCACTGGTGGCTGTCTCTCCCTCCCCGGCCTATGTGGCCACAGATGGTCCTAACTATTCTGAAGGACCTGATCTGGAGACCTAGGTCCCTGACTTTGACTACACTGTAAGATCCCCATTCACGCACTAAGCCATCTTCATTCAACACTCTAATTTCACCAATGTATGGTTGGGTAAATATCCTCAGAGAGCCAAGGTCAAGGGTTATCTACCAACCTCTGGCAGTTGGGTCATGCCGAAGTGAGCAGAAACTGGGCTTCCGGACACTTCCTCCAGGCTGGCCACGTGGGTTAGGATTGGGAGGAAATAAAAAGTAATAAAAATAATAAAACTGGCAGGGCTGGGGCAGTCAGTGACAAGAGAGCGAAGGTGTGGACTCAACGCTTCTGGCATCGCTGGACAGGCACAGGCACGGCAGGCATGAGGCCAGCCTTGCGGTCCCGGGTTCGAGCAGACAGTCGCTGCAGTAGATGTCCAGCGATGGTGGAGCGCCGCAGAGGGGCGGCGAGAGCGGGCTCCCAAATAGCCGGGTGGGACCCGCGGGGTGCGGCTCCGCCGCCTAATGGTTTTCCGAGGAGCCCGGGGGATTAGAGGTCGCTCCCCTCGGGAAGTGGCAGCGGGCCAAGACTAGGTTAGGGACTGGGACTCAGCACGTGCCAAGAGGAATGGGTGGAGTCAGGTGGCTTTTGTGCTAAGCCAACCCGCTGTGCAGAGAGACAGCAGGGCGAAGTTCCAGGGGTGGCGTTGGGACTCCTCCTAAAGCTGCGAAGGTCCTTTGGTGTCGCTTAAGACACAAATCCATCTGCGGAGCCACAAAGAGGGACAGTGTGAGGAACATGTTGAGGAAGACTGGGGTTGAAACATTGCAACCTGTATGTGCTGACGGCAAGCTGGGGGGGAGCGGCGGGGGAGGCGACTCAGGAGAATCTGCCTCCATAAAGGTTCATCACTCTGACCAGCCCACCCCGTCCTCATCTCGTTAGGCTCTGGACTTTAAACTTTCTATTTCTTATCCACTCCCCCTGGCTCCTCTCTCTCTCCCCTCGGGCTTCTATCATTCCTGGCAGACCCCAGCCCCAAGCTCCAAAGGGTCTATGGCGGGGGGGGGGGGGGGGTCGGGAGGGGAAGGATGGCCTTGCTCCCGCCAGGCCCAGGCCTGCCTTACCAACCCCAACAGCCCTTAGGCAAAAAGCAGCTTTATCTCGAGAGGACCCCCAAGCCTTTTGGGGGAGGCGACTTAGAATTGGGGCTGGGCTTTGAGTGCAGCAGGATGACTTCAAAGGGCGGTGGGTGGGGTTGGCGCCTGGTCACAGGTGCCACTCAGGGTGGGCCAACCTGCCCAACCAGGTCAGGGCCTGCGCTGCACCCGCCCTCCCGCCCAGAACATCACAACAGAAGCCTGACAGCAGCCCCACCCACTAGAGATGCCCCAAGGGCACCAGCAGAAGACCTCAGGAATCCCAGATTCCAGGCACCGAGGGTCGGGTCTTCCTTGCAGCCTCCCACTACCCAACCAGCAAAAAGTCTCTCTCTACCTGTGCCCATGGAGCCCCGTAGCTAAGGTGAAACATTTGGGCTCCAGGGCCTCAAGGCTGCTTGATCTGCCCAAACTTCCTCCTGTCACGGTCTCCACCTCCCTGGATCCTTAGGAAACAGACATAGGGGGAAGCAAGTCTCTAGTCTGACTCCACCCCTGGATTATGGAATCCCTGTTGCTGAGACAGACAGCCTCAGCCTGGTGCTGAGAAGAGGTAACCCAGAGCACGTGCTGTCTTAAGAGAGCACTGGCGGTTCCTCAGCAGCCTTGGTACTCAGGGCTGGAGCTTAAAGGCTGAGCTGTGTCCCTTCTTCACACTGGGAGCTAAAAGCCGGGCTTGCTCACCTGTGAAAGGACAGTAATATAATAGTACCTTCTGTGTAAGACTGTCGTGAGGCTCAAATGACCTGGCATACAGAAGGGACTCAGCAAGTGGCAGCTGTCATGGCTGCCCACATCAATATTATTTACTGCATGTGTAGACCCATATGCCCTGAAGGGAGCCTGACTGTCACAAACCGAGTGGGTCCCTGCCTTGCAGGAGTCCAGCCTTTGCCTCTGGTCTCCTCCCACTGGACACCACCTGCTTGGCCTCCAGGATACTTCAAAGTGGCCATAAGTGGCAGACTGAGCCAGGCGGTGGTGGCGCACGCCTTTAATCCCAGCACTTGGGAGGCAGAGGCAGGCGGATTTCTGAGTTCGAGACCAGCCTGGTCTACAAAGTGAGTTCCAGGACAGCCAGGGCTACACAGAGAAACCCTGTCTCGAAAAACCAAAAAAAAAAAAAAAAAAAAAAAAAAAGTGGCAGACTGAGCCATCCTGGATCAGCAAAGACTCCAAGCCCCCAGGGAAAATCAGGGATGGGGTGCTAGTGAGCACTTGACTCACAGACTCCAGGGGTCAAGGCTCACCCAGAAAAGAAAGGTTCCAGAGAGAATCCTCAGTGATGGTCTTCTGGGGGCTGGGGGGGGGGGGGAGGCTGGCAGAGACAGAGTGGGTCCAGGTGAGCCATGTCGGGGTGGTGGGTAGGCTCTCCCATCGAAATGGGCCCGGTGCACTGTACACTAGGCCGGTACATGTCAGAGATGGAACCAGGCAGGGTGTCAGCATGGGGTACCTGCATCTGGAGGGAGCCTCCTAGAGGCAGGTGGGTGTCAACTGAACAGTAAGGATGACCCAGTACTGGTTGGGAAAGCAAATGTGGGTGAGAAGCAGAAGACCCTCCTATCCCCCCACCCCAAAGAAAGGGGACCAGGTGTGAAAAGTTGTTAGTCCCCCTAAGTATGAACCGAACCTGGTATGAAGGCTCAAGCTGAAATTCTGCTCTTCGGATACCTGCAACCTCCCTCAAGTCAGTTGGCGGCTGAAGAAGCCTGATCAGTCACATTCCGAGGAGGCCTGGCTTGCCTTTCGACTAGGCTCAGAAGAGCCCCTGGGGGCGGGCAGGTCTCTCCACTGTCTGAGAGCTGGCTGGAAAAACTGGTCTTCCTGCCCCCCCCAGCAGCCTGGAGTTGAGGAGAGGGTGTCGGCAGGAATAGGAGGTTCCTGACATTCCACTGGGTTGGAAATAGGAGAAGAAGGGTGGGGGTGAGAGAAAGCCCAGAGAAGCTCAAGGATAGAAAGAGACAGGAACAAGTAAGCTGGTAGCAGTTTCTCATCTACTAAAGAGTATGGCTTGACAGGGGTGTGTGTGTGTGTATGTGTGTGTGTGTGTACATGTTTAATCAGCTTCAGAAACAGGACAAGTGTGAATCTGGCCCCTCTCCTAAGGGAGAAGACGTTTTTTCTTGTCAGCAGGCAGGCTTGAAGTTAGACATCAAGAAGGACTTCCCTGATAGACAAATTCATTCCCACACAGCTGTGTGGGAAGAATAGTAAGAAAAGAGTGACTGTCCACATGCATGAGCCTGGGAGATACAACCTTAAGTTGTGACTTGGGCCGGATGGTGGTGGCACACGCCTTTAATCCCAGCACTTGGGAGGCAGAGGCAGGTGGATTTCTGAGTTCGAGGCTAGCCTGGTCTACAGAGTGAGTTCCAGGACAGCCAGGACTACACAGAGAAACCCTGTCTTGAAAAACAAAAAAACAAAAAAACAAAAAAACAAACAAACAAAAAAAAAGTTGTGACTTGGGCCCTCTGTCCAGTCCTTGTCTTTTTCCAGGGCTGGGCATGGGGCTAGCTAGGGTGGGACACCATGCTATCTCCCTCAGGGTCATTATTTCTTCTTCTTCTTTCTTCTTCTTCTTCTTCTTCTTCTTCTTCTTCTTCTTCTTCTTCTTCTTCTTCTTCTTCTTTGTCTTCTTCTTCCTCCTCCTCCTCCTCTCCCTCCTCTTCCTCTTCCTCTTCCTCCTCTTCCTCCTCCTCCTCCTCCTCCTCTTCTTCTTCTTCTTCCTCCTCCTCCGCTGCTGCTGCTTCTTCTTCTGCTTCTTCTGCTTCTTCTCAGCTTAGCCTACCACCACCTGTATAGGAAAAGAGATGGTGAAAAGGAGGGGCCCTGGGGGCTCAAGCAGGACCATTCAATCCCCAAACTGGCCTGGTTGCCACCCCAGAACTTCCAGAACTCCCATTCTGTTTCCTAGTCCCTCCCCCTATACCCTAGTGAGTGTTTCCCAGTCCCCCATTTCCTCCCCAGGCCACAGCTGATGATGCCCCGGCCAGGCCACGGAATGCTGGGTTGTAATGGACCAGCCTCCTTCCTCAGACTACTACAGCTCCACCAGCGTCTTGTTCTGGGAACCAACAAGACATAAAAAGGCCAGGTACCTTCCCACCAAATGGACAGGGTTAGCATTTTCTAAACACAGGCATGGGACACTACTATCTAAGACTGGGAACATCCAATCAAAGCGTGAATCCTATTCTCTCCAGGGACCTGCACGCTATCAGCTCTCCCCATGGGATACCTACTGCCAAGCCAAGCCTTGCTTTCTTTCTATTTTGGTTTGGTTTGGTTTGGTTTTTTGGGTTTGGGTTTTGTTTTGTTTTTTGAGACAGGGTTTCTCTGTGTAGCCCTGGCTGTCCTGGAACTTGCTTTATAGACTAGTCTGGCTTAGAACTCACAGAGCTCTGCCTGTCTCTGCCTCCCAGGTGCTGGGATTAAAGGTGTACATCACTACTGCAAAACATATATATATATATGTTTTGCCTACATGTAGATATGTGTGTCATGTGCATGCCTGGTGCCCACAGAAGCCAGAAGAGTGTTGGAACCTCTGGAACTGGAGTTATAAATGGACATGACCCACACCATGTGAGCGCTGGGAACTGAAGCCAAGTCTTCAGCAAAAGCAGGTGTTTTTAACCACTGAGGCATCTCCAGCTGCTTTGAGTGTTTCTAATAGTGCTTTTCCCCAGGATGCCTTCTCACAGCCTGTGGGACAGGCCCCATGACTGCCTCAGGACAACATTCAGTGGGCTTTGCTTCACGATGCAGACAGTGTTCCAAGGCCAAAGACCAGGAGCAAAACTGCAGCATCCTGGAGGAGCAGGTGGGCATTGTCCTGGAGCGCTTGACTCTTATCAAATGTATCCAATTAAGGGTTTTAGCTGAGCAGCCACAGCCCTATTGGGCTGGGTAAACCCCAAAGGGTTAATACTGAACCTGACGACATTTAATCCCAGGAACCTGGGTATTCTGAGCTACCTGGTGAGTGTAGAGACAGGCACATACAAGTGATATCCACAGCTTTAAAGCCTCATGCTGGGCAGGTGGTAGAGCCAGCTTGTGACAAAGGCCACTAAGGAAGAAGGGACAGCTGGTTTCTTTCCCAAGCTCTATCTGCACTCCCTCAGACATTGACAGAAATCACTGTCCCCTAATACCTGAGAGTAATCTTTGGATGACTCTGAGAAGTATTTCAAAATGTCCAATCCTAGCTGAGAGGACTCAGTGTCCTCAAGCACTGGGACCTGGGATGCAGGAAGTGCCCCTGGTTCCATGACCCCTAGTTCTCAGAAAAGAAGCCAGTGTTGATTATCCTGAGTTTCCTGGGTCCTTTCAAGAACATTCTCCCCTTTCTGCAAGAATTGTCCTACAAGGAGAAGAATGGTCACTTAATCCAAACATAATACCATGGTGTAGGGATACCGAATCTTCTGAAGACCACAACCAGCTGTCACTCAAAGGTGGGGACCAGATCTGGGGATCTGGAAAGAAAATTGCTTAGATTCCCTTCCATGGGATTTGAATCAGACCAGAGGAAAAACTTTCTAACCTTCCTGCCCTAGTGTCAGAGAGAAGTCAGAGTGCCTCCTCTGGAGGTAGCAAGGGATTGACACACACCCTGACGGCCTAGGTGTACCATGCCAGCTAGGGAGCACGTACCACGGCAGTGTGAGACTCCAGCAGACTCTGTGTCCCAGTGGCACCTATGAGGCTAGAACATCAGTGTCCAGGATGCTTGTTGATGAGAGAGGCCAAGGTAGCCAGAGTAGAGCCACACAATAGCAGGGTCTCTGTGGCCCCATGTGAGAACTGGCATTGCACATACAGACCTAGCTCAGGACTTCGGAGCTATTTGCTAAGATGAATAGGTTCGTGAGTGTTTCTGTAATATTTAGAAAGACCTGAGAGGAACTATAACTGTTCCTTCCTCAGGCAGAGAGGCAGAGCTTCTCAGAGCAGAGGGGTCACCATGAACCCTGCTGACTTCTATTTGAGGCTTTTGATAGGCAGGGGCACCCATATAACTGTACCTCAGTAGTAGAAACACAGCCCTCCACCTCCACCCCCCTTTTCAGGCCAGTACTAACTTAAAAAAAAAAAAAAGGTTTATTTTGATTTTATGTATGAGTGCTTGCCTATATCTATTTAAGTGCACCGTGTGTATGCAGTGTCAGAAGAGGGCATCAGATCCTAGAATTTGATTTTACAGATGGTTATAAGCCATCACCATATGAGTTCTGGGAACTGAACATGGATCCTCTGCAAGAACAGTAAGCACTTTTTTTTTTTTTTTTTTTTTTTTTTTTTTTTTTTGGTTTTTTCGAGACAGGGTTTCTCTGTGTAGTTCTAGCTATCCTGGAACTCACTCTGTAGACCAGACTGGCCTCGAACTCAGAAATCTGCCTGCCTCTGCCTCCCAAGTGCTGGGATTAAAGGCGTGTGCTACCACCGCCCGGCCAGTAAGCACTTTTTAAAAAATATTTACTTCGTGTGTGTGTGTGTGTGTGTGTGTGTGTGTGTGTGTGTGTGTACACCTGCATGCCAGAGAGGCCATCAGATCCCATTACAGATATTTGTGAGCCACTATGTGGTTGCTGGGAATTGAACTCAGGACCTCTGGAAGACCAGCCAATGCTCTTGACCACTGAGCCATCTTTCCATCCCTTTAAATACTGACTTAAAACGTTGTATCTAAACTGGATGATGTTGGCTCAAATCTTTAATCCCAGCACTCAGGAGGCAGAGGCAGGCAGATCTCTGTGAGTTGCAGGCCAGCCTGGTTTACAGAGTGAGTTCCAGAACAGCCAGGACTACACAGAGAAACCCTGTTTCAAAAACCAAACCTAACCAAACCAAACCAAACCAAAACAAACAAAGTGTTCTGTGCATGGGATCTCTGTGTGTATACCATGTGGGCAGAAGAGCAGTGTCCTCGGAGGGCAGGTTGGGTGACAGAACCTGCTATTCGCTGCCCATAGTCCCAGATTCAGGGTCTCTGCTCTCTTCCTGTTCCTGGGGGTCCCACACAGACCCTTTCCTGGGGCTATGATGAAAGAAAGGGGGTGTTGGGTCCCCTGAGACTGTCATTATAGAGGTGTGAGCCTTAATGTGGGTGCTGGGAATTGAACAGAAGTTATCTGGAAAAGCAGCCAGTGTTCCCAACCACTGTCATCTCTCCAGCCCCCTTTTTAAAATGGTTGAGGCTGAATCTGTCTCCCTACCTTGCCCAAACTGTCCTGGCACTCACTCTGAATTTCAAGCAAGTCTTGAACTCATGACTCTCCCACCCTAGCCCCTGAGTAACTGGGATTGCAGGCCTGAGTCAACAGGCTCAGCTCATAACTTCTTAAATAAAATCCTCTCCGTTTTCACCTCAGGCCCTGGGGAGCTGAACTCAAGGCCTACCACTGAGATACACCCTATGTCCCAAAACATTTTGTTAAAATATACATATATATAATTTAGGGGTAGATGGGAGGAGCTGGGGCGGGTCAGGGGAGACCTTGGCTGACTCTTAAAGCAACAAGAAGGAAGCAATGACTTCTGGGACATTCTTCTTGACTCATGGACAGGTGTGTGTGTGTGTGTGCGTGTGCGTGTGCGTGTGCGTGTGTGTGTGTTCCCGCGCGTGTGTTCTCTTGTAGAGTTGTCCTCAACCACTTGTTGGTCTATGGCTGCCAGACTTTCCCCTCCTTCTTCCCTTCTTTTCTCACTGCCTCAGGAAAGAGTCTGTGCGGGACCCCCAGGGACAGGAAGAGAGCCGGGACTCTGAATCTGGGACTATGGGCAGCGAACAACCGGTCCCTCACCCAACCTGCCCTTAGCTGCCTGGATATGCACGGTTTCTTTTTAGGATTTTTTTTTTTTTCTAAATGAGATTTTCTTAAACCGCCCTCAGAGGAGGAAATCTATTTTTGGGAAACAGCGGGAGCAGAGCCTTGCCCAAGGCTACATAGCCTCTTTTCCTTCTCCTTGAGAAGTCAGAGCAGGCATCGGAGCCCCTCTTCCTCCCACCTGCTCCCAGCTTACTCAATTCTCTATTCTTAAGAAGGTTCTCTTCAGTAGATCTAAGTGAGGCCACTTGGCCTCTCCATGCCTGGGACAGTCAGCTCACTAACAACAAAAGGATCAAATGAGATGTTTGTGAAAATACTTCCTAGGGGTGGCCCGTTTCTCTTTCCCTAAATGCAAGCAGCCGCTGCAGGGTGGCAGCGCGGGAGGACAGGAAAAAGGTCGAAAGAAGGTGAGGATCAGCTGAGGGGGCGGTGGACCAACCGCAGCCATCGAGCGGCACCCAGAGGCCAGAGAGGGAACTGCATACGGACTGCCAGGGGCGGGGTGGCCTGGGAGGGGCGGAGCCTGGGAGGGGCGGAGCCTAGCCCTCACCTGCATCTAACAGGTAAAGGAGGCCAGGGCCGCCATAAAGACAGCATGGTCGGAGGTCCCAAGATTGAGCTAGTCCCAGGCTACAAAGGACAGGGATGAAGTTCAGAGTGCCATCCAAAAAAATAGAAAGCAGAGGTTAGAGAGTCTATTTGGCTCAGCCTCCAATCTCCTTCATACAGGATGCATTGTGTTTTCTTGGGTTTGCTTTCTCTGAAAATCTACCTGGAACAGTGTCCAGTCTCATGCTTCCTCACCTCCACCCCGAGGTCACTTCCCCAGGTTGAACCCTCTCTAAGGAGCAACCCCACTGCAGGCTGCCTCCGATGTCCCTCCCTCTGCTCAGGCTGGGGGAGGGAAACCACCCGCCTTAGTCATGCCAGATAATCACCTCTGGTCACTCACTGTCTGGCCTCTTCCTCCAAGTCACTCGGAGTATCTCTTAGACATTATCTCACCGTGCAGGCCTGGTGGGTGGGTGGGTGTCAGGGAGGGAGGGAGGGGAATGCAAAACCAGCTTTAAGCTGGAAGAAACTAAAGCCAGAAGGGACCAACATATCTCCTTGTCCTGCTTCTCAATGTAAACTAAAAGATGACATTTGATCATAGGTGAGGTAAAGGGCAGACAGCAGAAAGAACTTCCTAGGCGATTGTGAATGCTGTTTGGGCATTTCTGACCCAAGCACTGTGAGGGCCTAACAGGAGTCTATCCTTAGGAAGGCAGACACCAGCATCATCCTTATTTCATAAATGAGAAAACCAAGGACTCGGTTGCCTAAGAGAGGGGGGTGCTGAGACTCAAGCCTAGGGGTTCTAACTCCAGGGAATGCCTTCTGGTGAAGTAATGGAGCAATGAACCTGAGGCAAGAGCATGCCTGGGTTGACCTCCTATATAACCCCTAAGGGCTAACTGGGTGACCTTCAGGTGTCTGTTAAAGCTACTGGTATAGTCTCCTGAGCCTGACAAAGCCTCTCTCCCATCACCATGGAAGGCTTCCCTGTGAAGCCCTTCCCTATTCAACTTTAGCTCAGGGTAGCCTTATCCTTGTCATGTAACCAAGAATGTCCTGAAAGTCTTGTTCTTCCTGCCTCTACCTCAGGACTGCGGGGTATGTACCACGATGGATGCCTTTTTCCAGTATCTTATTGGTTTGGTTTGGTTTGGTTTTTGAGACAGGGTTTCTCTGTGTAGCCCCGGCTGTCTTGGAACTCACTCTGTAGACCAGGCTGGCCTGGAACTCAGAAATCTGCCTGCATCTGCCTCCCAAGTACTGGGATTAAAGGCATGTGCCATCGCTGCCTGGCTCTTCCCAGAATCTTCTGTGGCCTGAGGATTATATCCTGTCCCGTTCCGTTCCCCCCACCCCACCTCCTGCATACACTGTCACATGCCACCCAGCAGGCTGTCCCTACAAAGCCTGCAGAAAGGAGGGTACTGAAAGCATTCCAGGCTGGGATTCAACATTTAATAGGGGTCACGAACTGCTGTGACCTGGGAAGTTCCTCCTGCTGTCTGACCCAAATCCTTTCTCCAACAGAGTAGCTGAAGTTCTTCTTAGAGTGAGAGAGGCTGCCACAACCTGTGCCTTTGATAGAGGTATGAGGGACAGTCTAAGAGCTTTCACAGACAGCTTGATGGGACACTGGATGCCACAGGGCTACACAGCTCTTCTCAGCCAGGACGGGAAAACATATGTCCCATGTGTATCCTGGTCTGGAACCTAGTGATAATCCAGCATTGTCCCTCACGACGGCTGTCAATGGGGACATGTCCAAGCTGTGTATCTGACGGGAGCCAGGCTTGCTCAGGTGCCTGGCCCCAAGAAATCCTCACCACCCAGTCCTTCTCCACTGCTGGCCTGCTGGCGTGGTTAGAAGCAAACTGTTCAGCAAGTCTTCAAAGAGAGGAGGTTGCGTGAGGGGGAAGTCTGAGGGGGAGAGCCTGAGCTGAAATGGTGGACAGAGACTCAGGACCCATACCTCAGCCTTGAGGCAATGACTCTACAGGGTGGAGAGAGGTGCTCCAAGACCTCAGGAACCCGAGGTGGGGGGGTGGAGGGGGGCGCCAGGGGAAGATAGCTCTGTCTCAGGAACCACTGGGATGGAAATCTCTTCCTCTCTCCCTCCTCCCAGCCCCTGTCTCCCAACACACATACACATGAATGCTGGGTCATGGCAGTGGAGGCTTATCTCCCCTCCCACCCCACCCCACCCCACCCCACCCGTACTCTCTTGGGATGTAGACACTAGGCTTTGAGCAGAGGACAACAGTCCAGCTGTCCCCTCTCCCATCCTGCCATCCCGTCTTAAACCACAAAGCCAGAAAACTCTGTCACTAGCTACCCCTAGGACTTCCCCTCAGCTGTGGGTCTGGTAGGACATCTCTGGTGTCTGTCCTGCTGTAGTTGCATCACCTCATGAATCCCTGCCGCTGTGCAGAGCTGAGGGGTGCACTGAAAACCGAGGCAGCTTCCTCTCTTTAACTGACAGCATCCTTCCTGGGGTCTTTACTGGGAAGCCTCTTCTTACATCCTCACTCCTATGGGGGCTTCTCAGGCCACCTGGCTACTCTGCCTCCAAATGGGGGTCCTGAACCAATCAAACTGCAGGAAGGATGGCAGGCAGGGTGTATAGGCTGGAGTCTCCCAATCCTAGTCTCCATTTCCAGACTCCCCTCTTGTCTGGGTTTGGTTCATGAAAGGTGACACACAGAGTCTTTGTGGGAATGACCACTATGTCAGGGTTACTAGAGCAATGGGTCCTAGGGCCGACTGAAGATGCCACCTGCACAGAGCAGCGGGTCCTGGCGCCGACTGAAGATGCCAGTGGCACAGATGATTTGTGTGGGACAGTGATTGTACCGGCAGCGATGCAGACCACAGCAGAAGCTTACAGAAAATCCTGGTTACACATAAACACATGCTTGGTGTGGTGGCACATGCCTGTACCTCCAGCACCCAGGAGACTGAGGCAGGAAGATGGGCCACGGGAGGTTCATCTGGGCCAGTTGCTGAAAGTGTGCAGTGTGGAATGGATCTTTAGGTATACTTTGTTGATAGTTCTCTTTATATTTAAAAAGCACTTTTTTTTTTTTTTTTGAAACAGGGTCTCATGTTGCCTGGGCTAGCCTCATCTTCCTCAATAGATGAAGGTGACTTTGAACTTCTGATCCTCTTGCTTCCACATCCTGCATGCTGGGGTCTCAGGCATATTCTATCACACCCCATTTATGTGGTTCGAGGAAAGGAACCCAGGGCTTGGTCCAGGCTAGCACAATGCTCTACCACCTGAGTTAGGTCCTCACCCTTAGTTCTCTGCATTGGTGTGTGTATGCCAAACCATGATATCACAGACATTATTGCTATGAAGTATTTATTTCTTTATCATATGTCACAAACATCTACAAAGCAGTTTCTATGCCCAGGCACCCTTCTGGCTACTTTCCAAATAACGCTATGAGGCAAGTGCTATTAGCTCCATTTCACAGGTGAGGAAACAGAGGCACAGGGATTCAGGGATGGGCCCAAGTCACACCCCTCGTAAGTGGCAGATCTTAGCCTTCAGCGTGGACTGACATCAAATCTGTTGGCACCAAAAGAGTCTCGGGTGCAAAAAAACAAAAACGGTGATGGGTGTTCCCGCCAGTGGCTCGTGGGAGGCACAGTGTGTAAGGGATATCCCTAGAACGTTTCATGAGTCTCTTTCACTGGATAATTGTTAGTGAGGATTCACTTAAAGGGAAAAGAAGGATTTCCCAAGCCCCTAGGAAGTGCAGCTCCCTTGGCCTGGTCCAGTCTGTGCTGGCCCGCTAAAGGGCAAAGGCACATTGGTAAAATCCTGTGGGCTCTAACTGGAGCCCCTCCTCCACCTCCTCAGATGTCTCCGCCCACTGCCTCCATTAGGCTCCTCGCTGTCCCACTGCTGACTCTCGGAGCTGCACAAACCACAGACCATATGTCTTAAGCTCAGCTTGTGGATAGAGAGTTACTCAGAACCTCTGTGCCCGAAACAAGAATCAGAGGGAAAACACGTGTGTGTTTGGGGGTGGGGTGTTTTTTGTTTTTTGTTTTTTGTTTTTTTTTTTACACAATCCTGCATGCCCATCGCTCAGAACGCTGAGGCAGGAGGATCGCCGCAGATACAAGGCCTGCCTGGGTTACCAAACCCTTTGGCTTCTACATCTACCCTCTCTACCTCTCACCAGCCCATCCCTCCAAGCCCTAGGCTCTCCCAGGCTGCCAGTCCCCAGGCATCTCTCTCAAGCTCACCGTGACTCTCTCTGGCTGCATCCTCAGCTACACCCAGGCATCGGCAAAGCAAGAAGACAAGGTCTTCCACCAGGTCACATTGCTTCTTCAGACTTCTGTGTGGCTTCCTTGAGATCCAAGTCCCTTCTACCCACCAGGCACCTGCAAACCCTAGCTAGAATGACAGTCAGGAGCAGCTGTGACATTAGGACAGCATACAAGTGACACAGGTCCCTGTGAGCTCAGGCCACAGGCTGTGTCCTTACTTAAGGCAGGTTTGCTTGTTTCTCAAGGAGGATAGGATGGGGGAGGGAGTGAGGAAGGGAGAGGAAGGGGCATCTACCAGGCAGCAGGCCTAGTCCAAACACACACAGCACTGGTGTGTGCCATGCACTGCTCTCAGCCCAGTGTCTAGGGATCATGAACTCCTCCAAGCCAACCTGTGAGGAAGTCACTCCCTCTACCATCTTCCTGCAGAAGGGAGAATGAAGCACAGAGAGGTTTGTTTAGTAACTTTCCTAAGGTCACACAGTTGGATATTGAAGACAAGATTTAAATTCAGAGAGACCAGCTCTTCGCTCTCCCCGTGTAATTATTGTGCTTAAAAGTTTCACACCTATGATGCTTGCTCATCCTCAAGACATCCAAAGTCCTCCCCAAGCTGCCAGCTCCCCCTACAGCACTTCTATGTCCTACTGGATACCTGACTATTTGAATCTCATCTCTACCAGCTGCCTAACTATGTGATTTTTGGCTAAGTTACTTCATCTTCCTGAGCCTCAAGCTCCTCCTTCCCAAACTGGGGGATTACTGATACCTACTATTAAGTAGACTTAATGAGATCACCCAGGTAAAGAGCCTACTATGCTTGACTGGCACACAGTAACAGCTTAGTACAGAGCAGAAAGAGGGAAGGGGAGAGATTTCTCAGATGGCAACTTGGTTTTAGGTAGTTTAGTGGGCCAGGAGGGGAAGGAGTCTCCTGCTAGGGACTATGCTGGGGAGAAATGTGCTTCAGACTGGATGGCTAGTCACCAGTAGGGCTCCTGTTGACAGTACAGTTTTTGGGGTGGCTGGAACCAGATCAAAAGTATCCCATACTTATCTCCCACTTGCCGTGAGAGGCATCTCTGCCTGAGGCCCACCTCCAGCAGCCCCTAGAGTCATTGGCTGTCCCCACTGGGCCCGGTCTCAGGGAGAAAGAGGGCAACTACCTGGTGAGACTTCCTGTCAGGAGTATTGAGTCCACACAGGCTTAGTACCAAGGTCTGAATCTGGGATTTTGATCTCACTTCTACTGTTCAGTCTTCCCTGGCCCCAGCTCCTTGGTCCGAAGCAGACACAGTTGCCCAGGATGCGTCTGGGAGACCAAAGTCTCTTGGGAATTTGGTAAAGAATGAGGCGTGGGGGTGAGGTGGGAGCAGGTATGGAGCCCAGGCTGAGGTGCAAGCAGCCACACAATCATATCCTGAGCCTCAGGTATGGCTACCCTGGTATTGTTTGCTGCGTGTGGGAAGTATGCTGATCCAGCTCCTGCCTGTGGCTCACTGAGAAACTCCAAATGGTGATGGCATCTACATGTACAAACTGGAAAAGCTTTCTGAAATGAAAGTCCTTGTCTGAGACTCCACTGTGTCTGTCAGCTTCAAATACAGTTTCCAGCACCAAGGCTCAGCAGGATAGCATGTATATTTGACAACTGCCCCCCTCCCCACACTCTTGAGGGAGGGAAACCAGTCTGCTCTGGCCCTGTAGCTCCTTGATCTTCCACCAAGGAGGGAATGTGGCAGGAATCTGCCACCAGAGTTTTATTCTGGATCTGCTCGTGCTGGGCTATCCCCTGCATCCCCTTCCACATCCAATCAGAAACCCTGTGATCAGAGGCATACTCTGTGACCCCCTGAAATGTGGGAGGGCGGAGTGCCTTCTGCACCCACCAGCATGACGTTAGAGCCCCGAAAGCACACTGAGAATGGGCAAGTCACTGAACCCCCAAAAGTCTCTGCCCCAGCCCCCAGATTTCTCCCACAGCAGCATTCTAGGGCTAGACCAAGGATGACCTGGGAGTTCTTTTCACTACCCCTCCCCCACCAAGCCCCATTACCCCTCACCACTGAGAAGCATCTGTCTGTGACTTCTAGGGCCTGGGGAGACAGAGAGTGGGTTGTTATTTGAATCTGAATCTGGAGACTATTTATGAGAAGGGGAAATGAGGTCACCAGAGGCAGGCTTTGAAGGTCATACCCAGCCCCTGGTCTGGCTTCTCTCTCCACTTCCTGATCTGCCACTGTGTAAACAGCCTCTGCCACACACTACCACTGCCCTGAAGTGAGCCCCGGCCACTCTTCCCTTAAGCAATGGTAAACCGAAACCCTGAGACACAATAAATCTTCCCTCACTCCTTTAATCCCAGCACTCAGAAGGCAGAGGCAGATGGATCTCTCAGTTCCAGAACAGCCAGGGCTACACAGAGAAACCCTGTCTTTTTTTTGTTTTTGTTTTTGTTTTGTTTTGTTTTGTTTTTTTTTTTTTTTTTTTTTTTTTTTTTTTTTTTTTTTTTTTTTTTTTTTTTGAGACAGGGTTTCTCTGTGTAGTCCTGGCTGTCCTGGAACTCATTCTGTAGACCAGGCTGGCCTTGAACTCAGAAATCCACCTGCCTCTGCCTCCCAAGTGCTGGGATTAAAGGCGTGTGCCGCCACCACCACCCGGCGAGAAACCCTGTCTTGAAAACAATCAAATAATAATAATAAAACGTCTCTGTCATCGTCTTGTCTCAGTGACACGTAGGACCCAAAGGGAGATTAGCTAGATATGGGGGATCTAGCTGACCCCCCCCACTCCATCCCTCAGCTGTGCTGAAGACCATGTCTCCATCTCAAAAACTGGATGACAGCCACTCAGGGTGGCTCAGGCCTGCATCCTAGGATTCAGAAGATAGAAGCAGGAGCATCCTAAGGTCAAGGCTGTCCTCATTTACATAGGGAATTGGAGGCTAGCCTGAGCCACGCAGTGATTTCCAGGTCAGCCAGAGGTTCAGTGTGAGGCCCAGGCTCAAATCAGGAAGATGTAGTCTTGGGAGAGAGCTCACTCAGAAACACACCTGCTTGCCAACTCAGCTGACTTGAGTTCTATCCCCAGGAGGACCCACATGGTAGAAGGAGAAAGCACACTCCTGAAAGTTATCTTCTAACTTCCTATGTACACTGTAGCATGTCGTGCCATGCTCACTAAATAAATACATGTTAAAAATAAAAAAAGTGATAGGGGCTGGAGAGGTGGCTTGGCCTGTAACGCGCTTGCGGAACAAGCCTTACAACCTTGAGTTCAATTCCCTGAAACCCATGTGAAAGAAGAAAGAGACAACGGGCTCCTGAAAGTTCTCTGAGAGCCGTGGCTGGCACACTCACGCTCGCACACACAATAATAAATAAACAACTTTTAAAAACACAATAACAAAAAGAAAAGGTGGAGTGTTTTGGGGGGGGGTTACACCACAGATACCCCTTTCCAGGTTCCTTGAGCTTTCAAATAACAAGTCTCCCCAAAACAGCAGTGGGAAAACTAAGGCAGGAAAAGAAAGCTAGCAAGGAATGATGCTCCAAGGATCGGGCTCCAGAGTCCAGAGAGGGTCCTTAGAAGTAAGTGCCAGAGATCCGCAAATCTAGTTTTAGGAGAACAGGTCATTCTTATGCCCTGGTGGCCTTCAGGCAGCTGCCCAGGTCCTGGCTCAAGACCGTCCTCTTCCTCTGTCTTCTCCTTTCCATTTGCTATCCTCTCTCCCTTTCACTTATTGAGGGAGAAGGAGAGACGGGGCAGGGGGAGGTACAAAGTCAGGGTCTTGCTATTTGTTCAGGCTGGCCCTGAATTCACAGTCCTCCTGCCTCAGACTCCTGGGTGCCATAGGATTCCAGGAGACCCAGATCACTTCTTTGTTCTGTTTAGCTCAGAAGCACCTCTTCATTTCAGGGTGTATGTACCTCGCTCTCAGAGGTTCAGGGCACCTAATCTCTTTCATCAAACTGAGGGGTTCCTCAGCCTGGGTCTGGCTTCATCACTGAGTAGTAGTACCCAGAGCAAGTGCTCTGTGTACCTGTAAGCCAGCTACCCCCAGAGGATAGCAGGAGGAACAGGAGCTGGTCAGTGCTGGAGCCCATCCCTCCCTGTAGCAGAGCTATGCTTGGACAAGTCTGTCTGGGATGAGCAAGCCAACCTCAGCCTAAATCCCCGATTTCTAAAAGAAAAAAAAAAGAAAGAAAGAAAGAATGAAAAAAAAAAAAAAAACCCTCCCTCACTCCTCCAGCCTCCTCCCCAGCCAAGAACCTCAGACCACAGGCCCTGCCACGCTGGCAGAGCCAGGGAAACAGGTCAAGTTGCTGAGGAGGGGAGAGGGTCGAGCCAGGTCTTAGAACATAGACAGACCTTTGCAGGTAAGGCCCAGGCAGGCCCTGGAGCATCATGAGCAGCTGAAGGCCACAAGGATGGGGAGGACCCCAAGCCACACAGGTCCTAGATGGCAGCTCGGGGCCTGAGGGTGGTGTGGAGAAAGAAAAGCCGAGGAAGCCACTTCAGTTTCTCTGCTTCCAAAGAGCCTGGTTGGACTTTGTGGTTCTCCTGAGTCTACACTTCACCTGGGCTGGGTGTGTGTGTGTGTGTGGGGGGGGGGTTCCCTCACTTCCTGATAGTAAAGAAAGCAAGAGTGGACTTAGGAATGGGAGTGCACAGAACTTCATGCAATGGATACAGAGAAAGAGGGAGAAAGGAGAGGAAGAGAATGCAGTTCAGCGCTGAGGGGCTTAGAGTGGGCAGGAAGGCACAAGTGTGCTCATGTAACACATGTAGCTCACACTGAAGCACACCATGCACACCACACTCCCAGACGCCTCTTACAGCTGTCATTGTTTTCTTCTTCTTCTTCTTCTTCTTCTTCTTCTTCTTCTTCTTCTTCTTCTTCTTCTTCTTCTTCTTCTTCTTCTCCTTCTCCTTCTCCTTCTCCTCCTCCTCCTCCTCCTCCTCCTCCTCCTCCTCCTCCTCCTCCTCCTTCTCTTCTTCTTCTTCTCCTCCTTCTCTTCCTCCTCCTCTTCCTCCTCCTCCTCCTCCTTCTTCTTCTCCTCCTCTTCTTTTCTTCCTCCTCTTCCTCCTCCTCTTCTCCTCTTCCTCCTCCTCCTCCTCCTCTTCTTCTTCTCCTTCTCCTTCTCCTTCTCCTTCTTCTTCTTCTTCTTCTCCTCCTTCTTCTCCTCCTCCTCCCCCTCTTCTTTTCCTCCTCCTCTTCCTCCTCCTCCTCCTCTTTCTCCTCCTCCTCCTTCTTCTTCTCCTCCTCTTCTTTTCTTCCTCCTCTTCCTCCTCCTCCTCTTTCTCCTCCCTCTCCTCCTCCTCTTCTCCTCTTCCTCTTCCTCCTCCTCCTCTTCTTCTTCTCCTTCTCCTTCTTCTTCTTCTTCTTCTTCTTCTTCTTCTTCTTCTTCTTCTTCTTCTTCTTCTCCTCCTCCTCTTCTTCTCCTTCTCCTTCTTCTTATTCCTCCTCCTCCTCCTCCTCTTCCTCCTCCTCCTCTTCTTCTCCTTCTCCTTCTCCTTCTCCTTCTTCTTCTTCTCCTCCTTCTTCTCCTCCTCCTCCCCCTCTTCTTTTCCTCCTCTTCCTCCTCCTCCTCTTCTTCCCCCTTCTTCCTTCCTTTCTTTCTTCCTTTCTTTTAAGATAACATCTCAGGTAGCCCTAGCTCGCCTCAAACTCTCTAAGTAACCAAAGACAACCTTGAACTTCTGATCCTCCTGCCTCCACTTCCCAAATATGCATGTATACCACCTTGCCAGGCTTATGGGGACTCAACTGAGGGCTTTGTCAATGCCTCCTGAGTATTCTACCAATGGAGCTCCATCCTCATTCCATACAGAGTTCGCCCTCCCACCCTCGGAAGCAGAATCCAGTCATACCCACAGGCAGGATGCCTCAGGACTCAGCATTGTCACAGCTGCTGTCACTCACCCCTCCTCACACCCGACCACACCCTCACATGCACACCCTCACATGCACACACGCACACACACACAAACCTACCCATGTACACTCACTTCTGTACACATGGCACACATGCAGAGCCTGCCCACTGTTGCTCTGCTTGTGGGCAGAGAGCCCACATCTCTCACAATACACACATACATAAATACAAGCACACTCACGTTTCTGTAGCTAGTGGGTCAAGCCCTGTTTGCCCAAATCTGGCCAATACAAGCAACTTCCCTGGTCCCAAGCATCTTTGTTCACCTCCCAGGCAGGTCTTCTCTTCAAGGTCCCTGTTGTAGCCCCTCATCTCTTCAGCTCCCATCCACTCAGTGATACCCATTGTGCCACCTGTAACCTGCAAAAACTACCTGGGGTTGAAAGCCAGTGAGTGAGGCCCAGTTGGAGACATATGTCTTATCTGCAGTCTTGACTTCTGGGGGGTCCTGAGTCTCCACACCAACCAGCCTGCCCTCCCTATATAGGAGGGACCATGGAGAGCAGTGCATGAACCTTCTTTTACCTCAGTGCCCCCTCTTTAACAAGGACATGGCCAATCATACCACGCTTGTGTTGGAAAAACTGAGGTCCCCTGTGAACAACTGGAAGACATGATATCTAGCCTCCACCCTACCCTCAGTGTCCTGGGGAAACCAGGACCTAGGGAAGTCGGGGTACCCATCCAGAACTGGTCCCTGGTCTAGACAGAGGACCAGAAACAGAGCTGGAAACAAAGGGCACCCAGAGGAGGAGAGAGGGGAAGCCCAGAGCAATGAGAAGAGGAGTTGTTGGTAGAGGGCCTGCTGAGCTCAGGGGAGTTCTAATTACAGCAAGCAAGTGGGTAGGGCAGCAGGGCTAGCAGCCTGTTTGAAGTCTGTGGCGAGGGAAGCATCAAAGGGCAGGAGGCAGGCCAGAGGCCGGGGAGATGAAGGAAGGACCACACTGCTTGCCTGCTAGCCAGGCCAGCACTCTTCCACTCTGTTGCTCACACAGCCAGAAAGCACTGGAGTCCTGAGTAGCCTGATCACAGATGAGGCCACAGGCTTCCACAAGCAGGGCAAGCTTCAGTTCAGACCAGCTCTGGCCTAAGAAAGGCTCTTCTCAGGTTCCCTACAGCTACCATCTCCCCAACTCCCAGGACATGTCATCTGCATCTCTCAGCCCCATATTTGGGGTCATTGGGTAGGCTCCAAACCACTCAGCTTTGGTACCCTGCAACCTATCACCACTCTCCTTCTCCCAAATCCCAAACCATCAAACTTTTTAGATTTCCAGCGAAGAGAGAATCCCCACCATGATGGGTGGCAAAGGGATAGCCCAAGATGGCTCCCGTCAGTCTCCTGCCACAGGTCAGCAAGTTGGCCTCAGAACATGAATGCAGCAAATGGTTTTTCCAAAAATGCCATCATCATATCCCCTCTTCTGCACCCTCCTCCAGGGTCCTACAGCCCTCCTGGCCACAAGGGGCTTCTAGGAGTCCCACCCCCATATCATGTTGCCTCTGTTCAATACACCACTCTAGGAGGTTCCCTGCTAGGCCCATTTCCTGTTCCCAGGCCACATCCTCTGGAGGTCTCTGGCACATCTCCCTGTTATGTTCTTCCAGCTCCCCAGCAGGAGCCAAGAAGGGATGGCAGGTGGCATGAAGCAGAACTGTCCAGTGATATGGACAGGAACCCCAACATCCTGTTCGTCTATATGATGACCACTGGGTACATCCTCCAGCTACTGCCTTCTTTTTCTCTCTCTCTTTCTCCTCCTCCTCCTCTCCTATCTCCTCTTCTTCCTCCTCCCCTTCTCCCTCCTCCTCTTCCCCCTCCTTTTCCCCCTCCTTTCCCTCCTCTTCCTCTTCCTTTTTTCTCTTCTATCTCCTCATCCCCCTTTTCCTCCTCCTCATCTTTCTCTTCCTCCTCCTCACCCTCCTCCTTCTTCCTCCTCCTCTTCTATCTCCCTTTCCCCCTCTTTCTTCCTATCTTCGTCTTCCTTTTCTCCTTCTTCTTCTTTTCCCCCATTCTTCCTCATCCTCTTCTTTTGAGATGGGAATCTTATATAGTCCAGGGCAGCTCAAATGCACTATGCATGGAGAATGGTCTTAAGTGTCCGATCTATCTCCCAGTCACTGGGATGGATGTACTACCATATACTACACTCAGCTTGTGCGGTGCTCCAGAGCAAACTGAGGGTCTCAGGCATGCTGAGCAACCAACTAGGCTGTGCCTGCAGCCCACATTCTGTAGCTTCCTCTGCTTCCTCATCTGTGAGGTGGGTAGGCACCCATTATCTCTACCTCCAGAGGACATTGTGAGAATCGGATATGGTCATGTCAAGGTGCCTGGCTTCCAGCAAGATCTCAGGTCACGATGGCACTAATATAGAGAGAGGACCATCAGATTGCCAAGGAAGCTATTTCCAGAAGAGAGCAGAAGAGATCCATCCTTGTGTAGGGATAGAACCCCAGCAGGGCAGAGAAGTGTTTACATAGCACAGTGCAAGCCCCCTCATGCCTTGCCTCAGCTTCCATTAGCATCCCCTTTGTGTCCACCCTCTGCCATTAGGTCACTTTGTCACCATTCACATCTCAATACCATCCCAAACACCGTGCCACTCAGCAGGTCCTGGGGCACCCTCTCTTCCTCTGGGCCATCATGCTCCTGGGGACAATTCCTTTTCCCTGCTCTGCAGCTGCACAAGTGCTGTCTTCACTTTCACCCACTGGGGTCATGTGCTGCTGTCCCAGGGAAGGAAGATGGATCAGGACCAGGGGACAGTCAGAGCAGAACCCTGAGCAAGCCATTCCCATCTGTACGACCTCACATGCCAGGGTTCAGACCCCCATATCTCACAAGGGAGGATAAAGTCACCCCTGAATGTGACCTCGGTTGGGATGGCACCAGTCTTTGTCTTCTAGATTTTTCCATACCACAGTCTCTCTCCATCAGGCTAGATGATTGGGAACTTTAAAAACAAAAAACAGAAACCAAGGTCCTAATTGAGGTACCAGAGCTCATGACTGAAATCCCAGGACCTCAGAGGTGGAAGCAGTAGGTTCAGGGGTTCAAAGTCATCCTCAGCTACATAGGCTGTTGGAAGTTAAAGATCACTTCAGGATATTTGAGACACTGACTCAAAAGACCCAAACCAACCAAACAAGAACCAACCAAGTTTGTGAGAACCTCATACCCAATGTGCTGTGTGTACCCTGTCTTCTAAAGGCCTTGCTCCAAACCTGCCCAGAGGCCTGTCTACTGCTCCTCTTCTCCATCCATGTTTTCTTTTTTTCTGTCCATCCACCTAATGTTCTACCCATTCATTCATTCATTCATTCACCCCCCCATTCCCATGACTTAATGGCCTACCAGACCTCAGACACCCTGTTCCCCTCCCCCTCCACCTTACATACTCATCCACTGACCTACTTACCAACATGCCTACCCCAATGAGCTTCCCCTCCATCCTCCCTACTTCAAAATGGTCACCGCCCACTCATCCCTCTGTGTTCATCTGCCTTTATTGATCTCCTCTTTCGTTCCAGACACTGGGCCACATCCCCAATCTCTTTGGCCTTCCCAACTCATTGGGATATCCCAGCCTCCTTATGGGTAGCATACTGCCTGGAAAAAGATGACCACTGCCTCCACAGCTCCATGGAAGAACAAATAGAAGGAGAAAGACCGTACCTGGGACAGGTGCCAAATCTTACACTAGCATTTAAAACAAGAGAAGAATATGGAGGGCTTAGGTTTTTTTTTTTTTTTTTTTTTAACTTTAAAAAAGTTTCTGTTTATTTTTAATGTGCGCATTTTGCCTGCATGTATACCTACATACCACATGCATGCCTGGTGCCCTCAGAGGCCAGAAGACATTGGATTCCCCTGAAACCAAAGTTATAGATAGTCTTTAGCCCTCATGTAGGTGCTAAGAATCAAATCCGGGTCCTCTGGAATGGCATCACATGCTCCTAACCACTGAGCCCTGTGGGGTGGGTCTTAACAAAAAAGAAAATCTCAGCCCACTAAGCGGGAGGGAAGGTTTCCATGGATACTGCTAAAGTATGGGATGGGCAATGAGAACTGTCTGTGGAATGGGCCTCAGTTATTTAAAGATGAGGTGTGACTCTGGGAAGGGCAGGCATCTCTCCCAGCCCCCCCCCCCCTTGTTCCCATTCCAGTTTCCCAAGAATACAAGAGTGAAGGGAACAGGGCCTCAGGAGGTAAAGGCCAGGTGACAGGAATGCCGAGGCATCTGAAGTGAGGTCCTGGGTCACGGGGCAGGTGCTGTTGCTCAGTCCCTCAGGTCAGTGACTGTGGGTAAGTCTCGTAACGCTCAGAGCCTTGCTTGAAATACTTTTGTAATGGAGGCTTCTGCTGCGGCAGTCTCACAGAATCTCTAGCTCTGCACAATACCAAGAGGGTGCTAAGATATAGGTCTAAAAGTCATGAAGGCTGTCACCCCAACCATCACTTCACATTTCCAGACGGAGGACAAACCACAAGAGTGCTCTCTAGAAACACAAGGAACAGCTCAGGCCCAATGTCACACCTAATGCCAGCCCCAAAGAGCACTCGGTGCCACCCCTGCCCTAACCCCAATGTAGTTCCCAGTGATACCAGACAGCACCTCCAGTGCAACCCAAAGCATCCTCTGGAGCTGCACCCCTCTGGAGAGTTCCCCTCTCTGCCCACAGCCAGTTCTGCTCTCCCCTACAAAGACAAGGAAAGGGGGAGAGGGCTGTGTCACTGCTATTAACAGTAGGGAAGGAACACAAATGGGGTAATGGGAGGTTTGAAACCATGGGTACCAACTAAAGTGGCCGGGGAATTCGTTGACTACTTAGCGTGCACAAGCCTGGCTGGATTCGATCCCCAGGACCATATAAATTGAGTGTGGACATTTGCAATCCCAGCACTGGGAAGCCAAAAGCAAGAAGATCAAAAGTTCAAAATCATTCTTGGCTACAAGACAAGTTTGAGGCCAGTCTAGACTACACGAGACCCTCCCTGTCTCAGGAGAAAAAGCGCATGCTTGGGGTAGGCAGTAGAGACCAACTGAGGCCCCTCTAAACTGCCAGGCGCCAAGGCTGGGAGAGCAGAGGAGAAACTGAAGAGAGACCTAACCCAGGCCAGGCATAAAAGCCTTGGGAGCCCTCACAGCAGCCTGCAAAACACACACACACACACACACACACACAAACACACACACAAACTCACACAAATACACACACACACACACACACACACACTCCTATGCACTCTCATACAAACACACACACATAAATACACACTAATGCAGAGGCTGTGGCAAGGGCACCACCCCTGGGCTTGAGGTGTTGGTGCCAGCTGGGTGGGCTGGCATGAGATGGGGAGAGGGCGGCGCGGAGAGCTAATCCCCCCAGCGTCTCCCAGACGCCCACAGAGACCAGGGTGAGCTCTTTGTCTGCTAGGGGAGACGACAGAGGGCGGCGGGCAGGCGGGCAGGCTGCCGGCTCCTCTTTCTCTCCCAGCCTCCGCCCCAGGGCAGGTAGAAGCCTGCCTTGTGGAGGATGGGTTGGAGGGAGTGGGGGTGAAAGGATTAGAAGAGAGACAGATGCTTCTAGCTAGTAGGGTTCCCTATCACAGGCCTGTGGGCCTGTGGCTTTTGGGTGGGGGTCCCCGGAAGGGCAATGGGGGCATGAACCTTAGTTGGGATCAGGCCTTGTGTGCAGTGGGAAGGTGTGGGTGGCTAGAAGGACACTGCAGTCCCATATCCAGTCATGCTTAGAGTCAACACACACACACACACACACACACACACACAGAGTCTAAACCAACAGACAACCCATGTGTTTACAGTCTTACACAGAGACAAACACACAGTGGTGCTGTTTAAAGAAGCTCATCAGGCCTCTGCCACCACGCTCCCCAGGAGCCCCCCAGAAATACAACACTAGAGTCACCACCATCCTAACTATCCTCACTAAGCACTGCCACAGTCACCTGGGGGTCACCACACACCCAGCAACACAGTCCTCCATAGCAACACAGCACCACGATGACCAGGGGCACAGAAGGGTGCCCAGGAAACACCAGCACCTTCCACAGAGCCATCATAGGCTGCACACTATGGCCTCTGTTTCTGTTGCCTATATATACCACCTGGCCCAGCCCTCTGCAAATATGAACATCAAACGCTTCAGGGAGTCTCTCAGGAAAGAATGGAAAGGGGGTGGGGCATACCTCAGTCAGTAGAGTGCTTGCTTAATATGGACTAAGCCTTGGGTTTGATCCCCAGCACTGCATCAACGGGGTGCATTGCCACATGCCTAGGATCCTAACGAGCAGGAAGTGGAGCAGGAGGCTATCCTGGGCTACATAAAACTCTCAAAATTAATAAATGGGGCCAGGAAAGATGGCTCAGTGGTTAAGTGCACTGACTGCTCTGCCAGAGGTCCTGAGTTCAATTCCCACCTCACAACCATCTGTAATGGGATCTGATGCCCTCTTCTGGTGTGTCTGAAGACAGCAACAGTGTACTCATGTAAATAAATAAATAAATAAATAAATAAATAATTTTTTTTTCTTTTTTTAAGAAAAGAGCACTTCCTGTTCTTCCAGAACACCTGAGCTTGATTCCCAGCACCCATGTTCAGCAGCTCCCAAAGCTCTGTAACTCCAGCTCCGTAGGCTCTGGTGCCCTCTTCTGGTCTCCTCAGGTGGTGCGCGCATACACACACACACACAGACACACACACACTAAAAATCTTTAAAAATAAGTAAATAAAGGAAGAAAAAGGTTATATTTCCCTATGTCCCAAGCTCTATTGTCTGTCTACCTCTCCTGATGAAAGATGGCCCCCCTGATGCTTTGGTCAGGACTAAATACAGAGAATAAGCCTTCCATCGGGAAGGCTAAACCAGACTGCAGCTGAGCTGGAGGAACAGGCAGCAGGTGCTGATGTTGCTTCCAGGGTCTTCAGTGGCCTCTAAGGACAGATCCAGACCATCAGAGTTAAGCTCAGTTGACATGGGCACTTGTCACCACCTCCTAGTGTCAGGGAGAGGACAGTTCACACTGGACCCTTTCCTCCCTGCCCTGCAGCCTGCCCGCCCTGCAGCCCAGGGGCCCAGCTGTGGCAAGCCTGGTCCCACTGTGGCTGGCGTCTCCAAGGATGAAAGATCTCTGGCTCCTTGAGAAACCAGGGCTAAATATACCCCTCGCCTGCTTTCTGGAGCCTAACTGGAACCAGCTGGGCAAGACTCACCCTTCCTCCTGCAGGACAGGCCTTGGGCCATCACTGGACAGACAGGCAGACCATGCTATGCCTAATAGCCCCAGACCCAAGGAACTGAGTCTGGAAATGGACCAGGAAGAAACTAATGTCTGGATACCTTTCTTCTTCCAACACCATCCAAGACAGGAATGAGAGAGTAAATCATGTGAGACCAAGCCCAGCCCGTGGCAACAAAATACTTGAGAGCCTCAGTTTTCCTATCTGTAAAATAGAAATAAAATTATCCTGACTTCAGAATGTTGTTAACAGTGAACTAATATAGGTTAAGGGCTGGGACAGCATCTGGCACACAGTAAGTACCCAATAAACTCTGGTCATAGGGACTGGGGAGATGGCTCAGAGAGGAAAGGGCTGGCTGCATAAACACGAGAACCTGAGTCTGGACCTCAAATACCCATCCAAAAATCTGTGTATGGCAGCATGCTCTTGTATTCCCAAGGCAGAGAGGCTGAGACAGTAGGATCTCGGGGGACAGTCTGAATCATTGGTGACTTCTAGATTCGGCGAGAGAGACTCTGTCTAAAAAGTAAGTTGAGGCCAGGGATCTAGCTCGGCAGATAAAAGTGTCACCCTTGCAAGCCAAGACCTGTGATTGACCCCATGAGCCCACTGTGAAAGGGAAAAACTGACTCTGGAAGCTGTCCTGGGATCTCCCTACAGCCTGTGCCGTGAGTGCACTTGCACTCAGACACCTATATCACACACACACACACACACACACACACACACACACACCAAAACCCACAGTAAAAATCAATTTAAAAATGTTTTTTTAAAGGGCCACATGGACCAGGCACGGTAGTGCTCACCTTTGATTCTAGTCTCAAGAGACAGAGGTAGGTGGATCTCTCTGAGTTTGAGGCTGGCTTATCTACATGAATTCCAGGCCAGCTAGAGTTACATAGTTAGACTCGGGTTTGTTTTGTTTTTTGATTTTGTTTGGTTTGGTTTGGTTTGGGTAGAGATCAATAGAGGAAGATGTTGACTTCTGGCCTCGGCGTGGGCACACATCAATATGCACACCAGCACAAGCATGCGCACGTGCACATGCGTGCACACACACGCATGCACACACACATACACACACACACACACACACACACACGCGCGCGCGGGCGCGCGCGCCTCGCACATGAATTAGTGATTGTTACTGTGAACATTCTGTGCCTTCCCAAGGCCACCGTTTTGATGATAATGGGTATCCAATCTTATTAGACTCAAAAGACTGAGGTCAGGGCTAACTGTTCAGACCAGCAGGGTTGAAAGTAGAGGGATGGGCCAATATGGCGCAGATCAGTGAGGGGTCCATGAGCCAAGACACACCTCCTCCCCCAGCCCTTCTCTGGCCACGTCTCGAGCTCCCTGGACCAGGACCCCGCCCACCTGTGGTCGGCATTGTGGCTGGATCTCCCACGCCTCGGCTTACTTTAGCGGCTCCAAGCCGCTGCCCCAGGACAGCCCACTCTCAAGCCTTGTCCAGAGGCCTGAAATAGGAAGGAAGAGAGGACTAAAAATAGCCGTAATTACAGAGGGACCCTGGATGGGGGGTGGTGGCTACTCTCTGGCTCCTCCTGGGCACTGCCACAGCCTGTTCAGGATACGGTTCAGGCCCAGGGTAGGACTCCAGCCTTGTCCTCTGTTCCCCAGTCCACGGGGCCTCCCAGTGGAACAGAGAGTGAGGGGTTGGGGGCAGGGTGAGCAGTGAGCTGAGCCTGATTCCAGGACTGTGGCAGCCAGGCCTCCTCTGCTTCCCATACACACCTGAAGGACACAGTACTCCTCACAGAGTGCTGCATAGTACACTGCCCTCACCAGACTACCTTCCTCTTGTCCTGTCCTGATGCCTGCCTCCTCCGGGAAGCCTGCCTATACACACCTTTCCCCAGCTCGCCCATCACACCAGCAGGGACTCCCAGAGCACGTTTGCAGGCACCAACTGCAGAGATGGACTGAGAGCAGAAGTGCCAGTTGATACCCAGGTTCCCGAATCCTGCAGCATCCAGTACAGGACAATCACAGCCCATCTCGAGGCAGGTTTGAAGGAAACCCAACTGTCAGTAGAAGGGGTGATGACAGAGTTGATCTGATCTGGGAACCCTACACTCAGAAATCTCCAAGGTTTTGGAACCCACAAAGTTTAGATTTGAGTCCCTTCCACAACACAGATATGGTTCCACCTTCCTTTCTCTGAGTTGTGTTCTTTTGCTATATATGAGAGAAAGATGATGGGATGTCTCAGAGCTGAAGCTCTGTGGAATAAGCGTTCTTGATTCCTTGACAGGAGTCTCCTGAAGAAGTCAGAAGAGTCCTTGGCCTGGGAGCTGGGAGCTCCTGTCTTCAGCTATGTCCTTACCAGGTGCCAGAGGTGCCTTCAAAGAGGCACAGGGCATGGTGGGAGTGTCGTGAGGGGCTAAGAATGGTGAGCTCTCCCAGGGTCGGGTGCTGGAGCCTCCGCAATGCCAGAACACATGATGTGTTAGTGCCATCTGGTGGCCACCGATGGCAATGACGGTCACCTAGACTGAGGGAGAAAGAGAGATCTGAAAAGTAGAAGCCCAGAAAAGCAGGAAAGAGCCAGAAAAGGGGGAAGATGAAGGAGAGAGGAGCTGGAAGCCCCAGCGAGAGGCAGGTGCTGCGGAGAAAGATAATGGTTCCCGCCATGTTGCTTTGGGCCAGGCAAGATAGAGCAATAGACCATGAATATTTTCCATGGCATCTTGAAGACCATAAAGGGCCCAGAGCGTGCAAGTGCGGGCTGATCCAGGTAAAACAAGGTATCCACGGTGACCAGCAGTCCTAGACGGGGTTTTCCTGTATCTTCAACTGTCTAGTTCTAGCCTCTTCATCTTCCAGTCCTCGAAGGTTTACCGTGGATATGTGACATCAAAGGTCACCAATACAAGAGCCCGACACACACTGGCTAGTCCAGGGGGACCCATGGCATGCACCTGGGTGGTACAGTGTCTTGGGGGGGGGGCTCGTTTCATTCTGTTCCCTGCTTCCTCACAGGGGTGGGAGGTGGAAGGTGAACTTGTTTACTGCTTGTGCTCCGGGCAGTGGAGATGAGCTCAGACTGGCCCTGTGCCTTCCACGGGCAGGGCCAGGCCTGAGTCATGGGGGTCAGATGACTGCTGAGGCTAAATGGGTCCTGTCCTGCAGCCCCCAGCAGCCGCGGCACACCCCGTTCTTTCAAAGCAGTCAGGCTCCTCCGGGCCGATGAGAGGGTGGGTGGAGAAGGTACAAGGAGCCATAACTGGCTCCTTCTCTAGTCAGAAAACACCAGGGAAGTCAATACTGCTCCATCTGTCTCCAGCCAGCCTCACTCCCCTGAGTATCCTTCACAGTACTCAGCCCCCAAGGGAAGCCTAGCTTAAGCCAGTGCCGCCCTGGAATGCCACGGACGCCTGCAGTTACAGGCCACAAACATACTTCTGACCTAAATAGAATCTGAGGGGTGTGTGACTTCTCCCTGTGTCTTACTCTGCTATATAGTAAAGCAAAGTGGGGATCCAAGTTCTTTAGGGGCACATCCCAACTTACCTTTGCCCTTGACTTCTAGTTTCTGCTCCTGGGGCCACAGTGAACAAAACCCAAGAGAAGCCCTTAGCTCTGTCCCAAGGCAGGTACAGGGGCCTCAGGAATCTCTACTCCTCAGAGATCCAAGTCCTGGCTCACTTGGGATGGCCTGAGTGAGGTCAACCTCACTTACCATGGTCATCTTCTCAGTGTGTTTTGCCTTTCAAAACCTGTCCTGGCATCATGGAGCATTTGGTTAACATTTAAAAAGCCACTCTTCAAGGGCTGGAGAGATGGCTCAGTGGTTAAGAGAACTGGCTGCTCTTCCAGAGGACCCGAGTTCAATTCCCAGCAACCACATAACAACCTGCAACCATCCATGACTCCAGTTTCAGAAGTTCTGACACCCTCTTCCGGTCTCAGTGGACAGAGTACACACATGGTATACAAAAACACATACATGTACAGACACACATGCAGGTAACACATCCATAGGCATAAAATAAAAGATAGATAGGTGTCTTCTTTAAAGTGTCTTTGTTTTTTAAAAAAAAATTTTTTTAACTTTTGAAGAAAGGTTTCCTGTACTCCAGGCTAGCCTGAAATTCACTATGTAGTCAAGGATGGCCTTGAACTTCCTATCTCCACTTCCTGATTGCTGGGATTACAGATGGGCACCTCCAGGCCTATTTTTTGTGCTATAAGGAATCAAAGCCATGGCTTGATATTTGCTAGGAAAACACTCTTTGTCAGCTGAGTACCCAGCAACTGTTTGTTTGTTTGTTTGTTTGTCTTGTTTTGTTGAGTATTGTTACATACAGCCCAGCCTGGCCTCAAATTTATAACAATCGTCATGTTTCTGAGGGCTAGGATTGACACTCAGCTCTGAAAATAATTCCTTAAAGAGGGCCTAGTGGTACATGTCTTTAATCCCAGAACTCTGTAGGTCGAGACAGGTGGATTTCTGTGAGTTTGAGGCCAGCAGGTTCTATATATAAAGTTCCAGGACAGCCAGGGCTATACATATAGAGACCCTGTCTCAAAAACAAACAAATAAATACATTCTCGTTGGGTTTAAAGGCATGTAATTCTTTGCTTCAGATTCTGTGGGACCTCCCCTTCCTTAAGACTGAGAATCACAAGGTCCACCCCACTGTTGGCCCAGAACATTTGCCAGGTAGTGTTTGTGGCCTTATGTCTGCTGTTTGGAAACATTTGGGCCTTGTTCCTCCACAGCAGGGCTTTTGGAGCTAGATCAGATAGGAGCCCCTCCCCATGGTCCCTTCTCTCCACTATACAACCCATAGGGTTTGCACAGATCCAAACACCAAAGCAGCGCTGGTCCAGGTCTTATCACCAGACTCACGGGGTGGCCTTTCCTAGGCCAATCTCTCTGCCGCTGGGTATAGTTGTCCTTTTCTGTGCAAAGGTCTTCTGACCTTGAGACTTCAGGATACTAGAATATGGTAGCTGCAAAACTGTGTATGTCACAAAACTGAACAGCTGAGGGGGACCTAGGGAAGACCAGACTCTGGGTACCCATCCCTACCCTCTGCCCCTCAGCCCCGAGCTGGCACCAACTGCTTCCCACCACAGGCTTGGCAATGCCCACTTCCTCTTGGCCTCCCCCGAGCTTTGCCGATCCCCCACACTCCACCCCCGTCAGCCTCCTGCTTCAAGCCCTGACAGTGCCCCAGCACCCCCATCCGCTCCTCTGATCTTCTACCCTGGCAGCCCCTCTGCTCAGCTTGGCACCGCATCCTTTACCTTGCTGCCTGCCAAGAGCAGGCATCACCTATTCTCCATGCCCAGGCACCAGGACTTGATTTTTAGCCTCCTCAAATCTTCATGTCTCAACACTGTCCTTGCCCACCAGCCCCTGGGCACTGGAGACTCACTGACTCCTGCAGAATTCAGCATGGTCATCCCCCTGCCTCAGGGCTAACTACCTCTCCAGCTGGTTAGTGAGGTAACCGACACTCCCTTAAGACCCAAAACAAATCATCTCCTCCCACCCCTGCTTGGTGCTGGTGTTGGGGATTGAACCTCTGACCCCAGGCATGCCAGGCAAGCACTCTATCCCAAACACATTACACATTTGAAGCTCTCCTCCATGGTTCTCTGGATTCCACTGTGGTGTCTTCTGTTCTAGAATTTATTCATTGCACACGACACAGCAAAGTGTGCAAAACCAGAATCACACCCCAGCTTAAAACACCAGAACCTGGGCTGGTGAAATGACTCTGCCTGTAGCTAACTGTTTAACAACCTGAGTTCAATCCCTGGGGCTCAGGGGATGGAGGGAGATAACAAATTCCCTCAATTGTCCTCTGACCACACATGTGGCATGGGCATGCCCCTACCCCATGAACACATACATACACATAAACAAACAAACAAATAAATGTAAAAATTTAAAGAACCAACCCTTTACAGAGAGAAACGGAGGCAACCTGTTCCCCTCTCATACATCCTGCCCCAGATCTGTCTCTTTCCCCCTCCCCCTCCCCATACATAAACTGCTTCCCAGATTGATCCATTATTCTGAAAAGTGTTTGGTACTGTCATGACATCTGCATGTACCCATTTATAAATGGACATGCTTTTTGTGTTATTAATCGGACAGGATCACATTAGAGTCACCCTACCCTATGCATACATAGCCTTCTCCTCACCCCATCCCCAGTTGCTATATGAGCCCCAGTTGATCCACTTCACTGGTTTGTAGCACTCCACACTCTTCATCTTCAGTCCGTTCATTCACATTTCTCTGAGTGTCCCCTGCTCCCTGCCCATGAGATCTTCACAGAGGTCAGAGGTCAGCCTCAGGCATCAGCTCCTGCCTTTCACCCTGTTTGAGGCAGGGCATGCCAGGCTATTCACCCTTGAACCTCTGTAGTAAGTCCCCTCTTAGGACGGTGGGACTACAGACTCATGCTACCCCGCATGGTTTTTATGTGGGTTCTCAGAGTTTTTCCCTCAGGTCCTCACACTGAGCCATCTCCCCAGCCGTTTTTTTTTTTTTTTTTTTTTTTTTTTTTGGGGGGGGGGGGTGTCTTGGTGTTCCCTAACAGCTCCATGCACTGGCCTCGGTTTACACCACACCTTGTTCCTTGAGCCCGGTGCACCTCCTCCTGGACAGTCCCAGGTATTTCAAAGTGTCAAGCTTTGTCAAGTGGATGTCCAGAAGCGCACTCGGGCATCCGATTTCCTTGAGACATATTTCCTGTCATCGTCCCAGAATCTCCCACTCCCTGTCCTCCAGACCTCAAACCCAGGACACCCTCTTCTGTCACTGAGTTCAGCCCACGTTTCTCTAGATCAGGTCTGGCCTCACCCAGCTCCACCCCAGGTCATCCTGGGACTACTCCAGCGACTTATCCTGACCCCACCCATATGCATGAACATTCTCAGGACAAAACTCCACTACACCTGCTGAAGAGGCATGGCCCAGGCAAGCCTCAGATTCTTGTTCCTGAACAGTTTTTTGTTTTTTTGGTTTGTTTGTTTGTTTGTTTTTAAAGAGAGAGGCTCAGCTGGGCGTGGTAAAGCATACTTAGTCCTAGCTCTAGAAAGAAGGATTCAGAATTCAAGGCCAGCCTGGGCTACAGGGTGAGACTATCTCAAATATCAAACAGGTTGTAGAAATGGGTCAGAGATTAAGAGCACTGGCTGCTCTTCTGAAGGACGGTGATTAGATTCCAAGCACCCACATGGTGACACATAACCTCTGTAACTCCAGTCCCAGGATATGTGATGTCTGTTCAGCCTCCACATGTGCCAGGCATACAAGTGCTGCATAAATACCTAGACAAAAACACCCATACATGTAAAATAAAATATTAAAATAAAAACTTTAAAAAATGTAAAGATTTACATTCTGTAGTCTCTGAAGACTGAGCAGAGATGAGATGGGAAATGACCCTTGGCTATCTGCACCTTAAGGGTCAGAACCACAGGAACAGGGATCAGGCCCATGTGGAGTGGCAGAGCCTCGGTCCCAGCTCCAGTCCTGCTAGGCCCAGGGAATGCAGAGCATCTGGATTTCCACAGCTACCTCTGCCTGGATCTTAGGCAGAGAATGCTCGGATATCAGAAATGGAGTTCTCTCCCAACCCCAAGCTGTTCCCACCGACCTCATGTTCACCTCAGACTGTAGGACTGGGCAGACCTAGGAACAGGACCAGGGGGCATGGGAGTCCCTCGTCTCCAGTTGCCCTCCCTAGTTTTGATGGTTTAGGTGTCCAGGTCGTGGTCAGGGGTAGCAGGACAAAGTATGTCCAGCAAGGCTAGCCCCAGGTGCCCCTTGTGTCCAGCCAGCAGACCTCCCACTCCCAAGCGCTGTTTCCACACTAGAGCCTTTTCAGGCCAGAGCGGCAAGCTGTTCTGCAGACAGCGGGAACTGGAGGCTCCACTCAGCAGAGCAGGGGCAGTGCATTATAGACATTTTCAATTATCAGTTCGCTCCGCTGCTGCACTCAGACCAGGCTCCAGGAAGAGAAGACTGGTTTTAAACAGAGCTTCTCTCCCCTCACTAATGGGGTCAGACCAGAGGGTTTACTGTTTGTGGGCACTGGGAGAAGGGAGCACTTCAGAGAGGTTCCTCTGTTCCCCTTGAGGCAAGGGGCAGTTCTAGAACCCAGAACTCCTGACACCGTCTTCACCAGCCTTCCTGCCCCCCCCCCCTTTTAAGATCTAAGATAAGATGCTGAACTTTGTCTAAGGAAGATACCCCACACAGGGAGAGCCAGTCCGATGGCAGACCCCCCAGTCGCCATATTTTAAGAAGTAACCGGGTGGCGAAACATCAGGGAATGCCCCATGACTTTCCTTAATCTGGGCTTTCCCAGAGAATGTACATGGATGTTGTCGTTTAATTATATTATTAACAGCAATAATTGCTGCCATTTATTATATGCTGACAGCGAGCTAAACAAATGCTGCAAAAAAATCTTGTGTTATCTTCTTACTCTCTGCAAACAAGCATTCTCTCTCTCTGTCTCTCTCTGTCTCTCTCTGTCTCTCTCTGTCTCTCTCTGTCTCTCTCTCTCTCTCTCTCTCTCTCTCTCTCTCTCTCTGCTACAGCAAGGGAAGTTTAATGATGGGGCCATAATCTGAACCTCCGCACTCTGTCTGGTTCTCTTTGATTACACCCACCCTGGTGTTTCTTTTTCTTGATGGCATCTGACTTTAAAAATTTATGTTTGAGGGGGTTTGAGAAAAGAAAAGGAGCCAGGAGAAGCCAGGCTCCTGTACCTCTGCGCCTATGTCTTTGGTGGTGGGGGGATGGCTGATTTCTGGGGTAATGGAGGATGGGGGGTTCTCTCGTGATCATTCTCAAAACTATCTGGGGGCTGGAGAGATGGCTCTGAGGTTAAGAACTCTGATTGTGCTTCCGCAGAAAACTGGTTCCATTTCCAGAATCCACATCGTGGCTCACAACCTAACCTCCAGTCTCCGGGATCCAACGCCCTCTTCTGGCCTCCACAGGCCGAGAACACATGTAGAGCACAGACATAATATCCATACACATAAAATAAAAGGTTAACAGAACAACAAAACAAACCAAAACCCCAAAACACAAAAACAACACCGAACTATGATTTGCTAGAAGTAGATTTGGCAACACTTTCAGGCACTTTCAGCTGGACTCTTCCAGAGATATGGGGAAGCAGGGGTGGAGACCAACAGTCTAACAGGCTAAAGGTGCCAAGAACATGAGAGATTTGGGTGCAATCGTTGAAATGTGGGTAAATATCTGTCTAACCCAACTCTGATCCAAGGACCAGGCTCTTCTCCATCTCCTAGTGAGGACAGAGATGGAGCATTCTGTCCAGCATGCCTGCTCTTCTGCAGATGCCCCGCTCTGTCAAGGTGAGTGTTCAATAAATCCGTGGCCAATGAAAGGGAACAGTAAGGTGAGGAGGGAGGGAGGGAGGGACGGACGGAGGGAGGGAGGGAGGGAGGCAATGTCCAAGCTATTGCAGTGGAGGGGTCCAAGCACAGGGTTTATATTTGTTGCCTCAGGTAGGGGCTCCCCCAGGTGACCTGAGCCACTTTACTTCCCCACCAATGGAAAGAACCTATTGTTCTTCTATGCAAAGAACAGGTCATCAGAGCCCTGAACCCAGGTCCCGACTCGCCGGCTCGCGGCAGTCTAGGAGGGACGGTCAGAAGCTTCCACGTGGGGGCGCTGGAAGGGCGTAGGAAGGACGGAAGCAGGGTCTAGCAGCGTCCCCAGATTGGTCTCTTAACAGCTGGCCTTCTTCCGCAAGTGTCCACACAGGGAAGCCAAGACCTCTCATCCGGGCCCCTCCCAGCCCCGCCACTCCTCCATTCCATTTTCTTGATCTAGGAGGTGAACGAACACAAGAGCCGAATGCAGACTCAGGTTCGAATCCCGACTCTGCCACCCGTGGCGCCAGGCCTCCCTGAGCCGGCCTCTGCAACGGGCCCACGACCCCCTCCTCTGGCCGAGTGGGTGATCGGAAGCTTCGGCTTCCTGCCCGCAGCTCGCCCGCGGCATCTAGTGTTTCCCTTTTCTCCCTCGGCTTTTTCTTTTTTCATCCCTGCCCGCTTGCATCTTTTTCTTCTCGGCTCCGCAATCCTGGCCAAACCGCAGCCTTTAGCAATCCTTCACGCCCACCCGGCGCCCAGGGAGCCTCACCGCTCTGCCGCGACCCGCCCCGCGGCCAGAGCGCCGCCCGGGACCGGAGCCGCCCACGCGCGGTTGTTCCGGAGCTCAACCTGCCTTCATCTGTTGGTGAGGGCTGCTGCCGGCCGCAGCCGATAGGGGGCGCTACCCGGCTAGACCGGGGGCACTGCTCGGCTTGGCCGCTGGAGGGCGCTGCTCGCCCGGTTGTGCTCGACTTCGGTAGGTCCCATCCTGCCGGGGCCCCGCCTATCCCCCCCGCCCCCCCCCCGCCCCCAGCCGGAACCTGCCAGGGCCCCACCCACCGTGCGTTTCCTCCAGAACCTCACCCTGCGAGGGCAGAGCAGGCTGCCCTCCGGTGTCCTTGTCATCTCTCTGGCTTCAGTGTGCCAGCCCACCCGCCTCCCGAGCCTCAACATTGCAGCGAAGGGAACTCATGGGCCAGGGCCTCGCCCGGGTGGCCGAGGGCACCGGGAGGGGCTGCGATCCCGGTTGCCGGGCCTTCCAGCCTCAGCCTTACCGCAAACCGAGGGCGACGCTGCAAATAGTCGCGGTTTGCAGCTGGTGCCCTGCCTCCCTCTCGGCCTTCCGGACCTTTGGGGTTTTCTCTCTCTTCTTCCCTCCACCCTCTCATCTGCCTGGTACCTCCCACCGTGTCCACACGGTGCGCCCACCACATCCTGACCCATGCACGGTGGTTTCTTCACCGGCGAGGTGGAGAACCTCAAGACCAAGGCCAAGGCCCAGGCGTCCTCTGTGCCTGTGAGCGCTTTACCCAGTCATTCGTGCCCCACCCTAGGAGGTTTGCAGACAGGAAACTGAGGCGCAGAAACTCCTCACAGACTAAAGTTAGTCTGTCTGTGCCTGCAGTGCAGTGGCAAGGCCACTTCCCATGTCCAATGGCCCATTCTGGAATCCCCAGGCCAGCCTGCAAGCCCTAATGACACCGGAGTCTAGGATACTCCTTTAGAGCAAGCCTGACCTGTCTGTTTGCACATCTGTAAAATGAAGAGGGCAGAAGTGTTAACCTCTGAGGAAGAATGTCTTATACAAGATGACAGAGAGCTCGAAACAAGGGGGCAGAGGGAGACATTGCCTGTCCTGGCTGTGAGAGAGTTAAATAAAAGACAGGCTGACAGCCCGTGGTAGCCTGAGCCAGGGAATCTGCATTTTAGCATGTACTGGTATTCTGAAACAATTCCTATTGCAACGCATCACAGATTTCTGGTGCTGAGGTCAGGCACGGTGTCCTCTTCATCTTCCCATCCAGTCCCAATAACAGCAATAATAACAATAGTTAGCCAGGCAGGCATGATGATGCTAGCCTTTAATTCTTAGGACTTGGGAGAAAGATAAATCTCTTTGAGTTAGAGGCTAGCCTGATCTACAAAGCAAGTTCCTGGACAGCCACAGAAACTCTTAAATCAGGGGGGAAAAAAGTAACATTAACAATAGTTAATGGACGTTAAATATATACCATCTCACACTGTCTGAATGTCTCACGTGCAATAAATTATTTAATCCTCAGCCTTTGCAAAGTGTCAATCAACCTTGTGTTACCCAGGAGGATCCTAAGGTTTAGAGGGGTTAAGTAATAGCCAGAGGGTCACATAGCTATTCAACGATGATGCTGCAAGTGGATCCCTGATCTCTGACTGCAGGGCCTTTGTTCTAGACTGACAGATGACACGATGGATGAATGGATGGCCAGGCAGAGGGAGGAGCTGCACAGACAGAGAATGAGCTTGGAGTTTATAGGAGAATGATACGAAGGCACACAGGGACAAGTGTGGACCAGTGTTAGAAGGCCAAGGAAACAGTGGAAAAATCACTGCGGGTCAGTAGCTGACATTTGGGGTCTGAAGCCATTTGCTGCAAGTCTCATTTTCCAGTTGTAAGAAGCCTCACTTTTTTTTTTTTTTTAAAGGCCTGGCACTTTCCAGGGCATGCAGTGTGTTCTCAGCACAGATGGAGACCGAGGATGGGAAGAGTACAGAGAAAGAAGAGCTGGGGTGGGAGCGGTCGATCAGCAGTGACAGACTGGCCAACCACGAGAGAACAGAGAACGCAGGAAGGAAGCACTATACAGCCTCTTCCCATGGGGGTTGTCCCTGGCAAGCTGTAATCTCCAGGTCCCACATACTGCGCCATTGTGCACCTGTCACAGGAGGGAACTCAGCCAAAGGTAAGGCTGGTATTGCATCAGTGTTAAGCCTTGGGATCAGATGTTGGGGTGGCTATGGGGAGGTCTAGGCTCCTCATTCATTGTCTCGATTGGCCACGGAGAGAGGCTGTGAGGTGAAGCAGTGTAAAAGTGGGGTAAGCCACAGGAAGAAAGCAGAGAAGCTGGAAGGCCTGGAGAGCAAGGAAAGACATCCCAGCCACATACAAGTGGCCCAGTGGGGACCTGAGCCTGCTTGAGGAGGTGGCATTAGGCTGAGTGGGGCTCCCTGGATTCCCTAGACAGAGTGTCACCTGCTCACCATGCTGCCTCTCCTTGCTTTGTTTCTCCTGATCGGGCCGTCAGTGTGCACTACAGCAGGAGACAGAGAGGAACTGGCTTTCGGTGCAGATGCAGAGTCCTGGGTGACCGTGAACCTGAAGGTACCTGAGATGACAGAGGGCTGGGAGATTCCGTCTGAAGCTGCCAAGGTAGCAGAGTGCACTAGCCTAAGCCTTTAATGGCAAGGCAGACTAGTCAACTCCGCTGGATGGGGAGGGTCAAGCCTTGATCTGTCCAGCCACCAGAGGAGCATTTGGCTTGTCCACATGAGAGCAACAATGAGCGCTGTATGCACAGAGATACTTGGTTAACACCTACTGTGTTCCTAACACTGTCCTGACTGCCTTGTTAAAAGTAATCCATTTTAACCTCATGGGGGAAAATATCATTGCTATTCCATTTCACAGATAAGAAAACTGAGGTACAGAGAGGTAACAGTTTGTCTAAGGTGTACTGCTTCAAAAGTACAGATTCCACCTTAGTTAGTTTCTGATTCTGTGTATCTTTGAATTGGAGATTTTTCCAGAATTTCTTTTCAAGTGACCAGCTGGAACAGGATTGCTATTTTGTCTCACACAAGGAACTGCTTTTGCCTCCTGACAAACACTGGTGTTTTACAATGGTGGCATCTACCACCCTCCTGCATACTGTCACTGGGAAGAAATATTTTTCAAAGAATTATTTATTTTGGGCTGGAGAGATGGGTCAGTGTTAAGAACACTGACTGTTCTTCCAGAGGTCCTGAGTTCAATTCCCAGCAACCACATGGTGGCTCACAACCATCTGTAATTGAATCTGATGCCCTCTTCTGGTGTGTCTGAAGACAGCTGCAGTGTACTCATATATGTAAAATAAATAATTCTTTAAAGATTTTATTTATTTTATATATATGACAAGTACACTATAGCTCTCTTTAGACACACCAGAAGAGGGCATCAGATCCCATTACAGATGGTTGTGAGCCACCATGTGGTTGCTGGGAATTGAACTCAGGACCTCTGGAAGAGCAGTCAGTGCTCTTAACCTCTGCGCACGTTTCCAGCCTGGGAAGAAATCTTAAAGTTAGAGCCCCAACCCTGCTCTGAGATCAGATACCCCTCACCTAGGTGAAGACCCTGACCCAGGAGCTCCCAGTCCCTCCTCAGGGAACCACAAGAAGAGACTGGCCGTCAGAAAAGCTTGCACAGCCGGGTAGCTGGAGCTTGTCTCCCCACAGTCCCAGGATGGAGAGGACACTCAGCTGCTGCTGCTGTATGGTGCTTGGCCATGTGAGGTCCCTGGAAGTTCTTACAATTGGGAGGCTAGGGATGCAGCTTAGTTGGTAAAGGCTTGTGCAGCATACATGAAGGCCTGGGTCCAATCCCCAACACCACATAAAACTGCATGGTGGTGTATGCCTGTAGTCCCAGCACTTGGGAATGGAGGCAGGAAGATCAGAAGCTGGGGGCCATTCTTAGCTACATAGGGAGTTCGAGGCCAGCCTAGGGAGGTGGGGAGCAGTAAAAATGGAACCCTAGGCAGAACCACTCACAGATAGCCCTGCTGAGGATGGGAAGGGCCATCTCTAAAATGTGGGCACTGGGAGAAGACTACAGGCTGGGAAACCTGGGTTTAAGTCTCAGTTTGTCCACTGACCCCTGCTACTCAATACCACTGTTCTCTTGCCTGCAAGATGGAGAGAGGGGGAAGATGAGCCCCAGGTCAATCTGGAGGAGTTACGCTTTTTTTTTTTTTTTTTTTTTGGTTTGGAGTCAATGACAGACATGTAATGTGTGAAAAGTCCCATTGGATGATACAAAACACTGGGCATCAATGTCATCAACGTCGCATGCGCTGGCATTGACAGCTCCGGTTTCCCCTGTAGTCAGTTACCTCATCCTGTAGGAGTGAATCTTCATCTTGTCTCTTCCTCTCTCTCCTTTAGTGTCCCTCTGTCTCCTAAGACATGAGGCTTGTACTAGGAGAGGAGAGGAGAGGCTAGGCTAGAAACCCAGAAAGACAGACAGACTCTGCAGGCTGCTGACTGTCACTACAGATGAGACATTCTGATGGCTCCCAGTCACCTCTGGGCTTCCTGGGTAAACTAGAATGGTCCTTCTAATTCCTCCCCTCCCCCTAGCAGAAACCTAGTGGATAGAAGGGTCTGCTCTATTTCATTTGTAAAAGACAACTCTTTCCAGTTTGCACTTGAAGGATGCCCTTTGTTAAGGCAAAGTGGTTTTCATGAGCTGTTCGAAGATGGGCCTCAATCTCCAAAGAGACTTTTCTCTGGTTTCTGACTAGGCTGGGCGACTCCAGCTGGTGACAGCTGCCCCAGCCACTGCCGTCTTAGGGAGGAGACAGATTGGGAGACTGAATTAGGCCAAGACTTAGAAAACAGACTCTCCCTATCATGAAAACAGGGTGCGATCAACCCCAAACAGCACATGGGTCTTCCCTGACTTGCAGCTGGATCCCTGGAGTCTGAGGATCTTGCATGGGGCCCTAAGGAGAGTCCCTGATCTGTCCCCAGCTCCTGGCCTTACTAAAGGATATGGCCTGTCTTCTGCTTTGTTGGAAAAGGTGGTTCCCACCTGTCTCAGTTCAGAGATGATCCCTGAGAGACTTACTGTCAAAGAGGGAGAGGGCTTTGGCCAAAGTGCAGAGGGAACAGGGGAGAGGGACTGTGGGTCTACAGCTGTTGGGGAAGGATAATGCTAATTGGGCTGGAGGATTAACGTGGCTTTTCCAGGGGCAATAGCTCTTCCCAGGATGCCCAGCTCCCAGAGAGGTTAAATCTGGGACTATGGGGGAAGAGAATAAACAGCCATTAGCTCTGGTGGTTTTGCCATATTAAGTGGCAGCCTGACTCTGATCTTTGACATTTCTCAAGATGGAAAAGGCCATTTCTCAAGACTTTTGAATCCTGCTTCAGCTTCTCCTGTGTTGCTCTAATTAAAGTTACTGGCAACTTCAGTTTCCATGTATGTAAAACAGACAGGGGATCACATGTTCTCTTTTTGAGACAGTCTTAATATATATATATTAAGGGATCCAGCTGCAAGTCAGGGAAGACCCATATATATATATATATATATATATATATATGGCCTGGAGCTGTATGTAGACTAGTCTAACATCCAGTTTGTGGTATTCCTCCTGCCTCCACTTCTCCACGTGTGTGTGTGTGTGTGTGTGTGTGTATTAGTGATGGTGGTAATGTTTTGGCTATGTGTGTGTGTGTGTGTGTGTGTGTGTGTGTGTGTATTAGTGATGGTGGTAATGTTTTGGCTATGTGTGTGTGTGTGTGTTAGTGATGGTGGTAATGTTTTGGCTATGTGTGTGTGTGTGTGTGTGTGTTAGTGATGGTGGTAATGTTTTGGCTATGTGTGTGTGTGTGTGTGTGTGTGTGTGTGTGTGTATGTTTTGGCTATGTGGCTGAGACTAACTTTGTACTAACAACTCTCCTGCCTCAGCCACTCAGGTGCTGGGGTTACCACCACATGCCATCATGCCCAGCTCCATAGTCTAATAATAATTAATATTGAAATTTTGACCAGTGTGCTTGAGAGCCTGCCCTTTGATCTAGATGGCTCAGGTATGCTATTGCCGGGCATATTTCATCTATGTACCTGTATGCCTTCATCTGTTAGATGGTGTCAGTAATATTATTGGACACTATTTTCATGAGGTTTGGCTGAGAATTAGTGTTACTAAATTAAAGTCCTTAGGGCAGTGCCAGGAACACAGTATGTGAAGTTTTCTGTCATCATTATTAGTACAATGTGCTGTTTGAGGTAAAACACGAAGAAGAGCCCGGGGCCAGGCTGTTGTTGAGATGGTTATCCTCCCCCACCTTCTTCATCAGCACCACACTTTAATAACGCTAACTCTCTGCTTCTCCAGGGAATCCCCATTCCCAGCATTGAACTTCAGCTTCAGGAGTTGAAGAGAAGCCGGACTCGCCAGTTCTATGGTCTGATGGGGAAGCGGGTGGAGGGTGAGTGACAAAGGCTGTGGGCGTGGCTCAGCGTGGCTTCTGCAATGCCCAGTAGAGGGTGCCCATGGAATAGTGGGGTACACTGTCTATCAGTCATCAATCAAGCAGGATGCTCTAGGGAGTGCCAGTGTCAACACTCTGGTTTCACACCAGCGAGACGGGGACAGCAGCATGAAGACATGAACAAGGCAGGCTTTCCAGCCAATTCTATGCAGATCACAGTCAATAAGGGTCCTGAGACAACAAAGCTGTCCCCAGAGATACAGACAAGTTAACTGGACAGAGCTCAGTTTCTCTTGGCATGCTCTTTTATTTTTAACACGGCTGTCCTGAGGAGTCACACTCAGTGTTGGCACTTGTACTGTCCATTTGGAGCACACTGGCTGCATCCATCAAAGGTGGAGATGTAAGCACCCTTTGACCAATAGCTTCACATCAGGGAATCTCAAGTTTGTGTGAGAATGTCACGTGACCTTGAGATGTTTGTACCATGGCGTTCATTACCAAGTGGGGGAAAGGTCAAAATATAGAACATAAATGAGACATAGTGGCACATGCCTGCAGCCTTAACACTCCAGAGTTAGACACAAGATGATAAGAAGTTCAAGGTCATTCTTGGCTACACAATGAGTTTGAAGCCTACATGAGATCCTGCTTTAAAAAAAAGGATCAGGGAGATGGCTCAACTCAAGCATGTGAAGCTGAATTTAGCACCCAACACTCACAGGAAAAGCTAGACAGTGCACCTGTAATTCCAGCACTGGGGAAGTAAAGGTTGAATGATATTTGGGACTTGGTGGTCAACCAGTCAAACCAAATGTTAAATTGGTGAGCTTCAGGCTCAGGGAGAGACCCTGCCTCAAAAACCAAAGTGGACGGTGATTCAGAAAGACAATCAGTGTTCACTTCTGTCTCCCACACATATACACACACACGGATAATATACATACTCATGCTATATCACACACATACATATACTCAGACAGATGTAAATAAACACACCAGCTATACCACATACACAGACACCATACCACACACCATGCGCACATACCATGCACATATACCACATACACACACACACACACACACACATATATATATACATCACACACTATACATACCACACACATGCACACACACATATATACATACACATCACACACACACACACAATTTAAAAAAAAAAACACCTTGCAACCACACATAATGAGACATTGAAGAAGATGAAGAAGTGAGCTAGGCATGGATCTCAGTGGTAAAGGGGTGTGCTTACCATTTATAAGGCTATAGGTTGTGTCTCTAGCACCAGCAAAACAAACAAGATGCTTAAGCAAGCTGAGGATGACACCTGCCAGTAATCTGAGAACTCTCGAGGCAAAGTGGAAAGCTCACTACAAGTTCCAGGCTAGCCTGGCCTACATGGTGAGAACTTGTCTCGAAAACTTTTGCTCTTTCTTTTCTTTCTTTTCTCTTTGCTCAGCAGAAGCTCACTGTGGTCAGATTTCTTGGGCAACGACACCCTTGTATGCCCGTAGGTGACTGAGGCTGATAGTAAGTGCTTTTTCCATGGATGCTGCCCAGCTGGTACCAGGCCCCAATGATGCCAATCTGTACATGCTGGAGCCTCCTCTGGGCATATTCCCACTGGTTACACAAGGACAATACCATGGCTAGAGTCCCCATGAAGAACCTTCACACCTCTTTGCCCCACGGAAGTAGGACAGGCTTCAATCCCTTCTCCTTCTCCCCAGGAATACATCCGATCCAGTCAACAGAGAGAATGGGTGAGTGTTGCCCTGGTTTACCCCCAGCATGCTCCCTGGGCTGGGGCACACTGTGCTGGCCGTTCACCACCCTGGAATAAACAGTGATGCTCTGGCTGGGGGCATGGCTGGCCAGCACTGCTGTACCATTAGAGGGCTGCTGTGATTTGACCAAAAGACTGGGCTTTCTGGTTATTTCCCCAGAGGGTGGGATGACCATGCATGGGGAGTGCCTGCAGGGGTAGGAGTCAGGGCCAGAGCTCTAAAAGTACCAGAGTTAAGAAAGTGAATCAAGCAGGAAGATAAGAGAGCTCAGAGATTCAGCCCTTTGTCCCCTGAGGCTGTAAGAACTACAAACCCAGGTAGGCTTTGTTCTGCTTAACCACTTCAGGAGAAAGGAAATCATAAAGAGCAGGTTGGGTGTGGTAGCTCCACCTTTAATTCTGAGGCAGAGGGATTGATTACATGTGGCTATCCTGGACTGCAAAGCAAGTACCTGTCTCAAACGAAACAACACAGAAAACGCCAACCTCTTCCTACAACTCCTGAAAGCTGTGTGGATCCGGTCTAGCCCTGTCATGCCCTTTTTTGGGGCTGTTACTGATTTCCCTGCCTCACCCCTAGCAGCTGAAGTGGGACTGCCTGCCTACCTTGAGCAGACGGCTTGTCTCCATGGACTGGGAACGATGCTGTCCTTGGCACATTGCATCATGCAGTCCTGCTGTGTCACATGACTGTTGTTCTCAGCCTGGAAACTCCCCACAGGAAGATGCAGGCTTGGGTCACTCGGCATCCTTAATACTCAACCTAGTTTCTGTACATGGAAATATTAGCGAAAGGACTAGCAAGAGGACAGTCAATGAGTAAAGCCATGGAAGAATGAAGGGATCTAGGGCATCTCTTCATGTCCCATGATATGTCCCAGAACGGCTGCATTTGCAAGGCCCTCCCCTGTCTCCCCCCCTCCCGCCCAAGGCCGCTTTCTTTTACTGCTCCTCTTTTCCCTACCTCCTCTTTCTCTCTCACCAGGGTATCAGCTGGGACGTATAGTGGAGGACCTCCTTGGCACAAGGAGTTTGTCCATACAAGGTAGGCATGGGCATCATGGAAAAACAGCCAGGTGTCCTTCTGCCATAAGAGAGAAGAGGCTTCCAAAGTATTCTACCCGATAGAAGGGGCCATGGGAGGTGAGAGCTGAGGTTCAGGGAGGGAAAGAGGCCCCTGATGGTCTTTTGATTGGCAATTGGTGATGCTTATATGCTGCAGCATGTGCGTAGAGGTCAAGAGTTGGTTTTCTTCTTTCCCATGTGCCAGAGACCCACTCAGGGGGTCAGACATGGTGGCTGGTGCCTTTACAGGTTGAGCCATTCTGCCAGCCCTGACAATCCTGAAGTTGTATCTTCCCCAGCCCATGCCCTCTAGGTTCTGTGGAACCACAGAACAAGATGTTCTGCAGACATCGTCTATCTTTGTCAGTATAGTCCTAGTTGTTGATCCCTGGTCGGGGAATCTCTTAAAGAGATTCTTCGGCTTCAACAACTACCATTAAGTAAGCAGCCCCATGGCAGAGGGGATGCCCTGAGCGATTAACACCCTTCACCCCAACACACACATGCAAACACACAAGCAGGAATGGTTCCCTCAAGTGGTTCCTAAAGCCAGGCATGAAAATAAATGATTCAGGCTTGGGGAGGTGCACAGAGCCAGTAAATCAGAGCAAGAAGGGCCGTGGATGCCAACAGTGAGCAGACACAGGTCACCCTGAGCGCCCACGCTGTTTCCCTGTTGTGCTGACTTCTGGCCCCTTCCTGTCTCTCCTGATAGAACACTGGCTATTGGGAAGAAAGATAGGAATGAATTCTGTTTTCCTGAGTCTTTCTCAAGGCATCTGATTCTTTCAGAGGTCGTATGGAATTCACCCCAATTACTAACTTGAGATGAATGTTCTACATGCATGGGGTGAGCTGTTGCTTAGAGACATCTTTTTTTTTTTTCCTGAGATTGAAGTAATTTGCCCTAAGCCACACAAGTAAGCTAGTAACAAAAGCACTTTCCTGGTCAGTTGTAGCTTCATGTCCTCAGGAAGGGGCTTTAAGTTGCCATTCCCCTCTGTGGAGGATGACTGAAGGTTGGCTGGAGATGTGGCAGGTGAACCTGTAATTTCACTCCTCTTAGGAACCTGCAGACAGGAGACAAGTCACCAGAGTGCAGGGCCCGGAGCACTGGCCAGAGAAAGCTTCCAGAGTCAAGAGGAAGATGAGACTCCCCTAACCACCAGCAACATGTAGCACTCTCCCTAGGCACAGAAGAGGATGGCCAGAGTTCAGAGAGCCCCAAGGGACGCCTCCCAAATGATGCCACGCCCATCTCTCCCCTGAACATCACAGCTGATGAACCTCAGTCAACACACCTGTGTCTTCGGTCCTCAACTCGGTATTTCCTGCCAGACCCGCACTAACCAAACTGCATTTCTCCCAGGACTCTTGGCATCTGATAGTAAAAACCCACAAAGCACTGTTGCCTCCTCACAAGCTGGACTGACCCAGCTCTCCTTTGTACCTAAGGCAAAGCTTCACACTCTGTATCCCATGCCCAGCATACAGTAGGGCTCAATAAACGAGTTAGCAGTCACAGGTAGCTTCCTCAGCCGTGCAGGGTGGAGGGTGGGACGTCAGAGGAGCAGAGAATAACATTACACAGCCCAGGTCCAATCCTTGGGTGGGAAAAGGGCTTGGGGCCTGGCTAAAATGGCAACAGAAACAAGGAAAAGACCCGAGTGGAGAAGGTGCTGCATGCATTTGGGGTGGGGTCAGGAGTCTTCCTCCCTTTAGATCCCTGACGTTCCTACAGACAGCCCTCTGTGCTGAGGCTAAGGTTCGGTGGGCCAAGGCGACTGCTGCCAAGCCTGACAACTTGAGTTTGATCCCTAGGACCCAGAAGGTGGAAGAAAAAAAGCTGTCATTTTACCTCTGCATGTGCCATCACATGTGTTACACAAAATAAAAAGACAGTTTTGAAAAGAGGTCACCCTCTCTAACCCAGCCCTCATGGTTGCAAAATTCAGTCCCAGGTCACGCCTCAATCCTCTCATGGCTGTCTTAGGGTTTTATTGCTGTGAACAGACACACCACCAAGGCAATTCTTGTAAGGACATTTAATTGGGGCTGGCTTACAGGTTCAGAGGTTCAGTTCATTATCATCAAGGCAGGAACATAGCAGCATCCAGGCAGGCATGGTGCAGGAGGAGCTGAGAGTTCAAAGTCTTCATCTGAAGGCTGCTAGTGGAAGACTGACTTCCAGGCAGCTAGGATGAGGGTATTGAAGCCCACGCACACAGTAACACACCTATTCCAACAAGGCCACACTTCCAAATAGTGCACTTCCCATAGCTCAGCATATTCAAACTATGACAGTGGCCCTTCAACTACTTTGTTTTAGAGTTGTCCTCATTCATATGCCAAGGCAGAGCTCCAGAGAAACAAAACAATTCCAACCTCAGAGGGCCTCATCTAGTTGGGGGAAACCCTTGTGCTTGTGATATAGGTCTGTGATGTTTAGAGACACCAAAAGCTAGGTACAGTGTTATTTATCTGTAGTCTCAGCTCTCAGGAGGCTCAGGCTTGAGCCTGGGAATTAAGCCTGGAAAACATGGTGAGATGATTATTTTATATGTATATCTCCACTCCAGAGAGTGGGTTCCAAGCAGAATGCTTGCTTGCTGCCAAACCTGACACAATCCCTAAGGTGCTCTTGGTGAAAGAGAACTGACTCCCAAAATGTATCCTCTGACTTCTACACACGATACAGTATTCATGCATGTGTGTACACATGCTGTAAGTAGATGTAATTTTTAAAAGAAAATCCCTTAGAATGAAATCCGAGGGGGAAACAAAGGGTGGGGGCTGGAGAGATGGCTCAGCAGTTAAGAGTACTGACTGCTCTTCCAGAGGTCCTGAGTTCAGTTCCCCAAAACCATATGGCTCACAAGCATCTGTAATGAGATCTGATGCCCTCTTCTGGTGTGTCTGAAGACAGAGACAGTGTGCATATAAAAATAAATAAATGGCTAACACAGTGCATGGTGTTTGGCATGTGAGCATCAGGACCTCAGTTTGATCCCTAGAACTTACATTAAGAAACTGGGTATGGGGGCTGGAGAGATGGCTCAGCGGTTAAGAGCACTGACTGCTCTTCCAGAGGTCCTGAGTTCAATTCCCAGCAACCAAATGGTGGCTCACAACCATCTGTAATGAGATCCGATGCCCTCTTCTGGTGTGTCTGAAGACAGCGACAGTGTATTCACATACAAAAAAAAAAAAAAAAAAAAAAAAAAAAAAAGAAACAGGGTATGGTAGTTTGTTTATAATCACAGTGCTAGGGGCAGAGGGCAGACAGGTGAGCTCTATGCCAGTGAGACCCGGCCTCAAACAAAGTGTTTGGCACCTGAGAAACAATGCCCAAGACTGTCCTCTGACTTATCCATGCTGTGCACACACATATAAGTGCATAAGCACACACATGCACATGAAGAACAGGGGCTGGACCAGAAGGGAGTTGGAGTTACTTGGGTTGGGTTAACAGCAAAGGAAACTCATCCACTCATCCATTAGACCACCACCAGCACCACCACCACCACCAAAAAAAATACCAAAAATGTTTATCTTCTTTGTCCTACATTACAAAGAGGAAATGGGTTATTTTCCCTAGATACTTGATCCCCTGTGTGACAGGGGGTGAAGGTAGGGTATACTGAGCAGGAAGGAAAGATAAGCATTTGGATGCCTGGGTGGTGACAGCAGAGGCTGCTGAAGTGACCAAGGTAGTCTTCAGTCTTTCTTTTCTCCCCCATGGAGATGACTATGGAGGCTGGAGATGGTGTGGACTTCTTCCTTGGAGTCTGTCCTCACAGATCTTCCCAGTTGATAAGACTTCATCAGCTCACGCCCCAATCTACAAAGCATCCAGGTGCCCATTCTGCCCACAGACCCCTGAAGGTTGTGGTGACAAGGTGGTTCCCTGCAGTTGGGTTCAGCGTGAGACTCAGCAAGGGAGGTGACTCTTAGCCTTTTGTTTCAAGCTTGGGAGGTTTAGGAGAAATAAAATTCACTGGATGGTCCAGCACTTGATGGGAGCTCAGATGCCACTGGGGACTTGAAACCTCTGATGACCTTTAGGAGGGCTGAGATGTACACATCTGAAAGCTCACGTCTGTGCACCTGCGTAACCTGCCATGTTCCCCCAAGCTCCTGATACCTACATTCAACTGTCTCCGTTCCACTGGTCAGTTGTGCATGGTCAGGCCAGTTTCTCTGTAAAGGTTTCTAGTCAGGCACCATCCACCCAGCTGCATTCCCAGCATGCTCCACTTCTACTCCTATTCTTCATTCCCACTCAAGCATGTGATAAGATAACGTTGGTGCTTTGGGTGCTGAGCTGGTCTCTCTGGAAGGTGGGATTCCTTCGTCACCACCAGCTCCGACAGCAACGTTGAGCTCTTTGCGGAGTATTCTGAAGGACTTACATCCTGTTTTCAAGGAGTCTGCCTCCAGGGAGCTACACAGTACAGGTAACTGAAATAGTAGCCACCCCGAGTAGACAGTTATAGTTCTGAAACTTGGCATAGCTCAAGAAAATATGGTGGCACACACCCAAAGTCCCAGCATTTGAAGGTAGAGGCAGGAGGATCAGGAATTCAAGGCCAGCCTGTGAATTTCCGAGCTAAGTTGGGAGTGACATCTTCAAGAACCCCAAGAGTGGGCTGAAGTGTCTACAGTCTCTCCTCACACTGCAGGTCAGCCTCTGCTCTGGTCTACAAGCACAAAACTATCATTTCTGTAACCTTTCTTTTTTAAGTAATTATTTTTATGTGCATTGGTGTTTTGCTTGCACGTACATCTGTGTAAAGATGCCAGATCCACTGGAACTAAAGTTATCGACAGTTGTGAGCTGCCATGTGGTTGCTTCGAATTGAGTATGGGTCCTCCGGAAGAGCACCTAGAGCTTTTAACCACTGAGGCACCTCTCCAGCCCCAGCCTTTGCAACTTTCTATCACTGAAAATCCCAAGTCTGGCACACAGTTGAGGGAAGTGAGCCACTCACAAGGGGCCTCACATACATACAGGGATGCAGCAGATTCTAGCACATTCTATACTGTGAGATAAGAGACAAGCCTCCAACAACTTGTGACACATTACAAGTCCAAGGTAAGCTATTTTCAGCAACAGCCCTTATTAGAAGGTAACTTGTCAAGAAGAAGGTGTTCACCTCTCACATGGAATGCTTGGGAGGGACCAGGGAGCAGTTAACAGTCCAGGCTATTTTTTCTCTTTCTATGCACAAGTAAATGAAGTCAGGTGTCCAAACGTGTACTGAAGGCACTGCACAAGAGGGAAAGGACAAATGAACACTCTGCCCAGGGGGGCATTTTTCCTCACCAGTGAGCCTTGTTTCTGGTTTACTGACACTCATTGGTATTGCTAAAGACACCACAAAGGAAGTGAGCAATTACACTGCCCCCATCAGTCTGGGAGAGGTAGTCATTTGCAAGCTTGTGGTCAAAGACCTGAAGTAAAACCAGGTTAGATCCAATTTCTAGCACACATTACATCCCATTATTTAGCAAAGGTGTTATCTTCTGTTCTCAAGATACGGACCCGATGAGGACCAGGCGGCTGGTGAGCCAGACCTCCCTCAATACTTTATCACTCATCAGAGTTGATTCTTTGCATTCAAGCATATTCCAAAAACTAGTTCAGAGTCCCGAGTAAGAGCAAAGCAGCCAGAATGTGCTTCCTGCTTTACCACTGAGGCTTCCCAAACCAGGCTTTATGAATCTCACCCCTGGGAAGGAAAGCCAAAGGCAATTTTCTGAGCTGTAAATAAATATGTGCATATTTACATAGGTACAACTCCCCCCCAGCCCCCAAACTATCCTTTCTCAGCTTCACAAAGGCCAGAAGTAAACAGGAGAGAAGGTGGCTTAGAGCCCTGCTGCTTGAACCTGCTTTAAGAACAGCCACACTAACTACTTTTGCAAGGGTTGTGTTCCAGAAGAAATTATGTGTGCTGCAAGCAAACTGTACTCCATTTTTATCTAAACTTTAAGATGTTCCACAGCCCCGACCCTGAGCTAGACCAACCAGTCTGACAGATAAGTCCATTCCAACAGTCCCTAATCCCAGCCATACCTATCCAACACCATAGGGGCTGATGACAGGCAAGCCCAAGCAGGAAGCATCTCTGTGCTCTACAAAGTGCATACTACACTGCTAAAAATGACTCAGCAGGAGTCACTATTCCCATGAGAAATGGGAGGCCAACAAATCATAATATAATCTGTCTTCTAAGTGGTCTCAGGCAACACTGTGAAAGGGTCACTCCATCTCTAGACCCCACACGTCGAGCACCGCTGCTCTAGAAACACAACTGTTTCTAACAAGTGCTTCTATCTAGAAGGGAAAGGAGGAGCAAACACTAGGGAACTGAAGTTGAGGGAGGCAATGGCAGAGGTGGTACGGATCCTCAAGAGGGACAGAATACAGTGAGCATTCTGGCTTCTTGGCTCACAGTTGTGGTAGGCTGCAGGTTTTCTTCTGTAGACCCAGTGTGAGCAGACCGCATACAGCTACTTCAAAGGACAAAGGAAGTAGTGCTGAGTGCACATGAGGCTGCCATACACAGGCCTCCACTGAGTGGCTAACCGGACCCACGAACAACTTCGGACTACTGCTCCACACTTCTCTAGGTAGGAAAGGCAAGTGAGCGGTCAAGGGAGGCGAACACTTCTATCCTGGAAAGAGTTTTAAACTTTAGCGGTGACTAGTTCAATTCTCATTCTCAGTGTTACCCACCTTCACTCTTCAAACTGTGAGAGAACAGAATCTCCCTCTGCTGCAAATGTTTACAACACAGAGACTTAAGCAAACCCTGATCTAAGATCAACAGATGGGAGGTTATTTTCCTCCGCTGCATTTCCCAATTCCAGTAAGAGGCCTTGCCAGTGAACAAAAGACACAAACCCAGCAAACATGGCTCCCTTTCCACCACACAGATGGCAATGCCCAACCTCCCTGTTCCTACCTGAGCAAACAAGCAAAACTGCAGCTATTTCCAGAGGCACACTCTGGGGCGGATAATGATTACACATGGCATGGCTCGCTGCTGGTGAACATGCTTGGAGAAAAGGAATGCACTTGTTTCTGGCTCCTACAAAGCATCCCTGGAATCCCCAACCCACCCTAACTTCCCATGGGTTCCTTGATGCCCCTAAACCAGAAGATGAATGAAAGAATGGTTACACTAGCTAGCTGCTGTTGTGCATAACTACTTCCTTGGAGCCAAAGGGAGGCAGATTCAATTTGTTCTACCACTTGTGAGTTCAGAGAAAACACTCACTGTCAATAACCTGCTTCATAGAGGAAAACAATTCACAGCTCCAAACCCCACTGCTAACACTTCACTGAGCCGTCAACCCCGGGTCAATCACCCCATTTCACACATAAACAAGCCTCAGAGCAATCAGACATGAGCAGAGAACATGCTTTATTGAGTAGATACAGAAGAGCACATTCTACCACATGTGGGGAAGGGCTCGGCTCTGTAAAAGGCCTTTACCCCTTAAGAAACCCCCAGTGAAGCGGCTTTTGGATACATTTTAACAGTTACACTGAAACTGGGGGGAGCTGCCACTCAACATGCTTAAAACCAGCTCCCTCCAACCCACAGTGAATGTTAGTAGTGTACAGAGATGACAAGAGAAAGGCACAAATGACCAGAGTTAGGGTTGTGGTGAGAGGGTGCCACGTGAAGACAGCAGTGCTGGAGGAGACCAAGTTGGGAAGGGTGACATGTCAGACATCAAAAGCTGCCCCAAGATAGCAGGTTATATACTGGGACAGGGAGAAATTAGAGGGAACATTTCTTCCTTCACTAACACCACCAAAAATAGGAACCCAGAGAACAGGATGATGGTGGCAAGTCCCAAAAGGGAATGGAGTTAGTTCTTAGAGACAGAAGCACTTCAGCCTGCTGGGGGAGGCACTGTTGGAAAGGAAAGCAAACCGTAGCAGTGTGGCCACTCTGTCTTGCCGAGTCATGGACTGAGAAACACAAGTCATTTCAACCATTTTCCACTTCTCCCAGGAAGCTCTGGACAAAAATCAGTGCAACTTATGTGGGAAGTAAAACTGCCCTGTACCAGCTTGGCAAAGGCAAGTACGGAAAGATCCGCAGTGTGATCACTTAATGTGGCGGGAAAAAGATGTTAAAATATGTTGGCAACTGCCAACATACAAAGGGGCAGAGAAAAGTGGGGGCATTTTCTGCTGTGACAGAAAGAATTACCCATTTTCTTCCAGAAAGATGCTGCCCCAGCGCCCACGAGTAAACACACACAAAAAAAATACAGGATCGCCACCTCTTCAACTTCACCCCTTCTCACTCAGATGGACCAGGTCCTGTGAACCCGTGGGAAATGTTAGGAGTTTCTACCTCTGATCAGCCTGAACCTGATCAAAGGTAAATCTTTTGACAAAAAGGGAGAAAAATAAGTGACTGTGAGATAAAACCCAGGGTGAGCGGACCCTCCCAGCAGACACAAAGACACTCAGGTGCTGCCTCTTGCCCACCCCTTCATGAAGAATGTGTGAGGAGTAACTGGAAAGGGCCCTTTGGTGGCAACCATGTTTGGAGGTCTGGTAACCAGGCAGGAAAAAGCACTAGCACAAAGGTCAGGACACAACAAACCTCATGGGGTAAAAGAGCACGAGGAGGGAGCCAGTGACTGGACAGGTACAGTACCATAACACAACTCCTTGGGTCAGTGCTATGAGGGATCTGTACTCGAGCCTGATACAGATCCGTCCAGGCAACCTCACTGAGGCCGAAACAACAGTTCCTCAGAACTAGTGTCTGCAGTGTACACGAAGGTTGGAGCCAGAACAGTCCTGAGGGGTGGCCTTCCCAAAGGATACTGTACTTGCCAATCACAAGAGCAACAGAAATGACAGACAGACCCTAGGGTACGGATTCCTACGGCTGGGGCTCGCTGGCTCGGAATGACAGTCACTTTAGGTGCCCTTGGGAGGGCTCCATTTTAAGCAGCTTGGATCCATGGTTTTGTTGGAGTTGGACCTTTTGGCCTCTTTGGCCATCCACTCATCTATCAGGTCCTGTGAAGAATAAGGAAGCAACTATCACACACACAACTAACACACTCTAAGAGATTCCAAAATGACTGCAACAGATTCACCCATGTCCTAATAATATATTAAAGCACAGGATGATATCTTTAGATTTGCAAAGTTTCCTCTTTATTCCTATTCTGCCTTCAATGAGAACTGAAAATCATTATTTATTTATGCTTATGATGTGTAGGCAAGTAAAAATTCAAAATGGACCTAAGCTGAGGTGGCATTCCACAAAACAGCCCAGAACTTATGAGGACTGGCAGAGATGGGTATACGTGTAATGACACACAAAGCGGCTTAGCTTGTGTCCATCCAGATCTGACAGAGCTTACCACAAGCTCCGATAAGGACAAGCAGGGAGATAAGCTTAGCAACAAAGACCATGCGGACCTTGCTGCCAGCTGGAAGGAGGCTAGAAGGAGCTTCCAGTTAAGCCCTCTAAGGGAAGGTAACTGTGAGTAGTGCGGCCCTACTGAGCTCTCTTATTCATTAAGGACACCACAGGCAGCTGAGGAAAATCTCACCTGTCTCTTTAAAACTAGGTGCTTGCCTTTCCAATACTTGAGCATCTGAAGGGCTTGCAGAGTGCTGACAATGTCCACGGGATTCACAGCTGTTTCCTGGCTAATTTCTGTAACAGAGGAGCCACTGAGATCCCAGTGGGAGCAGACTCCCACACCCCATGTCTCCCAAGGTCCCCTTTCATGTAGTTTTCCACAGCCCAAATCTGTGTTATGTGGGCCAACCTATTGACCCCTTAGAAATCAAGGTCAAATATGAAACCCCTAAATTCATCCTAAAGGGAAGATGTCTTTCCTAAAACAAACATGTTTCAAAACACTGAGTGAAGTCTTTCTTCACGATTTTCGAAAGAAAAGAGGAGCTAGACATAGTGGCGCACACCTCAATCCTAGCACTTGGGAGGCAGAGGCAGGCAGATCTCTGTGAGTCTGAGGCCAGCCTGGTCTACACAGTAAATTCCAGGACAGCCAGGGGTACAAAAAGAAACCTTGACTTGAAAAAACAAACAAACAAATGATATATATGCTTGTGTATGTATGTACGTATTTTATGTGGATGGGTGTTTTGCCTGGATGTAAGTCTATGAACCTATGTGTGCCTAGAACTGGAGTTCCATATGCTGTGGGCCACAGTGAGGGTGCTATGAATTGAACTCAGGTCCTCTGGAAGAATAGCCAGTGCTCTTAACCACCAAGCTATCTCTCGAAGTCTTCCTCTTCCATTTTATACGAATTCAGTGCTCACAACTCCAGACAGAGAAAACACTTTAGAACCATTCCCAGGCCCTTCAGCCCTGCAGTGACAGTCTCTGCAATGCTCCCTTGTCACAGTCGGAATAAACAGAATGGGGGCCACAGTCATGGGGTACGACCTACCTTTGATGGAGATCTCCTTGCCCTGGAAGTTGTGCAGGTACCGAAGCAGCACCTCCTTCCAGTAGCTGCGGTAGCTTATGAGCCCCAAATCAGACAGTGGGCGCTCTGGAGAGCCAACTTTCTCTTCTACTTTGGAAAGCAAATAACCTACCAAGAAAAAAAAACACAGATCTGGAATCTGTTTTCATTTGGGGAGAGGGCCTTAAAAATCATATTTGCTTATTTTATGTGCATGTTGGTGTAGAGATCAAAAACCAACTTGCAGGAGTCAGTTCTTTCTATCATGTGGGTTCCAGGAACTGAACCTAGGTCCTTATCCAGGCTTTACCCACTGACCTGCCTCACCACCCTTGGGTGAGGGTGCTCTGCTGAGAGAAGGTCTCACTATGTAGTGCCGGTTGACCTATAAAGCAGAATATAGATCCTACAGTGAAAATTTCCCCACTGATTCTGCCTCCCTAGTGTTGGGAAGCCCAGCTAGACTTTTTAAGCAACATTAAACTTCATCCTAACAGCAAAAACCAGTATGCAAACACAGAAGATTTAAGGATACCTGCTTTAGAGTATCAGAGAACCAGCCATTCAAAAGAGCATGTTTGGTGTGACTGTTGGGGACATAATGGCTGTGATGGTTTGTATATGCTTAGGTCAGGGAGTGGCACTAATAGGAGGTGTGGGACCTTGTTAGGTGTGTCACTGTGGGTGTGGGCTTTAATCCCCTAGTGCTAGCTGCCTGGAAGTGAGTCTTCCACTAGTAGCCTTCAGATGAAGATACAAAATTCTCAGCTCTGCCAGCACCATGCCTGCCTAACTCCCACCTTGATGATAATAGACTGAACCTCTGAACCTGTAAGCCAGCCCCAATTAAATGTTGTCTTTTATAAGACTTGCCTTGGTCATGGTGTCTGCTCACAGCAGTAAAAGTCTAAGACACTGGCTTTGTATAAACAGTAGTGGAAGAATGCATGATACAGTGCATCTAAGAGCCTTATAAAGGCACCTAGAACCAAGCCTGGAAGCCTTCACTAGGAGCTTTAATATTATTGGTTCTTTGGAGGTGACTGCTAAGGACAGAAATGGAAGTTCTTTTCTTCCACAATACCACAACCATTTCTTTTGTTTCTTTTTCTAAAGTTAACCCAGGCTTGACACAAATGTGTGCCATTCTCTAGAGATAGGGTGGCTAGAATTATATGTGTGAACTACCATGTCTGGCTTTAAAAACTCTTACTTTGGGGCTAGGGAGATGGCTCAGCAGATAAAGTACTTTCTATGTAAGCATGAGAATCAGAGTTTGAACCTCCAGAACCCTCAAAAATACAAATAGGTCAGGCATGATGGCTGCCAGGAAGTCCACCCTTTAAGAGACATAGATGGGATCTCTGGGACATGCAGACTGGCTAGACCAGCCAAAGTAGGTGAGCTCTCAGTTTAGTGAGAAATGAGGTCAATAAATAAATGAGAAACGGAGGAAAACAACATCAGCTTCTGCCTGTCACATGTGAACATACAGATACATGTATATTATACATGTTCAAGACAAAAAGACTTAAAACCATTTGTTTGTATTTTATGTGTATGAATGTCTGTCTATAGGTATGGATTTATGTAAGTGCACTATGTGTAGAGCCCAGCAAAGGGCATCAGATCCCTAGAACTGAAGTTACAGCTGGTTGTGAGCTGCCATGTAGATGCTGGAAACTGGAACTTAGGTTCTCTGCAAGATCAGCAAGTGCTCTTAACCACTGAGCCATCTCTCCAGCCAAACCCCCATTCTACTTTGACTAAAATTCAATGACAGTGGTTGCTAACTAGGACACAGCCAATTCTTGTTCACAGTGGTTTTGCTCTAGAGCCACTGGGAATGCTGACCTAGCAAACATTGAACCATCGCTCACAGGAGTGAAGCTTGCTTCTTGAGAGGATCTGGCCAGAGTGTCACCAACTCTTTTGTGTTCAATGTCCTTTTCTATATTTGTTTAAAAATATCTTACATTTTGTTGATTCAAAAATATTGTTTGCACAGCCCACAGCACTGTAATTCATGTCTACACAATTCTTATAGCCATTTTAAATCAACGGTTTAAGGCAGTAATTCTCAACTTTTCTATGCTGTAACCCTTTAACCCTCAAGTTGTGTGGGGTTTTCTTTGTGACTTTGTAACAGTAATTTTGCCACTCATCATAATGTAAATATCTGATATGCAGAATGTCTGTCTGACATGTGACCTCAAAGGGGTTGTGACTCACAGGTTGAAAACCAATGGTTTAAGATTCTTTGCCATCAAGCTAATGATTTTAATTCAAGTCCAGGACCCACATAGAGAATATTTCTGCAAGTTGTCCTCTAACTTCTACCAAATTAATAAACAAATGTAGTAAGAACCACCCCTGCCCAATTACACATCAGCGGGTAGACAAATTCAAACTTGATACCCATGATTAATGAAGAGTGAGTATAATATAGCCAAAGCCTTGACCAGGTACATGGACTTCCTCCTCAAGTGCTTACGTAAGTGAGATCCCAAGCATCAGAGCAACGCTTCAAGCTGTAGGCACACATCTGCACTGTCTCCATCTAAACGGGATAATCCTGCACAGCTTACTTTATTATTCCCTGCATCTCCTACTAATTCAGTAGTGACTCACTTCCCCTCCTTTGCTCATTCACTAACTAGTTGTGACTACATGTAGGAACTGCCAAGAGCACAGAACACAAGTGACAACCCGGTCCCCTCAGGGTCACAGCCTGGGGGGCTGACGCTCAGCACTTACTGAAATCAATGAGCATCTTCCCATAGCCCTGTCTCATGTACTGAGGCATGGTGAGGATACAGGAGACATTGTAGTTGAGAAATGAATTCTTCTCCTAAAATCAAGAACACAACAGCAGGTAATGAGGCATACCTTGCTTACTATAAAAAAGGAAACCAAACCGAATTCCCCGGAAGGCCAAAATACAACCAAATCAACATTATTACCTGTTTATAAAATATCAAGAATAAGCCAATTTGTAGGCAGAAGAGCCAGGAAGGGTCAAGAGGAAACTGGGACAGACTACCAATGTTTCTTTTTAAAAACTCTGAGGACTGCACTAGTCACACACAACTCTGTCAATATACTAGAAGCCACTTGCCCTGGATAGGTGAAGTGATGAATTATATAATACATTGTATTTTGTTTTAATTAAGTTTTTACATTACATTTAGTGCTCATAACCATGGCCGTAGTGGCCTTTAATCCCAGCACTGAGGAGGCAAAAGCAAGTGGATCTTTGTGAGTTCTAGGCCAGCCAGGATTAATTGGGAGACCCTGCCTCAACACAATGAAAGAAACCCTAAGCTAGATTTGGTCTTGCATCTTTTAAAGCAAAGAGTCACTATCACTAACAAGACTAGCTGTGCTAGAATGAACCCAGCTGGAGAACATGCAATCAGAATATGTTCCTGGTTTTAACCTAAAAGTATTGGCTTTAACTATAAGATGTGTTTTAAATTCACAGAAAGGGTCTAGGCCAGTAATTAACAGTTTCAACCCACAACCACAGAAACCAGAACCTTCTAGTAACAGTATCAGCTAGGTGTCCCAGCTCATGTCTGTAATCCCAGCACTTTGGCAGTTAAGGCAGGAAGACTCTTCTGGGTTATCAAACCAGTCTGGGTTATCAAATCAGCCAGTCTAGGCTGCATAGGACTCCAGGTCAGCCTAACAGAGGGAGATCCTGAACTGAATACTGTCAGGAAGCTTTCTATGATACAAGCTTGCCTTTCTTAGTTGCTTATGGGAAGGCTATCACTGTCGTTTGCTTCCTCATCAGAGAGCTGAGCCCTCGTATGCTAATACCCATAATTCTGCTGCAGTTATTAAGCTTCTGAATCACCAGATCCTGCTGACCTTAGAAAAGTACCCAATCAGATGGCAGCCAGTATTGTCCGCTTCTGTCATAACGTAGAACAGGAAAGGTTCTACATCATAGTATAACGTCTTATGGTCCAGAAAAAGCTTCGCCAAAAGGCAGAGGTTTTGGCAGTAGATCTGGAAGCAGAAAGAGTTTGTGTAGTTTGTGTGGAGGTCAGTAACTTCTGAACTCACCCAAACCAAAGTCTAAGAAGAATGACCACACCAATACTATCCATGAAGTAAACCAATTACAATCTCCCTCACAAATATTTTGTGAAGACAAAACCCTCCTCTGGAACCCCACCAATGCATCTCCTTCTCTCAAGTCGCCACTCTTTACCTTGTTCTTCTTGCCATCTACTTCAAACACAGAGATGGAGCCTTTGCGGTAAATCTCATCACCAGGGGGGTGTTTCCACACACACTTGGCCTACGAGAGAATGGAGTTCACATGAAGCAATAAGGTTTTCCTACCACCCTGTTCCTTCACTGGGAAAAGGAACCACAAGGTAAATGTGGTTAACTGAGCTAATGGACAGCTGAATACACTTGAGGACAGTGAAATCAATTGTTTTCAGAAAAGTTCAAGCTTTCTTAAGCTGTTGCAATATATCTAAGGATATATGTGGAAGTTTGGCTCAAGTTTTCTGGATTATATTTGGCATTAGCTCAGCCCAAGATATTAAATCACCTACTACGTAAAAGCTAGATAAATAAGAATATCCTTGCTTACAATAAAATATCACATGCCAACAGGAAGTCCTTAAGCAGCTTACTAAGTAGGTTACGCTCACCTGCCAGTCACTTCCCATTCCCATCCTGCTGCCATCATGTGTCCTCACAGCACAGAGATGACCATCACAAGCCGCTCACTATCTGCCCACCTCCTGCCATATGCTAGATAAAGAGAAAATCCTTCTACGGCTCATTTTAAAAGGGAGGAGGCCTGGCTGAGCAGCAGGAAACTGAAAGGCACTTGGTTCCAAACTCTTTTCCTTATTCTCAAAATGTTCAATCATGGTGCTGGAGCTAGCACCCAGCGTCTAGGCAGCCATCCAAGTTCTCTACTACTGAATTAAGCCCTGGCCCTGCAAGTGAGAAGTCGAAGCAGGTACAGGTGTTTTGAGCCAAGCCTGATGACTCAAACTCAATTCTGGGAACCTCCACAGTAGAAGAGAACCAACTGACTCCCACGGTGTTCTCTCATCTTCACACGTGTGCTATGGTATATATGTACACGTGCATACATGAATGAATGTTCACACACATACATACACAAAATTTACATTTACATATACAGAAAATTTTCTTATTAAATAATTTTCTTTTCTTCTTTCTTTTTTTTTTTTTTTTTCAAGACAGGGTTTCTCTGTGTAGCCTTGGCTGTCCTGGAACTCACTCTGTAGATCAGGCTGGCCTCGAACTCAGAAATCCACCTGCCTCTGCCTCCACCTCCAAGTGCTGGGATTAAAGGTGTGCGGCACCACTGCCCGGCTATCAAACAATTTTCTACATCTTTTTGACAACTTAAAGCTTCACTGGACATAGTGGTTGGTCCACAATGGTCATGTGAGCACTCGAGAAAAACAACTACCTATTTGAAACAAAAATCACATACACATCCTCTAAGAATTCTACTTCAGGGTTAGGAACACAGCTCAGTGGTGTAACACCCAGTAAGTGTGAGGCTGTGTTCCCTACTTAGCTGGGGGTTGTGGGGGTGGGGTGGAGACATGGCATGCAAGGCATGGATATCATGTTCTAATCATCACACATAACTAAAAACATGCACAAACTGGAATTGTTTCAAAGCTCCATCTACATTTCTATCTCCTCCCATTATTCTTGCTGTTCTTTTCATAACCAAATGCAACAACTATGTGTTTAAAAACATTACCCAAGCCAAAGAAACCATTTCAGTGATTACCCCCGAGGCAATGGAGAGAAGGAGCTTGCATTTCCTCAAACCTGACTTCCATACTCAGAAGTCACCAGAGCCAGGTATGCACATCCTTTCCCATTTTAATATACAGAATGTTAAGAAATGCAAACTGTTATTTTCATCATTCATTAAAGGTGGATATCTATTCCTCATAATATGCATTCATTCAAGACAGACACCCACCATCTAATATATGAGCCATAATGCCTTGTTCTACGTAATAAAAGGCATGTGTTTTCATTGAGTTTGGTACAAACACAAACTGTAGGGAGAGGTAATTCATATGCTGAAGAAGAAACAAAAGACAAAAAACAAGGAAGAAAAAAAAAAAAGACATTCATGGACAGATGTAGTTAAGATGTTAGGTAACACTGGTCCTGCAGAGTTACCCAGAAATGTGACTTTCAGTTCCTTAAGTGTCCATCCTATTGCTGTGGACACCTGGGAGATGTCATCTTTTGACACTTATCTCTAGAACATAATTGGGGAAGCGTGTAACATCACCTTTGTGAGTTGAACTCATGGAAACCTACCATGTGTCGTCGGAGTATTGTCTGGCTCTTCATGTATTTTAAACAGAATTCACACATGTAGAGACGCCCCAGCCGTGCATATTCTTCAGGATAGGGAGAATGGTACCAAGTATCCAGTTCATATCGGCCGAAAGCAATTGTCTTAATCATGTTGCTTCCCTCTGTGATTTGGCCTTGAAGCCTTAACTTCTCCTATTAGCAAGAAGAAACCACAACATTTAGGATCAGATTTGGCCTCTGTGATTTGGCCTTGAAGCCTTAACTTCTCCTATTAGCAAGAAGAAACCACAACATTTAGGATCAGAACTACTTATTTTTGGTTTTAAAATGAGACTTTTATCTACATAATGTAAACAGATGTTTTGTTTGTGCACAAGCATTCGTGAGTGTGCTCCTGCGTGCATGTGTCTGTACCTCACATGCATGCATAGTGCCTGCAGAGGTCAGAAAAGGGCATCAGACGTCATGAAACTGAAGTTATAGGTAGCTGTGAGCCACCAATGGGTATAGGGAACTGAAAGTGGTTTCTTTGCAAAAACAGCAAATGCTCTTAATTGCTGAGTTATCTCCAGCCCCTATTACCCTTATTCTTAGGAACTTCTACCAGGATGTCAGCTAAGTTATAAAGATAATTGGCCTCTATCCATAGATGGCTACTAACACATTACTTGAGCATGGATAATCAGGCAGGTTTACAGAAAACGTGCCAGCTGTACTGACCAAATTTTTGTGTTTTAACCAAACCTCAAATGAGGATGACCTTGAACTCCTGCATTCTCTGCCTTCACTTCCAGATACTGTGGTCTCTGGTTTGTGCCACCACAGCAGATTTATGTGGTGCTGAAGATGGAGCCCAGGGTGTCCTGGATCCCAGATAACCATACCACCAAAAGAGCTGTAGTCCCAGCCCATTTCTGTTTTCATTTTTAATTTTTTTTTTCTTTTGTTTCACTTTTTGGTTTTTCAAGACAGGATTTCTCTGTGTAGTCCTGGCTGTCCTGGAACTCACTCTGTAGACCAGGCTGGCCTCGAACTCAGAAATCCACCTGCCTCTGCCTCCCAAGTGCTGGGATTAAAGGCGTGCGCCAGCAGTGCCTAGCTTCGTTTTTAATCTTTTAAATGAATTTTTAGTTATAGTGTGTGTATGTAAAGACAAGTAGAAGTCAGAGGAAAGCTTGTGGGGAGTCAGTTCTCTCCTTCTAGAGATCGTGAGGCTCTGCAGGCTTGAACTCAAATCTGTCAGCGGCTACCCTCCTGGTCCTCCTCCCTGACCTCACTAGAGCTAAGATTACAAGAGCATGAGAGGCAATTACTGTTTGCAGTAACCAGCTGGCCTCAGGCGATGATCTTCATGATGAAAACCAGAAGCAGGTGGTGGCAACCAATAAATATTCCAGACCAGAGCAACTACCAAACCTGTCTCCTGCAACCCAAATAATAAAAGGAAGCAGGGGAACAGGAGGAAGGATGATGGGGGAGGGGGGAGCAGTGAGCGGGATGCAAAGTGAATAAGTAAAAATAAAGAAATAAATTTTTAAAAAAGGAAGGAAGGGAGGAAATGGAATTAACACTACAAACTAAATTTCCTGAGCATATTTGTTTTATCATAGTTAAACAGTTGCTGAAACTGTTTTTCTAGGCTGGCCACAGGTACTGTATCAAAAGCAAACAAAAAAGAGCTTGTCTGCCTAGACATCTCATGCACCCATGATCCCAGTTTCAAATCTGCTTGGGCAACAAGATGAAATCCCCTTACCAAATATCAATACATTCAACAACATATCTGGCTGTACTCTTTACCATTTTTCTTTGCTGCTATTTACATGATTTTAGGGTAAATGTATTGAAATGGAAAGAAATCCTACAAAGAGGACAGTGCTGCAGCCCACAAATCCCAGGTTCTCAGATTGTACAATTTTACCCCACAGAGAAGAAAGGCACCTACAAAACTAAGTTTTAACCACCCTCACCCCAACCTCAAGCCAAACTGGATCTTCCAGTTGAGGGATATAGAGAAGGGAAGGGTGAGAAGAGATAAATCTGTTCTCCATGTAAAGGAGAAGACTACCTCTAAAGCCAGCTAGAGATTTCCTCAGACTGGCTGCTAATCACTTGTCTTGGCAGTTCTAAGGGCTTTTCACAAGGGTCCTCCCTCACCTCGAGGGTTTTGATACTCACCAAATCCTCAGAAGCCCGGGCTTGTGCTCTTCGGAAAAGATCTAAGTCATATTCACTTGTCAGATTTTCCAAGAGAGGCTCCCGAGTGTTCCCATAGGTCTGTCTGTGTTCCTAGAAAAAAATACCCAGGGGTGATACTGTCTGTGTAGAACTTGGTTTATTTCATTCCAATGGAAGCCAAGGTGAACCAGAGGCTTGCTACTTACAAAGTGCCTATCACTGGGCTTAGGGGACTGAGCTCAGGCAAACTGGCAACCCTTAGGTGGCACAATAGATCCTAGAATCCTACAGCTGGCCAGCTCGAGTGTGGCAGGCATGGCTCTGGCAAGTCTTGGCCTTCTCATACTCTCTGCCTGGCTAAAAACCATTAGACTACATTGCTAAAGCTGGCCACCAAGGTCTAGTCCCTTATGTAGCCACTTTTTCCGCCTGAGGCTGACTACCAAGGTCCGGCTATCAATATATTTTAGCCCAGCAATCAAAAGCCCCCTTTGGTTCACCTAATTAACATGACCAGTCAAAATATACTTCCGCATCCTAGGCCATTCTAACACAGCCCTCCTCTTGTTCTCTTCTTAAAATTACACCTGCCTGGTTTTCTGCCTGAGCCAGAAAGCAGTCAGTCAGTCACTTTAACGTTTCTTCCCTGATTAATAAAGGATATCTCTGTGAAAACAGGTGTTCGGGTGTGGTTTGTGCCTACTCCAGGTTGCTGTGTGTGGTATGAGGGTCTCCTTCACTGATGACACTCTGACAAAGAAGCAGGTACTCCAAGCATTAGTGCTTGAAGATGCTGCCTGGCAGAAAACTCACAAGCAAGGGAGGGCAGCTGGACTAGTGGGTCCCTGGAAACTTCTTCTGACATTACTTCACTGACTGCCCAACTTGTAAGGTCAAGTCAAGAGCACAGAGAAAGCAGCTCCTGGAGTGTTTACCAACTGTTACACATCAAGAAAAATTAAAAATAATTAAGAACATAAAAGGAATCCAGTTTTAAATTAACTTTCAAACCTTACCAAGCTGGTTATTACAAGTCTCCTTTCCCTGGATGGATGGAAGGAAGAGAGGAGGAGGAAGAGGAGGAAGAGGAAGAAGAGGAGGAAGAGGAGAAAGAAGAAGGAGGAGGAAGAAGAGGGAGACCTCTCTTTAAAACTGATTCTAGCCTCTCCCTTTCTGCTCTAGGCTCCACGTCCCTCAGAAGAGAAGACAATGGGAATTATGAGAAGTAGAAGACTCGTCCCAGGAAGAACATTCTATATGCTACCACACATATGGGCATCTAAGGAAAGCACTCACCCATGAACATTTCCTATGGCTAATGTGCTTCAATCTGTTGTAGCTCCTTTTGAAATTTGGTCTTTGTGACTTAAGATTTAGGTTCTAAGTATTACTGACTTCTTCTAGTTTTGAAAATAACAATGCATCTTCCCCTTCTCTCAGTTGAAAAAGAATCTCATGTAGCCAGTCCCCTGCCTCCACTTCCCAATGCTGGGATTACAGGCATGCCTGAAACCACAACACTGGAGAATCAAACTCAACATATTCTGCATACAAGCAAGCGCTTACCCAACCAACAGAGTCACTTCTCCAGACCAAAAACAAAACCCAACTAGCCAGGGCTGGTGCCACACCCCTGTAATCCCAGCACTTGGAAGGTGTAGAATCAGCTTAAGGACATCCCTAGTCATATGTTAGCAACTTCAAGGCCAGCCTCTGCTATATGAGACCCTATTTCAAAAAGCAAAATGTAAGCAACAAGAAAAATTTCTATCTAGTATTTTTTAAATAGGAAAGACCCAAATAACCTATCTCAAGCTGGTGAAAAGCATGTCTGAAAGGTTAAACAGCTGGGCAGCATTTATATCACTCTTTTTACCTGTATTAAATTGAAGATTTTCTAAGCCCTTTCCCAGAGTGAACAGAATAATCCTATAGGATTGTCGCCTGGGGGAAGAGGGTATCACAGCCTCACAATAAATGACATAATTGTGTTCCCACAACTCTTACCTTAATTTACCAACAATGAACAGACAGGGGCAAGCATGCATCCTGACCTGACAGCCCACTACCAGAGACCTCTACCTAGTCCGTAAAACCAGCAGTCTGGCACTGCTTAGCTATGTGTTTAGCTATAGAATCTAATCTAAATTTAAAAACAAAACAAACAAAAAACCTGTACTTAAACTCATGGCCTTCCTGCAGGTGTGAGTCACCACTTCTGACTACTTTTTCTGTTTTGTTTTTGAAACAGAGTTTTGCAATGCTGCCCAGGGTGGCCTCCAGGCATAGACCGCCATGTCTGGCTATATTTCAGTAAAAAACATGTACTAATATACTTCTAGTAAAAGTAAATTTTTACCTAAAAAGCTATACTGTATGCAGAAAAGGTTTGAGGATTTTAACATGAGAACATTAGTTCAAGATCTTTTAAGTGAGAAGACAGACAAGTAGGTGGTGTGGTATAAATGATAAATGATGTTTTTTTAAAAAAAAAAATTTTATGTGCACTGGTGTTTTGTCTGCATGTATATCTGTGTGTGTTAGAGTCCCTGGAACTGGAGTTTAAGACAATTATGAGCTGCCATGTGGGTGCTGGGAATTGAGCCTGGGTCCTCCCTCAGGAAGAGTAGCCAGTGTTCTTAACCTCTGAGCCATGTCTCCAGCCCCCCAAAAGGCAATTTATGTAGTTAAAATAAAAAGCTAAAGCGAACTGGCGGTGGCGCGGCCCGTAAGGCGTCCGCCTGCCTGCAGAGGGCGCAGGGCCCTCTGCGCTCTCTCTCTGACCTGCAGGTTCGAATCCCTCTCACTCCCTCGAATCTCCTCCCGAGTCTCATGTGAAAAATAAAATAAAAAGCTAAAAACTTGATAAAGTGCTAGCTGTGGCTATTTTTAGGTAGATTAATCTTCTGTATGGTATTCCTAACTTTTCCTTATTATTATAAAATGTTTAGTATAGTTAAAGTTAGTTCATGGATGTTCATCTATATCCCTAGGCCCTGAGTGTCTTATCTTACGCAGCCATTTCTAATGTATTGGTATCTGTTCCAATAGGCAGATTTGCCTCCCTGCCCCAGTACTGCAGATTGAACCTAGCCCCTGTGCGCATGCTGCTACTACTGTGTATATGACCAGTTTATTTTTCATTTGGGAACAGGGTCCTGAAAAGTTGCTGAGGCTGGCTTGCACAGCACTTGGTAGTCTGGTAGGCCTGGACCTCATCATCCTTTTCCCTCAGCCTTCAGAGTAGCTGTGGTTACAGAGCAGCACCATCAGGCTCTCCTTAAAAGTAATTATTTAAAACGACAGTGAAGGGATTCTACCAACTGAGCTGCATTCTTAGACCTAGAGGATGAAGTCTCAAAAACACCAACTCTACTGCAACTGTACAGCCCCTGACTCACTCAACAGCTCCAAACTGTATGAGGGTACTAGTAGACAGAAGAGAACCCCAGACTTCACTGGATGCTCTCCCGTAGAAAACAGCTATGTGATCTGACAGGCAGAAGCTCCAGTGGGAGTTCAGTGTTGGATTTTTTTCCTCACCATATATTTCTCTTTCTGCTCTTTGCTCATTCCAGAATTTCTTTTCTTCCTGAGTTCAGCCACCTTTTCCTTATACCGCAGCTGTCTCTCTGTTGGTGCCTAAAAGAAAAACACAACTGAGCATCTAGATAGAAAACTCATTAAGTTTCAAAATACCAATTTTTAAACTTTTTTTTTTTTAAAGACATGCTCTCATATAACCCAAACTAGCCTCAAACCTAGAATCTCTTATCTTTCGTCTACCTCTCAAGTATGTAGATTACAAATCCAAACTGCCATCTCTCTCTCTCTCTTTTTTTTTTTAGAGGGGGGGGGAAGAGGTCTTCTCTGCCGGGCGCCGCCTTTAATCTCAGCACTTGGGAGGCAGAGACAGGCGGATTTCTGAGTTGGAGGCCAGCCTGGTCTACAGAGTGAATTCCAGGACAGCCAGGGCTACACAGAGAAACCCTGTCTCAAAAAACAAAACAACAACAACAACAAAAAATTAAAAAAAAAAAAAAAAAAAAGAAAAGAAAGGAAAAGAAAAGAAAAGAAAAGAAAGGTCTTCTCTATACAGCCCTGGCTGGCATCCTTCCTTCTTGGTCTCTAGAATGACAGAATTATAAGCATGGACCACCATACTGTACAAATTTTTTTTTTTCTAAAACAAAACAAAACAATTGTCACAGTACAGAAACAGTACAGCCACACATCCAAACCACAGTTCTTACTGCCCATTCAGGAATGCAGATTTATTTTAATTAGTATGAAAGCAGAAAAATCATAATGGAGGAGAGAGGAGCACTGTGATTCTTGTTTATAATCCCAACAGAAGCAGAAGGATTGCTATAAATTCCAGCCAGACCTGTAAGGACTATATAACAAGATTCCCATTAAAAAAAAAATTGCTGGGTGGTGGCGGCACATGACTTTAATCCCAACACTTGGGAAGATCTTTAGTTTGAGGCCAACCTGGTCTACAGAGTAAGTTCCAGGACAGCTAGAGCTACACAGAGAAACCTTGTCTCAAAAACCAAAGGGAGGAGAGGGGAATGGGGGAAGGGGATAATATCTGAAATGTAAATAAATAAAATATCCAATTAAAAAAAAAAAGGACCAATAACACACTGCTTTTGCCTGCCAAGCACTGAGGTTATTTATTATACACGTGTTAGATGACTACCTGGACAGGTGGGCATTATTCACTCCTTCATATTAACAAAGAAATGTAGTTTACCAGCTGGCTGGCCCAAGACAACACAGCTAGTAAGAGAATCAGAGTATTTAGATCCAGATGTTCAGCTCTAAAGGCAACCTTACCACTGTGTCTCCTCTGCTAGTCACCTATAATCTACCTGTAGAAACAGATACTTTGATGATGAGCTATGACTAAAGTCCGATGTCTGGGGAAAAGTATATGAGAAGAATTCATGAGAAGATTTAGTAACTGTGGGAAAAGGTCTTGGAAGAATTCCTGTAAGAGCTAAGACTCACTGAAGGCCTTGAAGGATATATATGTAATCTCTTCTTGGTAATGGTATAGAGTTCTCAGAAAGATCAAAGCCATTTTGAAAGCAGCAAGGAGTTAAGTGCAATCTATGCAGGCTGAATGTTCAGAGAGGATGATTAGGACAGACCAAGGATGCTTTCTGCAAATCACAGAAAGACAGAAATAGAAACTGGCCCAGCTGACAAGTGTCAAATACTGAGGAAATGCCACTGGTGATGTTGAAAACATGCAAAGTCAAAGGTGCTTGAGAGCCAACACAACAGGTTAGAGTCAGGATGCACAATGAGGAAACAAAAGCACAATGGAACCTTTCAAAATGACCAAACTATTTTACACTATTACTTAATACTGCTATTATTATCACAAATAGCTTAATTCCTCCACTTATAAGATAGAAATGTCTGCTTTATGAAAAATTGCAAGTTGAAAACCCAAACATGATTGCAAGTTGATGTCTGGAAGACCAGAGATTTTGATTTGTCCTGGAAACAAAAGGCATGAATTTGCCTATGAAGACAGTTATGGGGCAAAGGAGATCCAAAAGGCAGATCTCAGACTAGCTGGCCAGAGCTTTCACAAGGCCCATACCTGGTGCCTGGTTGCATGCCTGTTGTTGTCATCTTGCCTGTGGGACAGCATCCTTTCTTCTATCTGCTTATCCCGGCTCTGTGCTCTCACCTGCAACCATCAACAACGTCAATAAATCCACCTGCTTCTAAGACTGCATTTACTTAAAGCAAAAGAATTTGTGATAATCCCTGTATTTGCACTGTACTTTGAATGTAAAAGTATTCTTACTATTGATTATTGCTATCTCTAGTAGAAAAAGATGAGGCAGGCCCCAGTGCTTTCTCAGCCCATAAATACCAAAGAACTGAAATGATCACAGCTAAATACTGTAAAGCTGAGACTTTTGCTAAGGATGTTGACTCTGGCCTGGAGTTCTACTATGCTGATAGGAAACTGTGAAGAAACACAAGGGAGTAAGGAACTATGAAGAAAACATTGGACAAATTCTGGGCTCAGGATGGGCACAGTGATATCTGCCTGTAGTCCTAGTGAGTAGGCAGACTGAGCAGCCTAAGAGTTCAAGACCAGCCTGTGTAGCACAGGGAGACCAGATCCTGCCTGGAGGGCTGGGAAAGGGAAGGGGAAAACCTGACTTCAAGTCTACAAGGAAACAACTATAGACACAAGGCCTCAGAGAAAGCACATTGCATTCCTTAGTTTCCCTTTCCCCTCTGGGAACTGACACCCCACATCTACCTGCCTACTGGGTTGCATCACTGAGCAGGCTCAAGGTGGAATAAGCAACAGTTCTCCCACATCTGCTCCACTCCACATCTGTCCACTACCAACAAACAGTGTCATCTCAACAGTGAGCATTTCAAAACTTGGATTAAATCCTCCATTTCTTTTTCTCCCATCTCTAAACTGAGCCCTTCTCTTACTAGCTTCCTCTCCCTCAAAACTCATCCCAAATCTAATCTTATCTTAGACATTTTACCAACACCACACTGGTCCAAGCTATCATTTACTGAAAGAACTTCTAAGCAGGTTTCCAATACACCTATCCTGTGCCATTTCTTTCTTCCACAGTTGTTCTCTACATGCTAAGTAGCTGTTGTTTCAAAGACATATTCTTCCTCTGCCTGGACCCTCTAAATGCTTCCAACTGCCATAGAACAAAGCATAATCTTGTGCTCAATATTTCAATCCTTTATGATCTGAATCCTCCTGCTTCATTCCCCATTATGCTCCAATCATACAACTTACCTTCAAATGCAACAGTCTATCCCCAGTTCATGGCCACTGCACTTACTACTCTGTCTTCTTTATCCCTCTCCACTCCTGGGTCTTTTATACATTGCTACTTTGACACCATCCATGTCTAGATCCTATGCCAATCTCATGTGGCTTCCCTGACCTCCTCTAGCAAAAGCAGTATGTTAGCCTCCCCTTGAACACAGTCCCTCTTTTTCTCTATTGGTTTCTCATGCTGTTTATCACTACATAAACTGATAGTAATTTACAGGTTTCCCCATGGGTACATAAACTCCTTGATTGCAGGTGTCTTTTTTTTTTTTTAACACTGTGACCGAATCCTTTGCTATCTACAACAAGTTACATGCAGCCACACAAAAAAAATTTAAGACAATAGAAAGGTTTACTGGGAAATTCGAGAGCAATCATGCACATGCAGGTAGTTTAGAATTAAAGAACTTCCTTAGGCTAGGGGGGCAGATAGCATGTACAAGGTCTGGTTTCTGGTGCCTTCCTGCAAGCACATGGTCCAGTAGTAAAGCATGGCTGACACTAGTCTCATTTCCCCATACAGGACAGAGAAAACGACAACAGAAATGTGTTCCTTTATTTGGGATTTTCTTCCCTGGTCTGAAATTGCTCAAATAAACTGCATAAGGGCCTTAAGGTGTAGACACTGCTTCAGGCCATGCTCTTCAAAGTCATGCTTCAAGAAGACTGATGCAAAGCGAAGCGCTATCAGATCAGATCGCTAGGTTTAGAGACAAGCAGTAGAGGAACATTATGAAAATACCATCACAATAACCGCCACGGTTATTTTCAGGGGAGGAAGTACAAGTGTATGGTCAGCTTCTGAATCAGGTGCTAACACAGTCATGCCTACACTCATCCAGCTTAAGAGAGTAGAAAGACAACAGGAAGGGCTGACACAGAAGGCAGGCTGCCTCATACAGAAAGACTTGGAATGAAGACAAAAAGCATGGTCTTTGGCAGAAAAATACATGTAAGCATTTTCATGTTTCACTTGGTGAAAATCTAAATGTGTGAAGAAACACTCTCCCAACCCCACCCTGAGACCTTGTATATTAGAACAAGTTCCTGAAGCAAGGAGAACAGGAAATTGAATTCTTTTCCAAATGAAACTTGCTCATACAAGCATAAACCTGTGAGCCAGGTCTTGTGAGCAAAAGAACAACAAAAAAGCAACTAACACTGTGGTGTAGTCAAAGCATTTAGTTTGGATAACTTGCCCAAAGACTACCTGAGTCTATTTAATTACTATTTGCAACTCTTGCTTCCCCATAATTAACTGTGATTCCATCCTTGGTAGCAGTAACCCACGCAGGAATACACAAAAGAGGACCTTAGGCTCTGGTCTCAAACACATCACCCAAGTCCCAAAGGTTATTGAGGAACTGTGTTTTTAAAGAACTAAAAGAGCTAGCCAAGAATAGATGTGACTGATAGAAACCAAGAGGAACAGGATATGCAGAAATGCAGAGAAGAGGAACATCTGAAAATTGTGAAAAAGCAAAACAACTTCATGGATTTGTTAAGAGAGCCTGAGGTGGAACAGTGGGCTCAACTATCTACACAAATTCTGCCTGCAGTAAAGATGCGAGGGTGTGCCCTGGGAGGATATGCAGTCAGTCACCAAGGCAGTGAATGCAGTAATGGTGAGATTCCTGATACTCTAAAGATAAATCTCCCCATTCTTCCTGAACACTCACTGCATATTACAATTCTTTTATTTGCTCATGTAGTTAGCTTTTGTTAAAAAGACAGAAGCTTTTTTCCTCCACTGACATGTAAGAACAAGACTTTGCCCCCCTCGTTTACTGCAGTACCCCGAGTGCTTAGCAAAGTGCCGGTCACGTAGCAAGCACTTGAGACACCCTGAAAGAAGGAGCACACGTTACCTTGCATTCGTCAGCTGAGAGGTTATGATACAGCGGGCATCCTGAGATGGAGAAATGTCTCTCGTGTTTTCCTGTAAGGTGTCCTGTTAAAGGAGGGAAAATTTAATTTCCAGGAAGAACATGAACACCTAAGAAGTGAGATTCTTGACAACAAGTCCATTTTACTAAATAACTGTTTGCCAACGGACCTGCTGTAAAGATCACGACTGGTACCCTCATGTACTATTTTCCTCCACAGAGCAGGAAATCTTTGAGATATACTTAGGTTTACTTTTTGAGGAAGGGTCTCACTGTGTAGCTCTGGCTGGCTTGAAACCCACTATGCAGACAATGCTGGCCTCTACCTCCCGAGTGCTGGGATTAAAGGTATGTTAGCCTGGCTAACAAAGGAATTTAATAACCATCCTCTGAGATAAAGGCTAGCTTGGTCTACAGAGCAAGTTATAGGACAGCCAAGGCTACACAAAGAAATCCTGTCTCTAAAACCAAACAAAAACTTTTGTTAAATTAATCCAGATTTAGGAATTTGAAAAAAAAGTATACTACTCTTTCCCACTATGCAAAACTACCCTACATTTAACTCCTTTTAATAATCAAAAGAAACTCATAAAAACAGAAAAACACTAGCCATTTCTACAATATAGAAACATATTTTGATAATTTTGAATAAGATTCAACATATTTTTTGTTTTCAGATTTTTTTTTTTTTTTTTTTTTTTTTTTTTTTTTTTTGGTTTTTCGAGACAGGGTTTCTCTGTGCAGCCCTGGCTGTCCTGGAACTCACTCTGTAGACCAGGCTGGCCTCGAACTCAGAAATCCGCCTGCCTCTGCCTCCCAAGTGCTGGGATTAAAGGCGTGCACCACCACTGCCCGGCTCAGATTTATTTTTATTTTACATATATAAGTACACTGTAGCACACTGTTCAGACACCATACAGAAGAGGGCATCAGATCCCATTACAGATGGTTGTGAGCCACCATGTGGTTGCTGGGAATTGAACTCAGGACCTCTGATAGAGCAGTGCTCTTAATTGCAGAGCCATCTCTTCAGCCTGAAGCATAACTATTTAAAGATTTGAACTTTCACAACTAAACTATAAGTAAGATAGGACAATCAGCATAAGGCCTTCTTAAGGAAAACACTAGGGATGACACAGGAAGCTTGCTCTAACTAAAGAACAGCCTTCCTCTCTCCCTTCCTCTTTCGTTCTGTTTTTTGTTTTGTTTTGTTTTTAAGCATTATCAAATGGAAACGGGACCCAGGGCCTGGGCCGTGCTGGACAAGCACTCTACCAGAGAGCTACACTTCTGTCAGCTCTAACTTATTTTTTTCCTCCTTCCTTCCTTCCTTCCTTCCTTCCTTCCTCCCTCCCTCCCTCCCTCCCTCCCTCCCCCCCCCCTCCCTCCCTCCCTCCCTCTCTCCCTCCCTCCCTCCCTCCCTCCTTCCTTCCTTCCTTCCTTCCTTCCTTCCTTCCTAGACAGGGTTTCACTATGTAGACTTGGCTGTCCTGGAACTCACTCCGTAGACCAAGCTGGCCTCGAACTCACAGAGCTGTCTGCCTCTGCCTCCCAAGTGCTACAATTAAAGGTGGTGGTCCACCACTACCCGGCTAGAGAGGTACTATCATCACTGTCACTACTTATTAGTATTGTTGTTGTTATTATTGTCATTACTAATATGTATGCTGAAGAGGACATTTGGAAATCAGTTCTTCCCGTATACCTTTTTGTTTGTTTATAATTTATTAAAACAATATTATGAAAAACCTGCATACAAAAAAACCCACACAGGGAATAACCAGACATCTCAAATTAATTTCTGTACAGTTAGAATTACCAATCTGAAGCTGTGGAACTTCACATTTTCACTATCAAATAGATACACTTCTCTTCAGACAAACAAACAAAGAAATCCCACGATTAAACTAGAAATTAGCTTTGTACTTCCTTCACGGCTTAGGTGGCCATTGCTTGCATTCAGTTCTTCACATAATATTTATTTCCTTGTTCTCCTTTCTACACATCATTTTGTGTTCATATGTACATTTGTTTACACGTATAGTGTGTTTATAAGATCTGCAGATGAAAGAAACATGTGCTTTTTTTTTTTTTTCTGTTTTGTTTTTTTTTCCCTTTTGCCTTCCACCTTGTTAGGACAGGATCTCTCTGGTTTTGGGTGCTGTGTAACAGTATTCCTGGATCTGCCTATTCTACTTCTGCCTATTTCAGGGTAGTAGGAACACTTTACAGATACACTTTATGAGGGTTCCATTATCAGATGTGCTTGTAAGACTAGCACTTTTACCCACAGGGCTGTCTTCCTGGCTCCTTAGGCAGTATCCATCCATCCATCCATCCATCCATCCATCTATCTAGAGATCCCATCCATCCATCCATCCATCCATCCATCTATCTAGAGATCCCATCCATCTATCTACCCCTCCCTCCCTCCCTCCCTCCCTCCCTCCCTCCCTCCCTCCCTCCCTCCCTCCCTCCTTCCATCCATCCATCTATAGCCCTGGTCTCACTATGCAGCTCTGGCTGTCCTGGAACTCAAGTCTGGCAACATGAGTTTGATCCCTACAACCCACATAAAAGGTGAAGGAAAGAACCACTTCCAAAAACATGTCCTCCACACCCATGCTGTGACAAGGGCACCCATCCCTACACACATAATAAACACATATAAACCTTAAAAGTTCAGAAAAATGAACAGTATTTCCTTGATATTCACCTCTTCTAAGGGAATTATAAAATACCAATGATTCAAAGGGCTCAAGGGACTACATAATAGAGTAAAAAGATAAATCATTCAAGCTAACCTACAAGCCCACAAAACCCTTCCCCCCCTCATGACACCCAACGCCCTCCTCTAGCTCCCCAAGTGTGCACTTGGCTCCTGCTTCTGCACACACATACACCACACGATTTTTTTTTTCAGATAGTTCACCATTCTGTCATGGTGGGAAAAAATGTTAACTTTTGGGTTAAGGAGACATTAGGATTTTAAAAGTTATGCAGCAGGGAGGTGGAGTTGAGTCTGGGAGGAGTTGAGGAAAAGATGATCAAAACATTCAGCATGAAATTCTCTAAAATTAAAAAAAAAAACATAAAAACACACAATATAATGCATAGAGTAAGCTGTGAAGAGTAAAAATAATCCAAGAATTAAGGAATGGTATTTAATAACATTCAGGCTGTCAGTTCTCTGGGGTTGTATTTTAGTCAGGCTGGGAAGAACATGCCTGTACTGTATTGGGAGACTGAAGCACCTTCTCTTGGGGGCTGGAGAGATAAGTCAGAAATTCTGAGTACTTGTTGATCTTCTAGAGGACTCAGGTTCAGACCCCAACACCCACAACCACTTGTAACTCCAGTTCCAATTTCATGGCCTTTTTTGACCCCCTCAGGCACCAGACACAAATGTACTACTATACATACTTACACATACAAAAACAACAAACAAAAACAACAAAATAAATTTTAAAAATACTTTTTTTTAAAAAAGAGAAGTCCTATAAATATGAGGCTAGCCTGGGCCTGTCAGGGACACACAGCAAGAACCTAGCTATAAATAAATAAATAAATAAATAAATAAATAAATAAGAATCAGAGTCTAACCTTAGAGACCCACATACTTACAGTCACACATTGCCTAGTGCTCAGCAAGCAGTGGACCTCTAAACATAAAACTAGGAGAGTACACAAGTAAGGGTTCCAGAATCTTGTGGGGCCGAAAAGTCTCTATCGACTTGTGATGTTGCAGTTGCCATGTGTGAGTGCTATGTGTAAGCACAATTCATGTATTTGTGGTCACGCTGATAACAAACAAACCTACTGTGCTGATTATAGAAATATGCAGCACATACAATTCCACATAGCAAATAATGCTTGACAATATAAGCAACCATGTTATTGGTTTAGAGTATTTATTCTATTTTTCATTTTTTTTTTTTTATTTATTTGGAGACAGACTCACTAGACAGCCCAGACTAGCCTTGAACTCAAACGCCTTCTACACAGACCTCCTGAGTGTGAAAATCAATGGCACTTGCCACCATGCCCTGCTCAAAATTGAAATACACTTTATGAGGGTTCCATTATCAGGTGTGCTTGTAAGACTAGCACTTTTACCCACAGAGCTGTCTTCCTGGCCCCTTAGGCAATATCCATCCATCCATCTATCTAAAGACCCCATCTATTTAACAAAAAAGATCAGAGTAAAGTAGCATCCAAGTTACACAAGCAACTGTCACATACATTTTGAGTTTATCTAGTCTCTAAAAAGCAGTGTTCTTGTTTCTGACTTATCTCAGGTTGCCTTGCTCACCGAGTATAGAAGCAATAGGCTGTGTCACATATAAACAGACACACACCCAACAGCCCAAGCGTACAGTAGGCTATATCATCTAAGTTTGTCAAAGTACATGCTCTCAAAATATGTCCTTGCTATTAAACAAAAGGAGGCCATTTCTTAGAGGAAACTGTTGGGTGATCACACACCAAGTATGAAGTGCTTTGTCACTATGGAAGCCTACTTTCCGAGACTGCATGTTTTATAAACTGAAGGCTGTAGCTGTTCTGTTTAACATGTCTACTGGCATCAATTTCCCAACTATTCCTAGTCATTAGCATCTTTAGCAAAGCATTTTAAAAAGTATTTACCTTTAAAAAATACACAATGCTACCAGCACACTTTATAAGCATAAAGTAAGTTTTATATGCACTGGGAAACCAACAAATTCATATTGAAAAGCATCTTTATCAATCAGCTCCTTCAGACAACGGCTCCTGCTCAACAACTGTACCTCAGCTTACTCAAGCAGCACAAATAAGCTTCGAATCACAGGATCTAAAGTGACTCATTAAAAGTAAAGTCTTGAGAAGAAAAGATACTTTTCAGACCAAGTTTCTCCTACTTATAATAACTAAACACCCATAGCCATTAAGAATTAGATACTCCTGGTCATAAAGGCCTGGTCTCCTGCAAACTCCCCTGGATTTACCGCCTCTTAAGAATTCTGTTTTCCTTGTCTCCTCTAGCTATTCTCAGGCATCACTTCATACTCTATCAGTGCCCATAAGCACCAACCACCTGCCACAGGAGGCATTCCACAGAGAACTTGTTTCCCATTTTTGTTCCTGCTTAGAAAAGGAGGGAATTTGAAAAAAGTGAATGGGTCATCACTGTTAAATTCCCTGCATCTGTTATTATTTATAGACAATAGGCCAAGAACAGTTCTTATTCATGATTGCGCTGAGTTCACAGCCACTGAAGTGTCTGAGAAGCTAGACCACAACAAGATCCCTGGGGCACAACAGTCATGAAGCTGGGGCACACTTACCTAGAGAGTTGCAGCCCGGCGTAGGACACTTCATATTAAAATTGTAGCTTTCATGAAATCGACGACGCTTGGGACGGTGAGAGAGATCACTGCCTGAGTCCTTCAGGGACATGTCCTTGGCAATGCTCTCATCATGAGACACGTTGGGGCTGGAGATGTCTATGTCAGACTCAGAAGAAGGTGCATTTCCAGTTGGAGTTCGAGGTGGTGACTCATCATGGTCAGCTGTATTCTTAGTTTCTAAAGGAAAAGCCATTGGTAGAACTGGTGAGCAGGTCCCTTTATTTAAAGATTCCCTGGACAAGAAGAGTTTATGGAATTTGCAGTTCTCTAGTTTCTAGCGTCATGAGCCCAAACTCTCTATGTAGCTAAGAATGACGGTGGATATGTGACCCACCTCCCTCTCCTTCTCCAGTTCTGGGTTTATAGGCATATGCCACCATGCGTAGCTCTATGCAGTGCTAGGGAACAAAATCAAGGGCTCGTGCATGCGCTGCCAGCAGTCTATAAGAAAGCTATGTCTACAGTCACTGAAGACCTGACCAGTCATTTTTAGCTACTTATCTGCTATAAGACATTGAGAACACTTTAAATTCTGATTGAATGTAAATCTGAAGTTCAGGTACTACATGTTACTTCTCCGTATTTCTCCTAAGCTCTTAATCCTAAGTAATCAAAATCAAGTATAAAGTCTTTGGAAAATTACCAAAAGGAGCCAAATATGGTAAAACTGTGTTTTCACCATCCCAAGTGTTGTTTAGTAGTGAAATTTAAAACTACTTAATGTCAAAATTTCTCCAAAACATATTGTCTTCTTTATTGGAAAAGTAAGTAAATAAATAATGAGCCCATTTCCCTTTCTGGAGACACACAAGACAGAAGAATCAATGAGCTGGGTGTGGTGGTGTGCTCTCTCAATCCCAGCACTTAGGAAGCAGAGGCAAGCATTCTCTACGTGGGCCTGGACTACAGAGCAAGGCCACACAGAAAGACCCAGTCTCAAAACCAACCCCCACCTAAGAGGGAAAAAAAAAAAAAAAAAAGAAAAAAAAAGAAACTGATAGAAAATGTTTCTTTTAAGGGTCTAAGAAATGGTCCAGCAGTTAAAAGGCTGTTCTTCTTCTCCCAGAGGACCTGAGTTCAACTCCTAGCACCCACCATAATGGCTCATAATTGTCTATAACCAGTCCAGGTATTCCAGTTCTTAGGGTGTCAATGTTATCAGTACACAAGTGATACAAAGGCTTATAATTTTTTAAAAACTTCTTTTAATACTTAATGTGTATGAATGTTTTGCCTGCGTGTATATATGTATATAATCAACATGTCTGGTGCCTGAAGTTACTAGGGTCTCATAATCTTGAAATTTACTTTTTTCTTTTCTTTTTAATTAGAGAGAGAGAGAGAGAGAAAGGGAGGGAGGGAGGGAAGGAGGAAGGCAGACTGAGACTTTACTACATATCCCCTGGTTGGCCTGGAACCTTCTATGTAGGGCAGGATAGCCCTAAACACAAAGGGATCCAATGCCTCTACCTCCCAAATGCTTGAATTAAAAACATTTAGCACCATGCTCTCTTTTTTTCTTTTTAATTTTTAATTATGTATATGTGGGTATAATGTGGGTGCTGGCAGAGGCCAGAAGAGAGTATCAGATCTCCTAGAATTGGAGTTACAGGTAGTTGTGAGCCACCAGACATGTGTGCTAGGAACCTAACTCAGGTTCTCTGTAAGAGCAAGCAGTACATATGCTATATGTGGTGGTGCACGCCTTTATTCCCAGCATCTGGGAGGCAGAGGCAGTCAAATCTCTGTGAGTTTGAGACCAGCCTGGTCTACATAGTGAGTTATGGGACAGCCAGGGATATAGAGAGTCTGCTCCCTTATCCACATAAAAAAAAAGAGCAGTACAAGCTCTTAAACACTGAGCCATCTCTACAGCACACCTAGGGTCTGATTGCTGGAGTCTGAGAGTTCTACAGAAACTACACACTCTTAAATCAAGGTTTACAAACTAGATACCTATAAGGGTTGAACAAGGTCAAAGAATTGTCTATCTAGAGGTGATAACTACTATTCAGTTCCAGTTAATAATTACTGAGTAAATGGCCATCCAATATTTTCAGATCTGTCTTTTTTCAAACGTTAATTATTGACCCATGAATTCAAAGCCAGTCTGATCTAGATAATGAGTTTCAGGATACCTTAAAATACTAGAGACACTATCTCAAAAAGCCCCAAAACAAACAACCAAAAATGTTTAAGTATTGGAGCTGGAGGCATGGTTCACTGGTTAAGAGCTCTGGCTATTCTTCCAAAGGACCTGGGTTTGCTTACCAGCCACACAGCAGCTCACAATAGTAACCCCTGTTACAGGGGATCTCATGCCCTCTCCTGGCCTCCATGGGTACCAGGCACAAATGTAGTTCACAGACTTACATGCAGACCAAACAATACAAATAAAATAAATAAAAATTTAAAAATTAGCACAGGTGTTTATATGAAAACTGCTGTGCTTCCAAGTACTACCAAGAAAGTTTAAAAAATTGAAACTCTGCAAACCAACCAATTCATGTTGCCTGGGTGAGAACTCTCAGTAGCTTGTAAGGTCTGATCTAATGCCTCTTGCTCTAAGGCTCTTAAAATATGGGGTCACAACCTCAACAACCTAACACTGCCTATCACTAATGGTCACTCCTAGTCATTAGTCCGAAGGTAAAATGGACTAGTAACCATGGCTCTAATAAAATCTGGGCTTCATGTGGAGGTTCAGAAGGCTCTGCCTCCTTCTCCCTATTATACAGCCAATCTAATACACTTCACACTCTAGCAATCAAAACACTGTGTAACACAGTAGGAAATTAGAGAAACTGGGACACGGCTGTAGTCTCGGCACTCGAGGTCAAGGCAAAATGATTTCAAGTTTGAGGCTATAGTTTCCAAACCCTGATTCAAAAACTACAAACAAACCAAGCAAACAAACCAAAGAAATCAAGTGAACAGTGTTTGCTTACCTAAACTCTGACAATCTCTATAGTGCCAAAGTCTCCCTTACAAGAGAACTGAGCAGACCCTCTGTACAGTACCAGTCTCATGGACCCACTCACCTCTGTCTGAAAAATCAACCACCTGCTCCGTTTCAGAGCCAGATGAGCGAGTCTGCCGAAGAGGGTACTTTTTTGGCGTCACTGGCGTGGGCTGCTGCTGACTACGGGTCACTCTTCTGGTAGAATAGGCAGGCTCCTCAGCGCCAAAAGATGGTAAATTTCGAACAGGGCTAGAATCTAATCCCGGTTTTAAAAGATCATAAAATAAAGAAAATAAGAAAACCCATTTTATATTCATTCACACAATAATCAGAATACAGTTACTTCTCTTCTATCTCGCAAAACCCAACAAACCCTTAGATTACACCCATCTCACTAAATAATGCTTGCCAAGGCTCAGGCAGAACAGTATCCTAACAGTGGCAGTACAGAATGACTAGTTTAGGGTCTGGAGTAAAGACAATGCTCCACTTGATTCCACATCACCACAGCAACAATCTGTGGCATCTTATGCAAGTTAATGTGTCTAAGCTTGCTTCTTTACCCATGAAGAGAGAAAAATACTTACTTTAGTATGGGGAAAATAAATAAATGAATAAATAAAGGAAAGAGAGTACGTAGTAGTATATTTCTCAAGCTTACTGTGATAAAATTCCTGTTTTGTTTGTTTGTTTGTTTTCTAAAACAGAATCTGAGAGTAGCCCTGGAACTCACTCTGTAGACCAGGCTGGCCTCGAACTCACAGTGATCTGCCTGCATCTCTCTCCTGAGCTGCCAGGACTAAAGGCATGTGTTTTACCACCTGGCAGGAGAAGAGTTCTTTACCAATATTGGCTAAACTGCCTGTTTCTTCCCTTGCTATAGTCCATCGTAATACAGATGTCCTAAAACTAACATAGTGTGTTTGGGAAGGGGTTGCTTAGTCTTTCTGACTACCCTTGTCCTCTTATGGAGTTACCAATGGTGTGAGTCACCATGTGGATGCTGGGAGTCAAACCCAGGTCCTCTGCAAAAACAACTAAGTGCTCTTAATTGCTGAGCCATCACTCCAGCCCCTTAAGACTTCCCATAGAGAAACCTATTCTAAAGCCTTCATAGACCTTTCATATCTCCAGCCTGATGCCTCTTAAAGAAAATAAACTCAAAGCTAAAACTGAAGAGTATTTTAAAGGACAACAACCTATGACAATATCTAAATTGAAATTGTCAAACTGTCAGGAGAGGTAAGTTAGTCCAGGACCAGGGCCCTAGGACTGAATAGTTCCAAGGGCTCTTTTCATAGGACCTTTACATTCCACACTAGGAGGACAGCCTTACCCTGTGACTAATGCTCCCAAAGAAAAATGTAGCTCTATGGTCATGAAATAACTACATAGACCCCAAGTTCGTGTGTCTAGCTGTCTTAAATATCCATCACCTCTAGGGCATAGCTAACTGCAGTGTCTAAGAACCATCATGACTCTTTGTATGTACAATTCCTTCTGCCTAAAATAGTTTGCTCATCTTCAATGTGTAAAATCCTACTGGACTCTCCAAATTCCTTTAGGAGACCTTCCCACAAGAATGTGGTTGCTCTACCTCTGGGCTTCTACAGGATTTGTTAACAAATCACCTTTATTTGTGTGTGCACACACATTTGTATGTATGTATATATATGTATTTATATACAGTGCTATAAACATACTTATATATACATATCTGTATCTACCTATAAATACACACACTTACTTTTTGGTATTTTTTTGAGAGCCAGAGTCTCAGAATGTAGCTCTGGCTAGCCTTGAACTCTGTATGTAGACCAGGTTGGCCTTGAATCCAGAGATCTACATGCCTCTGCTTCCCAAGTACTGGGACTACAGGTGTACTACCACCTGGCCCCATATTATAATTTCCCATTTACTCTATCATTGCAGACTGATAACCACCTTTTGTGTATTAGCTGAAAAACCTTTCTTCCATGCAGAATAAAACTAAGAAGGGCAAAAGACTACCTCTATATAAGCCCAAGTGATTAAGTGCATTAGAGAGCCTTCTTAGAGAGCCTTCCAACTACCTCCCAACCACAAGTCTTTTGTTTTTTTCACTACAAAAGCAAAATTCTGGGTATTTATTCACACAGTTATCCTATCAAATGTGACTCTACAGTCTAGAATTAAAAATGCTTTTAGAAGCAATAAGACTCACTAACACACTCAATAAGCACTTTACCCCTTAAGTCATTTTATGGTGATAACATTTCTATTTTATTGTTTTATGATGATCTATAATACTATAAAATCTTTAAAAAATTACTCAAGACACCTGTATCTCACATTTATAAAAGCCACTGCCTATAAAAGAACATGGTATCTAACAGAAACCCCTTTGAAGACTGGGTATTTCAGCAATTGCCTTACACTTTGACCATTCTACCATCTACACCAGTGGTTTTCAACCTGTGGGTCAAGACCCCTTTATAGGTGGGGTGTCAAATGAGCCTTTCACAGGGGCCGAATATCAGATACCCTGCATGCCAGATATTTACAATGCATAACCTTAGTAAAACTACAGTTATGAAGTAACAGATAATTTAATGGGGGGGGGGGGGGGGGCTGGAGAGATGGCTCAGCAGTTAAGAGCACTGTCTGATCTTCCAGAGATCCTGAGTTCAATTCCCAGCAACCACATCATGGCTCTTAACCATCTGTAACGAGATCTGGTGCCCTCTTCGGCCTGCAGGCATACACAGACAGAACGCTGTATACACAATAAATAAATAAATCTTTAAAAAATATAATAATTTAATGGTTGGAGTCACCATAACTGAGGAACTGTATTGAAGGGTTGTAGTGTTAGGAAGGTTGAGAACCACTGCTTTACAACAAGCCCCAGGACCGGTTTCTCTACGAATCTGCACAATAAAATGATACCAATTTGTCCAATGTGAAGAACAGTCAGGAGAAAAACGAAAAAAAAAAAAAAATGTTTACCTTGAGAACTTTGGCTTAGCCTGGCTGATGAGCGGGTGACTCGGGCAGATCGGCGTGATGTGCCATCACTTTCTGAACTGTCTGTGTGCTCGAGATCTGTAGAAAAATCGGAATCTTCGGTTCCATCTGAACTACTGCCTGCATTTCTCTGTAATACCATAGATCCAGACATTAGCACAAAAGCATTTACTGTGGTTTTCCATTAGCACTGGAAGTAAAATGAACCACGATGCTGACGTACCAAGTTCCAACATAAGAGCGGACTCCACAGTGAGCCTTTTCCCCTCCCTGCAGCACAGGCACTGGCCTCCCTTTTGGACATGCTAGCAGAATAACCTACAACTAAACCTGTACTCAACAGACGGAGGAAGGGAAGTAACTCTTACTGTATTATCACCAATTATCAAACAATTCGGACTGAATCTACAACTCTCATAAACTGGAAATAAAAGCACCCAACAAAGAAAAGAGAAGAGAAGAAAAAGCATGGCCCAGTGGCTGAGAGCATAGGTTGCTCTGGCAAAGGACCTGAGTTCAGTTGCCAGCACCCACTTGGTAGCTCACAACTGAAGCCTGTAACTACAGCTCCAGAGGCCAACGCCTCCAGTCTCCTCGGACACCTGTAGTCATACATCTGTACATACACACACATAATTAAAAATATATAACTAAATCTTTCTTAAAACACAAGAAAAAGTCCAAGATGGTATATAAAATGTTAACATTAGGACCCATTTAACTTTGGAGTAAATTTTATTCAAACTCTCCATCAACAAAAATCATATTAGCTGGGCATGGTGGTGTATGCCTTTAATCCTAGCAGAGGTAAGATCTCTGGTGAATTTCCAGGGTAGCCTGGTCTACATAACTGAGTTCCAGGACAGCCAGAGCTACATAGAAAAGCCCTGACTCAAAAAAAAAAAAAAAAATCATTTCAAAATACATTCTTGGGGGTGGAGAGATGGTTCAGTGGTTAAGAGTATTTGCTGCTCTTCCAGAGGACCTGGGTTCAATTCCCAGCACTCATGGCAATTCAAAACTGCCTGGAACTCCAGGTCTAGGAGTTCCAATAAGCTCTTCTGGCCTCTACACATGTGGTAGTCTACACACACACACACACACACACACACACACACACACAAACACACACACATTATATGTGTAAAAAAACTAAAAACTCTAATCCCAAAAGAATTTAACCAGAAAAAGATACAAATTATTTTCTTAGCCATCAGGCCTTGAAGCTTCTCCACTGTTGTAAGTGCTGGAAAGGGATTTATACTAAAAACTAAATAGTTATTCAAACCAAGTTTTTTAGAAATTGGATTTATTTTATTCTATGAAATTAATTTTATGTATGAAAGTTTTGCCTGTGTATCATATACATGCCCTCAGAGGTCAAGGGGGCTGTCAAATCACAGGAAACTGGAGTCATAAATGGTTGTGAGCCACCTTGTGGGTTTGTGGAACCCAGGTCCTCTGCAAGAGCAACAAGTGCTCTGACCCACTGAACCATCTCTCTGGCCCCATAGGCCAGGTTCTTAGAAATCACGCCACAGCCTAGTCTTAACTGTCAGACTTCTGAGGACTGGTTAGCCACGAAGATTATTTTTATCAATTAAGCATTCACACTTGCCCTTTTCTACGATGGAAAAAGAAGAATATTTGCTGAAATCACTACAACCCTCAAACTCAGTCCTAATGTTTTTGGCAGGGGAAGGGAGTGGGACACACAAAGGGCTAAACTCAAGGTTTCCCCGGCACTGACCACACCCCACTGAGCTAAAGCCTAGCTCCAGGTATTCAAAGCATAAGCTGCCTCGGGCCAAGTATGTTTGGAGTTACTAGATCCTTACAAAGAACACATATGTCCTGCAAATAACACACCACACCAAAACCATTAATATTTCTAGGGCAAACAAAATTAGAAAAGAGACATATAAAAAACTAAATAGCCTTTGGATAGTTTAGGACAGATTTGCCATCTACAGAGATCCACATCCCAAGTGCTGATAAAAGGCTTGTACCATAACATCCAGTAAGAATTTACATTTTCCAGGACTCCGATTATTTGGAAACTGCTAAAAGGAGACTAGACCATTCCAACAAACCAGTATGTCTCTTGCATTTGGTATGCCTGGATATAAATACTACCTGTCAACTCTGGTCACTGTAAGAAACATTAATGTAAATATTTAACTTGGAAAGCTTCCATGAAGAGGAATCTCTGCAGAAATATGAATACCCAAATATTTTATTCAACAAGTAAGTAGAGGCACCAGAACCATAGAGTGTCACTAAAATAAAGGCGAACTCTAAGGTCATCGTAGCCAAAGACCCAGATGCCCGTCCATGATCTATCAATTCTGCCTGGCTTAACCCTGAAAATCAGCTCTTAGTTATTTCCCACGTTAACTGCTTCCTAACAGTGTATACAATTTCAAGCAGAGACTGTACTGCAGCCTTCTGTGGTTACTTCTTTGTGTTCTTCACTCAACGAAGATAATAACCCTTTAAGCCAGTGATCACGCATCATTTTTGAATCCCTAGCAACTAGCATGTAGCCCTGCTCTTCGCATTTTACAACTGAACATATGGAACAAATGTCACGCAGTTCAACAACAAACGTTTACTGACCAGGAAATGTCAGACTGAACAAATACGTGGAAGACGTTGTCTGAGACGCAACAGGCCTGCGAGCTATCCCTTGGGGGTGGGCGCTGGTTTTCTAAACACCCATCCTCTGCTTTGTTGTACCCCCCACCTGGAAAAAAAAAAAGTGGTCTTCCCAACTGGCCTTTACACCTATCGCCATCTCTATCGGGAAGGGCGGGGCGTCGGTCGACCCAATCCAGGCCTTGCTAAGCCGCACCCGCCACAAGAACAGACTGCGAAGCTGGGCCAATAAAGAGAAGGGAGAGCATTAGCCACAGCCAGTCGGAGAGGACCCAGGCCAGCCCCGACACCGCCCACGCACGCGGGGAGGTGACCGTTGGGCCCAAACAGGCGGCGCCACCATCCAATCAGTATGCTTCTAGACGTTTCCGCGACCAATTAACGAGAACGCCTCCGATCCGGGCAAGCAGAGGGCGGGAATAGTTACAGGCATAGGCCGAGACCAGGGTCGGGCCCATATTTTTCCGTCTGGTACCGAGAGGAGACAGGGTAGCTACGCTAGGTTCGGGGGAACAGAAAGTTGGACCCCAACCACTGCGAGGCGTGGCCAACAGCGTCACGTCGCTCAATCGACTCCCCCTTAGAAACCCGCCATCCCTTCTCTGCCATTTCTCACCTTCCTTCGCGGCATTGCCGGTGGCTGCAGCCCGACGGTTCCGATTCGGGCGGCGGCAGCACCAGCAGGAACGGGGGCTCCGGCGGGCTCCGTGGCGGCCTCTGTAGCAGTCCCAAACCCTGCGGACGATCCCAAGTGCCTCCTGCCTCTCAGCGTCTAGAGCCTTCTGCGCAAGCGCCGCGGGCTGGAAGCGCCTTTTCCTTCACTTCCGGCTGAGGCTTGCGTCACCCGACCTTTAGGCCAGTGAGGATACTGGGAAGTTCGAGGTTTTTAGTGAGGCTACTTAGCGCCATTTTGGAATTGGGCAGGAGACGATACCAGTTGTGAAACCTAGACATTTTTAGTTAGGTATGCGGCATTGGTTGTGAGTTTAGGTAGCCATGATTGTTTGGGGCAGAAGTCTGGCAGTTGAAGGTAACTGTTTTCATCTTTACATTGGGCAGACTCTCCCTTCCTGGTCGTTTTAGTTTGCGGCGTGGAGGGAGGAAAACCCCAGAATCCATCAGGTTGTCGATCTTTAACTCTTTCGTTTCCTAGTCGGTCAAAGGACGTTTCCGTTTATCTTATAAACTCAGAACTGGCAAGAGATATTTTGCCCAAGGAACTGTTGTAAGAGCTACTCTGTGTTCTGGAGTGGTGTGAATGCTGCTTGAATAAAGGATTGACAGGGTTATTGTCGGTCTCGAAGTGGGGTAGAGGAGACATTGCCCTTGCGTTAAGAGAACAGCAAGTAAGTTAATGTCCACGTTACAGGATAATGCAGAGCCATTCTCAGAATGCCGTAGCGCCAAAGAATTCCCAATTTAGCTCTGCTGTGAAACGTCTCCGGCTTATCAGTACTTTGCTTTGGTTTGAGAGCTTTGGGTGGCCCGGAGAGGGGCGGAGGACGCGATCTGAATAAGAGAGTGCTGTACCAAAAGTCGAAGTGTTGAGCCCCATTCAGCCCATGTGACCCCTGTAGCCTAAATGCAGGAGCCAAGAACTGGGTGGAGAGAGAAATAGTATCTTGAAAGATACTGGAAAGGAAATGGGTATTTAAGTAATAATAAAAGGGCATAAGAAGGTGAAATTAAGACTGGAAGAAGAGCTATATGAAAAGCCTGGAACCAGGAAGGGCGGTGCATGGTTTTTTTTTTTTGTTGTTGTTTTGTTTTTCGAGAGAGGGTTTCTCTGTAGCCCTGGCTGTCCTGGAACTCAGGCTATAGACCAGGCTGGCCTTGAACTCAGAAATCCGCCTGCCTCTGCCTCCCAAGCGCTGGGATTAGAGGAGTGCGCCACCACTGCGGTGTATGCTTTTTGAAGCGGACAGATCCAAATCTTGAGCTGAAGGCCAGCCTGGTCTACACAGCGAGTTCCAGGCTAGATCCTGTCTCGAAAAAGAAACGTCTGGAAAGTGGTTACCAGGCCTTGAAGTTTTAACCTTAGAGGACTTGAGAGAACCAAGGTGGACCAAGAGTGACTTGCTGGGATCAAAGCAACTTTAGCTACCAAGATAGGATTCTGGTAGATTTATTTGTGTCTGTCTGATCAGAACAACTTTGGGGAGTAGAAACCTACCTTCCACCTTCATGGGGTCTCAGGGATCAAACTCCCGGTCACCAAGCTTGCTGAAAGAACAAGTGCTTTTATCCACTGAGCCACCACAGGCCCCTATCAGAATTTCAATCTAAGGCTAGCTAACCTGGAGAGAGGCTTTAAGAATAGAATACAAACCTGACTGGTATGCTAAACAGAGGACGTTACAGAGTTAAAATTTCCAGACCCTTAGCCCACACTCCTGGTGGGGGGCGGGGGGATAGCTTAAGCCTTGTTGACTCGGGTAGCATTCAGTATTTTGCTTTTAGTACTTAGTTTAAATAACTTTTAACAACCTATGTGAGTTGATTTGCACATAAAAACTTGCTTGAAAACGGCTCAGATATTTTCCTTTGTATTATTTTAGCATTCTTGTGTTTAATTCCATGCTAACACTGTTCTTTTACACTTATGAATGTGTTCCTGGAGTTACTTTGGAATGTTCTAACTCCCTAACTAATGATAACAGCCTCTTGTATTTGAATGATATCCTTTTAAATTGGCTGTGGTGACACACATCTGTACTCTCAGTCCTTGAAGCAGGAGGCAGGAGATTCAGTTTAAGGTTTTCAGCTACGTGGTTCTAGGTTAGCCTAGGCTGGATGCATCTTCCAACCCTCTGTAATTTCTTTTCTGTCTTCAGAAAGTCTTTCCTGATTTACTATTTGTAAGGTAGTAAAGCATGGTGACATTATTTTTCAGAGACTACTGTATATTCTCAAACGTCGGTGGATATTTTTCCCACTCCATTTCCCAGCCAACAGGAACATAATTACTATTCATATTATTATAAGCTTTACTAGTATTGAGTATAAGGCTTCGATGTCAGATGTAGCTTTGGATCGGCTCTGTCGTTTTTTTCTCTGTGCTACCCTTGAATGAGTTTTTAAATTGACCTGAGTTGTCTCATCTTGAAGTGTGCTTGCTAATGACCAGCTTACCAAGTGGTAGTAAGGAATAAAGGAAATGAGTGTTTTGAAATACTTAGCAAGTTCCTGAGATAGAATAAGTGCTCGATGTATGGCTTTTTTTGTTTGTAGTTTTCTCTAATCATGACTATAACATCCTCCTGTTTGGTTCTTTCCTGTGGTATCAGTGGTTGCCTCTATCTATTTAGCTCACTTCAGCTTTAGAAACCCAGCAATTACAAGAAGAAGAAGAAGGATGGGGAGGATCCACTGGGACAGAGAGGGAGGCAGAGCATTTCATCTGGAATGTGTAGGAAAAGATAAGAGAGGTGAATGAAAAATGGGATTTAATAGGATGCCATAGAAAATAGGGGCTTTCCATGCAAAGAGTACAGCATGTTCAGAAGTTGAGGTGTGGAGCAAGCATCCTGTCTGGGGTAACTTACTTGGCAAGGGGGAGTGAAATGTTTGCCAAAATGATGCTGGGAACCAGTTCCTGCAGAGCTTTCTGTGCCTGGGCTGGGAGACTGGATTGGAGGTGCTAGGCTGGTACTGAAGTACTTTAAGCAGAGAAGTCCCATGATCAGTCTTGCAATTTAGATATTTACTTCTGGCAGCTTTTAGAGGAAGGATCAGAGTAGCAGGGAAGCCCAAAGTAGATTAGTTCAAATGCTGCTGCAATCTGAGCCAAAGACAAGGGCTAACTGAAGTGGGCTGGGATAGCGGGGACAATCCTGCATGCCTCTGTAGGTTGTTTTTACTTATATCTGTGTCTCATCTCCTCCATTACATTTCTGAGTGCACCCAAAATTAAAAGTTCCTCAGGTTCCAGGACTAGAGATGGCTCATTGGTTAAGAGCACTGGTTAACCCTACAGAAGACAAAGTTCAATTTCCAGCACCCACTTGGCAGCTCACAACTGTCTGTAACTCCAGTTCCAGGGGATCTGACACACAGACATACATGCAGGCAAAACACCAATGCACACTCACCAAAAAAAAAAAAAAAAAAAAAAAAAAAAAAAAAAAAGTAAAAAAAGTTCCTCAATTTCCTTTAAAATACACCAAAAAAGGGCACTAGGTCATATTAGGTAACGAGGAAGGACCGAGTGCAGGCAAAGGACGTTAGCAGTGAGAGAGGGTCTGCGGCTAATTTTTTCTAGTTTTAACTCTGCCATAAGTTTTCTTTTTTCTTTTCAGTGGATATGCAAGTAAAAAGCTGTAGTTGATAGTGAGCATGTTGAACTGTACGCCAGTTCCCTTGCTTCGGAATAGCTATTCTAACCGTTGGGGAGCTACCTGAGCACTGCATAGAGCTTGGGACACAGCAAGTGTTCAAGCAACGACCTTAATCTAGCTGTATGATGCTGTATTTGTGAGTTCGTTACAATAAACTGATTTTATTAAAAGAAATCCAAAGATTAAAAAAGAAAGGTTCCTTTGCCAGTAAAATGATAGGTACTGTATTTCAAATACAAGTATAATTGTTCATTGCCTGCTTCAAAGGCCTCAGAGTTCCTGAAAGCTGGGAGGGGGCTCTGTCACGCTGTCTGCAGTTTCATTCATTCTTACCGCTTGGTATCTGAAGTAGCATCTAATTTGGGTAGTACCAAATTAAATGTTCCTGACTCCTGGGCCAGGTGTTGACTCAGCTAGGAAAGACTTCCAATGACCCAGCCAGTCCTCCTCTTTTCTCTGACCAGGTACATATCCTGCAGGATTAGAGATAAGACATTCCCTCTGTGTACAGATACTGTCTTGAAGTGAGAGAAGCCGGCCTGGACCTTTTCAAGACAATGCTATGGTAACCAGGCCCATCTCATCCTGTAACTTCTAGCTAAAAGTATTGATGTATCCTCTATCCTTTTGGGAGAACCTCAGCAGTTGCTGATGTCCTACAAATTTATCTTAAAATCCTTTTCTTTATGTCTGCCTTAAGAATAGAGTCAAGAGGGCTGGGTAGTAGAAGCACATGCCTTTAATCCCAGCACTTGGAAGGCGGAGGCAGGTGAATCACTGTGAGGTCTAGGGCAGCCTGATTTATAGAGTGAGTTCCAGGAAAGACCCCCCCCCCACTCTCTCAAAAAATAAAACCAAAACAAACAAAACAATAGTCAGTCCTGAATGGTAGAGCATACCTTTAATGCTAGCAGTCTCAAAGCACAGGAAGTTCAGATCACTGCAAATTCAAGGCCAGCAAACTGATTCCAGTTTTGCTGGTATCAAGTTAGGGGTGGAGAGGGATAGGTGTTGTAGCTCACACCTCTAATACCAGCATTGGAGACACAGATACATTCAGGTCTCTATGAATTGGAGGCCAGTCTTGTCTGTACAGAATTCCAGGTTAGAGAGAGCTACAAAAACTGTCTCAACAACAACAACAAAAAACACAAAAATAAGAGTCTCGGGGGGCCTTTCTTTCCCCTGCTGGATATGGCCTGGAGCTTCTCTTCTTCTGGCCAATGGTTAAATTGGTTCCTGTGTCTTCCTTAGCTCCCACCCTCAGCCCACCCTGGGGGAAGTTATTGGCTAGATCCCAGCAGGCGCCAGCACAGCTTCCCACCTTCTGCAGCTGGGGTTATAAATAACCACCAAAGCTAAACAGTCAAATAACCACATTTTGAAAATTGCTTTAAAAAAAAAAAAGGCATTATGCTGCTCTGGTAGCAGTTCTTCTCGCTCGTCCTTCATCCCCCTCTTTTCTTCCACTTAATTTATCTCCCTTCCCTGATCCAAGCCCTCCAGGGAAGTCTGTGTAAGCACAAAGCTGTCCTATGATGAAGACATCCTTTTCCATATTTGACGGGCCCAGGGCCCTGCAGGGCTGTAGTTATAGTTACATGATGTCGTTACGGCAGCAGAGGCCTCAGGGCAACATATGTTCCTCGGTGTAATTGGGTTTTCTCTAGCAGACTGTCTCTCCTTGGGTCCTCCATGCCCAAATTCACTTATCAAGAAGACTGGGGAATTGCCGTTATGGATGACCCTTCATTATTAAAATTTTTATTATTATTATTTTTGGATTCCAGGAAAGCCAAATTCCTTTTCATACTTGAAGGCGCGGAGTGCACGCAGGCAGCATGGATGGAGACTTTCTGATGGTGGACGTTTTCATTTATTCAACAAAGATTTACTAAGCATCTGGTATACGGCAGGCATTGGGCTGGAAGCTGAGTGAACATAGCTCATAAACCAGCAACTTGGGACAACTGTCTACACAAGGGGCCTGTGGAGCATGGCCTTGACCTGCCTGCAGTTCCCTCTGCCTTTCAGAAATGATTTATCCACTATAGCACAAGACAAGATGGTGAGGAAAGTGATGTTTCCTAAAATGTACTGCTGTTGTAAAGCTACACACACACACACACACACACACACACACGTATACACACACTTTAAAAGAAAGACTATGATTTCCTTTTTATAAATTGTAAAAAGGTTTTATGTGTATGAATACTTTGCTTACATGTATGTATGTACACCATGTTCATGCCTGGGCCTCTCTGAGGTCAGAAGAAGGTACTGGATCCTCTGGAACTGGGGTTAAAGATGTTTGTGAGCCGCCATGTATGTGGGTGTAAGGGATTGAACCCAGGTCCTCTTGAGGGCAGCCAGTGAGTGTTCTTACTGAGCCATCGCTCTGGCTCTCTTAAGGGACATGGTTGATGTAGCAGGGCCTAACCCACAGTGAGCAGTGTCACCCATGGGCAGGTAGTCATAGGCTGTGTGGAAAAGGTGGCTGGAGGAGCAAACTGGTAAGCCATACTCTGCCGTGGCCCCGCTTCAGTTCCTGCCTTGGCTTCCCTAGATGATGAACTGTGACCTATAAGCCCGATAAACCTTTTCCTTCCCTAAATTGTGTTTGGTACTGGGGTTTACCACAGCAACAAAGAAGCAAAAGACAGCACTGATCATCTTCTAAGTGTCTCTGTAATCTTCATAATTTGAAGCTGCAGCTTCCATGTTACATTGTATTATGGTTCCAATGCATAACGTGTTCACATTTCCCAAGTATTAAGGGTCCTTTGTCAGAACACTGCAGCATCTGCTTGCTCCTTTGGCTCCTTCCTGCTTTCATTTCTGCCTCAAAGATGTTCTTTATTTCTTCCCTCAAAGAGTTGTGTATAGTCACCTGCTCGCAGTCACTAGTATGAGAGTGCCAATCTAAGATAGCACCAGAATCAAAATGTTAAACTATAGCTCAAAAAAAATCTGTTTATTTGCTTAATGGGGTAGGGCCTCATGTAGCCTAGGCCAATCTCAAACTCATCTACTTCCCAAGTGATGGAATTACGAACGTGTGCCACCACACCTATTGTTACATTGTGCTGGGCATCAGATTCGGCTCTTTGCACATGATGGACAAACACTTTCTACCGACCGAGCCTTGTCTCCAGACCCTCAAATGTACTTTTGTTTTGTTTCTTAAGACAATGACACAGTAGTCCTCTGTGTGTGTCTGTGTGTGTGTGTTTCATTTTGTGAAATTCTATTCATTTCAAACTTCTCTAATGGACTTTTGATTTTTAAGTTTGAATGAGGAATAGAGATTTCGGGTGGGGTGGCTTCTATCTGACCCTCATTCATTTACAGAGGCATTGTTATTAAGAAGATGGAATATTTGCTTCATATTATCTCTCTAGTATTATCTGCTCTTTCTCTGTAGCTTCTGAGCCACACCACTGGTGAACTGTGCCGAGTGTACATAATGTAAATGAAGAGTGAAACCGAGCAGAAAGCCTACGTAAAGTGGGTGGACGCAGGGAGGCAGGTTCTATCTCACCCCACACAGGATTGAGGGCTCCCCTTAAATGCTGTAGACATGGCTGGGGATTTATCTCAGTGATGAAGTTTTTGCCTGGCACTCATGAGGCATTCTCCCCAGGACTGGGGGGAAAAAGTTATACTCCTCTTACCCACTGTAAGAACCACGAAGATGTTTCTGTTAACATTGTTTTCTTGGTAACCTGAAAAAAAAAACTTAAAAAAAAAAAAAAAAGCAGCAGCAGCTGAGCCCAGTTAACCTCAAGGAGATTTAAATTAAAAAAAAAAAAAAAAAAAAAAAAAAAAAAAAAAAAGAGTATAAAAATGTTGCACAGGCCTTTAATCCCAGCAGTTGGGAGGCAGAGGCAGGCGGATCTCTGAACTGGAGGCCAGCCTGGTTTATATACAGAGTTTCAAGACAGCCAGGACTACACAGATAAACCCTGTCTCACTAAATATTAATTAATTTATTAATTAATCAAAAACATAAAAAAAGACTTTGCCTTCTCCCATTTTTAGAATATGAATCTTTTTATTTGTGGAAATGAGCTTTCCCAGGAATGGGGACTAGAAATGGGTCCCCCGAGTCATTCCATGTATTTCTCCAAAGTTCCTCTGGGACTAATTCTACTTAGATGAGAATCACCTGGCTGGGATGAGTTGCAAGTTACCAGTAGAAGCATTTTTGTTACTCAGCACAAACTAGCTTATGGCTCAAACTACAGCTTTAGACCTTTTTGCTTTGTTAAATCTCTTTATTGTAAGATGTTGTTTTGTTCCTTTACTTTCTTCTTTTTTCTGTAGTTTAAAAAAAATTATGTGTGTGGATGTTGTATGCGTCTATGTGAGTATATATCACTTGTTTGTGGGTACATGCAGAGACCAGAAGAGGACATTAAATCTCAGCAACTGGAATCATCCTGCGTCCTGGGAACTGAGTTGAGGTCCTCTAGATGAGCAGCAAGTGTTCACAACAGCTAAGCCATCTCTCCAGCCTGATCTTTCAGCTTTGTACCAACCAGCTGGCTGCAGTGCAATCTCAGAAGTATGTGTGGTCCTGGGGATTGAACCTAGAACCACACACATGTCAGGCAAGTACCCCACTACTGAGTAGTATGTATCCCAGGCTTTTTTTTTTTTTTCCCCTTCAGTTTTTGCAACAAGGTCCTACTACTTCCCAGGACACTCTTGAATTTACTCTAGCTCAGCAGGCCTTGAACCTGCCCTGTGAGTAGCTGGGATCCACAGACCTATACCACCAGGTCTACTATGATGGCATTTTTATTACTCTGAAAATTACATGATGATGAGTGGGTATCTGGTCACTTTATTACCTGCCCAGCCTTGCCAGCAGATGTCACTGCACCAAGCCACATTCTCCAAAGATATGTCTAGGACAAAAGGAAGGGCTTCTGAAAGGCCAGGTCTGACCATCATGACCCTCTTTCTGGGATACATACATATATACATATATACATATATACATACATACATACATACATACATACATACACACACACACACATTTCCCATTAAAACTGTGGCCTAAACTCATTAGATCAAGACTCAAGTAGCTGGGCAGAGTCAGAACTCTTACCCAGATATCTTCCCTAGTTTGGGTGGGGAGCAAAGCTGCTACAGCTGGAGGCAGGGCAGGTGGGGCATTTCAGTGGAGGTGGGAGGGCACATGTGATAGAGTTATCTGGGAATGAGGACTATAGTCTTGGGGCTGTTCCAAACATCACTTGTAGAGCTGATACCCCAGGCAAAGCACTCCACCCACCCTCCACCCTGCCCTCTGTCCACATTGGCAGAGGCTGATCCAATAATTTGGTAGCCATACTCTATCAGGACACTAGGACAGTTCTTAGCCATTTAAACCACCATTATCACTCCTAAGGGGGAAGAAAAAGGCAACAATAATCCAAGAAAAGGAACCACTTTGTGTCTTTTGGACAAACCTTCATCCCGTGTGCCTTTCCACTGTGGGAAAGGGCTGCAGCCTGCACCCTGGTGGGCAGTCCTCCTCCGACCCTCCATACCTGTCACCCTGCCTCATGTGCTGTGCTGTAGCATCATGGGCCTCCTGAAGCTCTTGGAGTACACTGGCTCCCCTTCTCACAGGACCTTGGCACATGTTATTTACTTTGCCTGGAACATTCTCACCTGTACTCCGCTTCACCTATTTCCGCTAATCTCAGCTCAAATCTCACTCCCTCAGGAGACCTTCCCTAAGCTGCCAGACTACACCAGAACACCACATTTACACTCATAGCACCCTTTGCTTTCTGCATAACATTTGCCAGTTTGTACTTATATATTTAATTGTCTGCTACTTGGAGTCTTTACCTTCTGTTTCTCAAACACATACCCAGATGGTACCTTCCATGAGGGCAGCGTCTGCTCTATTCACTTAGTAGAATGCATGGTACCCAGCAGGCATTCAATGACTCCTGGGCTTATAAATGAATGAAAAGTGGATAAAGGAAGGTATTAGCTTAGAGATGTACACATTCTTATAGTATTTGCATTTAAAATATAATCCTTAATTCTGGTTCTCCTGCCTGCTAAGGAGGACATATTAGAGTAAGAGAAAGTCATCCAAATTGGTCAAAGTGGAGGTTAGCATATGAGGCCAAATTAAAGGGCTGCAAGAAGGGCGAGGTGAGTCAGCTGTTAGGAGCATTGGCTGCTCTTTTGAAGGACCTGGGTTCTGTCCCCAGCATCTACATTGGCTACTTCACAACTACCTGTAATTCCAGTTCCAGGGAATCCAACATCCTCTTCTGGCCTCCATGGGCACTCGTATGAATGGGGTGCACATAAACTCATGCATTAATACACACATAAATAAAACTTCTGAAAAAGATTGCAAGTAGATGGAGGCTGAAATGTGTATGAAATATTAAGGGATGGATGCAGATTTTCTTACTAAATCCCAAAGGTCATTAGGAAATCTTTTGAAAACCAGTTTTCAGATTCCGCCAAAGAGGAAGTATTATTCTTCTATATGTCCCTCTAACCTAGCATGATACTGGATGCATAGAGGAGCTCAAGAAATGGGTAGGTATTAAACCATTGTGGTTGTTGAAAAAAGATAGACTTTGCTCTAAAATAAGGTAGTATGTAATTGTTCACTTGGAAAACCTCAGGGGCCAAAAGAGAAAAGTGTGACTAGGGTCTGAAGAGATCCTTTACATGTATGGACAATAGCTACACAATGGACTGTTTCAGGGACATTAGGGCTATTCAAGACCCATCCCTTGACCTTTTGAGATCATCCTTATGAAAGGCGATTACTATGCAGCTCTCACAAAATGCATCTTCTTTTCACCAGCAGGAACCAAATTCTGAACTATATAAATCACAGACTTGTTTCACCCTACCCTGGGCTCTCAAGTGATCATCTTCCCAGTCTGTAGACTCTTGGGCACAAACCCTGTTGATCCTTTGGGTTTATGCTTCTCTCTTTCCCACCACAGAAGGGGAAATCCCAAAAGGTGGTGTCCTTCAGTCAGAAGTAAAAATGGCTGCATCTCTCTGGGCAACCAATGCCTGGGCCTGGTATTCCTGAGTCCACAGCGGGGATGCCATTAGCCTTGCTTCCAAGATACATGCAACCAGCATCCCTGGCATTTAGCCTACCATCCCTGGCACTTAACCCCATGGCCCCATAAGAAGGGACATTTCAAATAGTTTTTCTTGGAGCCATGGAGGGTTCAAAAGAATTCTTTCATGTTAAAAAAAATAAATCCTTTAAAACTAGTGTTACTGAGGTGCTCAGCTTGCTTATTTCAAGGTTAAGAATTTGTGCAGACACCCATTAGTCCTATCCTGCCAGTTCCACTGGTTTTATTCAACCCAGAGCCAGGGTCTTGGGCCCCAGCAAATGGGAAGGCTGTATCCTGTCCCAAAGTTGGCCAGAAGCCACAGACATCAAGGAGATGAGTCTTGTCAGTGGTGTGCTGGAGCTTCACGGAAACTAGTCTGGGGTCTTCTCTCTGCCTTCCCACCTATCCCTTTCCAGAAACTCATAAATCACTGTGTCATAAGCACTGTCTGGAGGAACCTACTCTCCAGCCTCTACATGAGGCTCCCTGCCAGGTAGAGGCTGCACACTAAGCAGGAAGCAAAGATAAAAACACAGGGATGCCCATCACTTACCAACTAGATGGGGTTGCCAGTCACTGCCCACCAGCATTTTAGCAGTGTGCACAGGCATTGCAGCCAGGGTTTTCTGGCTTTGGAGACAGCGCAGTCCAATCAGGTATGAGGTCCTCTTACTTTGCTTATCCAAGTTAGGGAGACAGAATGAAGGGGTACATCCTCATCTATTTTGAGTTATAGTGGTTTCAGAATTAAAACACACTTTCATCCCTAGATAATTTATTGTTTAGTTTTTTGAGACAGGGTTTCTCTGTGTAGCCCTGGCTGTCCTGGAACTCACTCTGTAGACAGACAGAACTCACAAAGATATACCTGCATCTGCCTCCTGAGTCTGGATAGATTCTTCTCCTCTCTCCCACTCTTTTCTTCCACATCTTTCCCTGGGCTTCCTCTAATGGCTTCTCTTTTGACCTTACAAAGAGCTCTCTCACTTGCCCTGGCACACTACCCATGCTGCTTAAAGAGGTCTGGCTCAGTTGCTCTGGCAGGCCTTAAAGAGTAGCACCACCCTGCCACCTCCCTTGGCCTTTTTTTTCTGGGTTCTCCTTAATGCAAACCCTTACCCCGACCCTCCATTTGTTTCTCCTCCTCCAAGGTAGGAAACTCAGAAAAAATTGGATTTGGCCCTAGCCTAGCTGCCAAAGCACACACTTGACAATATTTTAGTGGAAAAATTAAACTCCTATGCAGCTAGATTCTTTTTTTTTTTTTTTTTTTTTTTTCCCCGAGACAGGGTTTCTCTGTGTAGCCCTGGCTGTCCTGGAACTCACTCTGTAGACCAGGCTGGCCTCGAACTCAGAAATCCGCCTGCCTCTACCTCCCAAGTGCTGGGATCAAAGGCGTGTGCCACCACCGCCCGGCATGCAGCTAGATTCTATCAGACTGGCCTGCATAATTCCTGAGTAGCATAAACAAAATCAGAGTTTCAGAGAGTTTAGGTGTGTGGGAGATAGAGGGAGTTGTGTTAGGCCATGACCAGTGGGGCCTGTATGGCCTAATGTCAACCCTAACCTATGGGTCAGGAGTACACCTTTAGGTCTGGGCTCATCTGACCCAGTACACTGCCTCCCAAGTAGTGACAATGCAGCAAGCTGTCTTTGGGCTATCTCAGGAGGTGTAAACTCATCAGTATGGTTTTCCTGGCTTTTCTGAGTTTCAGCCAGTGAGTTGGGGGTAACAGTGCCCACTCTAGAGAGTAATCATGAAGATAGCAGGACAGTTAGATGCGATAATGTGTTCGAGTGGCTTCCTGTCTTCTGTGTTGTGTGGTCGGAGCACATCTTCCATGATGACATGGCCACATTGCTTTGGAGCCCTGCTGTCAGTGTCCCTAATAGGTAAGAGGCTCCTTGGTCTGTCCCTGGAATCACAGATGCCCTCGCTGGCTCAGGAATCCTAGGATTTCTAACGTGTTTGAGGAAAATTCAGAATTGAGTGTTTGGAGCCATGAAATCAATCGACAGAATTGCTATTTGTATTCTGACTCAACCTTCTGGGCCAACTCAGGAGGCCAGAGAATTGGACAGGATTTGGGGGTGGGACCTCCAGGAAAGGTGCCAGCTTGTGTGATAGTATCAGAGTGCCATGGAAAAGGCAAGACTAGGCTGTTTCCTACCCAAACAGAGTGCTGACGACTTTGTAAGCCATGAGGCTTGTGCCGAAGGTGAATGGAAGCAGGTCCTCTCAGAGACCGTTGGCTGAATATATGAGAGCTTTCTAAGAGCTTTGGTACACAGCAGGAGAAACCACCTGCTCGGAAAACAACGTTGTTCTAAGTGCCACCAGGTTACTAAGGAGAAGGTGTGGGGGGTTTTCACTGGCTAGAGAGACTTGGCTGTCAAGGCTATTTAGTTGAGCCAGAGCCATATTGTGGAATAAATGTGTTGGGTACAGGAAATCCACAGGAAAAGCCAGGAATAGGCACCTAATTCAGTCAGATCTGAAGAGTTGGCTGGGATGTAAGCAAGCTTTATTCCTTTAGTCAGAACAGATTTACTGAGATGCTAATGAAACAGTGTCAAAGGTCCCTTCCAAGGCTCTCCACCTAATTCTATAGTTACAGGGCTTTGTTTTGTTTTTTAAATTTTAACTTCTTTAAGATGAACACTAAAACAATGTTTTAAAAAAGAAGAGCTGTGGCTGAGACTGAGGAGATAACTCTGTGGATGAAAATGCTTGCTAGGGACCGGAGTTCAAATCCCCAGCACCCGTGTAAAAAGCATAGCTAGGTGGGTGCATGCCTGTTACTCTAGCATTGTAAGGGGGTGGAGGCAGGAGGATCACTGGAACTTGCTGCCTGCCAGCCTAGCTCCAGGTCCATAAAGAAGGAAATGAGGTAGAGAATGACAAAGCAAGACACCCAGCAACTTCTTGTGGACCTACACAATGCATGAGCACACACACACACACACACACACACACACACCCTCAAGCACACACCTATCCTTTTTTATTAAAGACCTGGGACTGTCACTTAGTGGTAGAGAACTCACCACCTAGCATACAAAAGGAGGGAGAGGAGCAGAGAGGAGAGAAGAGACAGAACAAACAGTAGAATTAGGCCTGACAAAACTTGGAGCCTTTGCTGCTTTTAGCCTCAATTCAACAATGACCAGAAATGTTAGCTAGAGAAACGGGTACTTAAGTGACCCCCACCTCAGCTGTGCTGGACAAACTGGCTTGCACTTCTTGTTGACAAGATAGCAGAGGCCTCCTTACTCAGAGAGAAAGGACAAACACACATACACACATGCTTAGGAGAAAAGATAAAGGTGCCCAGAATCTAGTATGAAATGAAATAGTGGGCTATAAACCCTCTTCCTTAGTCCTGACAACAGTCACCGTCTGACAGGGTTAGCTGAGGGATGCTTACAGACTGTAGAACAGAAGTGGAGGCAAAGCAAGCCGTGGTGAAGAAGATGGAGTTGCAGGAAAGGGGGAACTCTCAATGACCAAGCCTTGAAGATAGAATTGATGCTGGGGAGGCAGAGACAGGCAGATCTTTATGAGTTTGAGGCCAGCCTGGTCTATAGCATAAGTTCCAGGCCAATTAAGGCTACATAGTGAGATCCTGTCTCAAAAATAAATAAATAAATAAATACATAAATCTATAGTTTTGACCCCACCGGGATTTATTACAAAAGCCTTTAAGTTTTATTTGTTTTAAAACGAGATCTCATGATTTAGCCCTGGCTAGCCTAAAACTTGTTATATAGACCAGGCTGGTCTTGAAGTCATGGGGATCACGCAGGAAGTCACCTGCCTCCACCACTCGAGTGCTGGGACTAACAGCACGCACTACCCCATTCACCACTGAAGCCTCTTTAGAGGATGGTTCTGGTTCTGAAGTCAAGCTCTGGAGCTCAGCTCAGGGCACAAAGGAAATCAGACTAAAGATAAATGCTGGAGTCACCCCTCCCTGCCGTTACATTTACCATGTCTTTGATAGGATTCTGATGCCTGCCTTGTCAAATGGTATGAGAGGAAGAGGAAGGCCTGCATGTGAAATCACAGGAAACATTTCAAAAGTATTGAGCTTTCTGCCCCGGGGGCAATTACATTTTTGAGGCAGACATAAAGGATTTCAATGAGAACAACGGTGGTGTAGAGAGAACTCTAGAGTGGGAATGAAGCATGTATATCTTTTGGTTTCTACACAGTCCCCTGAGAGTACTGAACTGACGTGACCTACCCAGAGACTTTCAATGGAGGCATGGGTTAGGTATGGAGTGCAAACTGCTTCCCCCAGGGTGCTGCCATGGAAGTCAGCTGACTCCCAGAGGTACATGAATCACAAGCATGACAGACCTATAGTGGCTCGTTTGTTCTTTTGTCTCATTTTCTGTGCAGTGTTGGCTGGCCTAGCCTGGCCTGGCTGGTCCCAGCTAGACCAGGCTGGCCTCACATTCATAGAGATCCTCTGGCTTCTGCTTCCCAAGTGCTGGGGTTTAAGGCATGAACTATCACACCCTGCTTTAAGGTGTATTTATAAAAATGATTATTTTTTATTTATGTGCATGCATGTGAGATGTGCATATGAGATTGTGTGTGCCCACAGAAGCCAGAAGAAAGCATCTGATGCCCTAGAGTTGTTGTCACAGGTGTTTGTGCGTCACCTGATGTGGGTGCTGGGAACTGAATTCAGATCCTCTGTAAGAGCCACAAGCTCTCTCAATGGCTGAGCAATCTCTTCAGCCCTCCTAAAGTGTACTTTTAAAATGTATTCAGGCATGCATTGAGGAGAGGCATAAATATGCCACCTCATATCTGTGGAGGTTCAAGGATAAGTTCCAGAACTTGGTTCTTTTTTATCATTTGCATTCCAAGAATAACACTTAGGTTGCTAGACTTGGCCACAAGCATCCTTACCGGCTGAGCCATGTCACCTGCCCTACAGTGTATTTTCATTTATTTTTCTGTGAATTACTGTCTGCATTCTGGTCACAGGGTGAGGCTGTAAAGGAATGAGTGGGACACACCTCTGTTTTAAGCTGGGCATGGTAGCACTTGGGAGGTGAAGACAAAAGGACCCAGGAGTTCAAGGGCAGGCCCCTGCTATATAATGATTTAGAGGGCAGCCTGGGCTATATGATACCTTAGCTTAAAAACAAAACACAAGGCAATGGAGATAAGGCTCTGGGTAGAGTGATCACTGCTCTTGCAGAGGGCACAGGTTCAGCTCCCACATGGTGGGTCACAACTGTCTGTGACTCTAGTGCCAACAGATCCAACAAATGTTTCTGGTCTCCAAAGACACCAGACACTCTGAGCACATAACTACGTGCATTATAAACAATTATACACATTAAAACACGTACACACGAGATAACCATCAGCTTTCTGAAGAAGCTATTTTCAAAAATGAGAAATGCTGGTGCCGGAGAGATGGCCCGGCAGTTAGGAGCACTTGCTACTCTTCCAGATGACCTGAGTTAGGTTCCTAGCATCCACATCGGGTGGGTAGTTCACAGCGTCCTATAGTTTCAGCTCCCGGGGATGTGATGCCTGTGATGCCTCTGCTGGTGCCTGCATACATGAATACACACACACACACACACACACACACACACACACACACACACACACACAGAAGAGCTTCCTACATAACTTAGAACCATCCCTGGGCTGGGCTGTGGTAATGCACATCTTTAATCCCAGCACCTGGGAGGCAGAGAGAGACAGGCAGAGCTCTGAGTTCCAGGACAGCCTGATCTACATAGAGAGTCTGTCTCAAAAAAAGAGAGAGAGAGAGAAGATGAGCATGGACCGCAGGCTATCCATAGTGTAGCCTAGGCTATTCATAGTGTGCCTCTCTAAGCCTAAATGTATCTACATCCATTGAGGGGGGCAGATTACATTTAATTTATACATTATAAAACCCAGTCATTGCAAACATGTATTTCTGTGTTCCCCATTACTATATTTTAGTTTTAGAGCATTTTATGACCCCCAGAAAGTCCCCTTGGGTGTGTTTGTAAAGAATACCCACTCCTACTACTCCCAATCCTAGGCAACTACTGATCTGCTTTCTGTCTCTAGAAATTTCCCCTTTCTGGACCTTCTAAACATATAGAATTGTATAATGTGTTTAATCTTTTATGTCTGGCTTTTTTACTTGGCATAATGTTTCTCATCCATACCCATAGTTTAACATTATATGTCAATAGTCTGCTTTTTTTTTTTTTAAATTGGCAATGCTATTTCATATAAATTCTTTTAGAAGTTGCCAGGTAACAGTGGCACACACCTTTGGTCCCAGCACTCAGGAGGAGGCAGAGGCAGGTGGATCTCTGAGTTTGAGGCCATACTAGTCAACAGAGTGAGCTCCAGGGCAACCAGGGATATACAGAGAAACTCCATCTTGAAAAACAAACAAACATGGCTAGAGAGATGACTCAACATTTAAGAGCACTGACTGCTCTTCCTGAGGTCGTGAGTTCAACTCCAAGGAAATACATGGTGACTCACAACCATCTGTAATGCAATCTGATGACCTCTTCTGGTGTGTCTAAAGACAGCTACAGTGTACTCATATATGTAAATTAAATAAGTCTGAAAATTTTTTTCTTAAAAAAAAGAAAATCAAACAAAAAATTTTCTTGAAAGTTATTTGTGTTTGGAGGCAACATTGAACAAAAACATGCTCTCCTTGTCCTGCCTCTGACTTATCCTGTGTAGCTAAGTGGCCTTAGGCAAGTCCGTCCTTTGGGTGTCTCCATCTGTAACACAAGAGGCCTGTAACATCTCCAGGTGTAATACACAAAAGAAAATATCTTTATTTTTCTATTTTGTTTGTTGAGACAGGGTCTCTCTACATAGACCTGGCTGTCCTGGAGCTTGCTTTGCAGACCAGGCTAGCCTTGAACTCATAGGGATCCTCCTGCCTCTGCCTACCCAGTGCTAGAATTAAAGGCGTGTGCCATCATGCCCAGCTTGTTTATCTTTTTTTTTTTTTTTTTTTTTTTTCCCCGAGACAGGGTTTCTCTGTGTAGCCCTGGCTGTCCTGGAACTCACTCTGTAGACCAGGCTGGCCTCGAACTCAGAAATCTGCCTGCCTCTGCCTCCCAAGTGCTGGGATCAAAGGCGTGTGCCACCACCGCCCGGCTTGTTTATCTTTTTAATGAGGATCAGATCATAGTGTCTCCCTAATTATGTCTGTCTTTTTGTGGTACTGGGATTGAACCATGGTTCCCATATGTTAGGTGTGGTACTGGGGATTGAACCATGGTTCCCATATGTTAGGTGTGGTACTGGGGATTGAACCATGGTTCCCATATGTTAGGTGTGGTACTGGGGATTGAACCATGGTTCCCATATGTTAGGTGTGGTACTGGGGATTGAACCACGGTTCACATTGTTGGGCAGGTATTCTGTCACTGAGCTCTAGTCTCAGTCCTCTCTTTATTGCTTGAGACAAGGCTTCACTCTGTTGCCCAGGCATTCTTGAAACGCACCCTGTGGCCCAGGCAGCATTCAAACTTGAAATTCTCCTGTTTTAGTTTCCCAAGTATCTGGGATTATAGGCCTCTGTGCCAGGCTTGGCTTATAATTATTTCTTTATGTTTTTTTTCTTAATTTTTAAAAATAATTTATTTATTTTTATTTTACATACATTGGCGTCTTGCCTGCATGTATATCTGTCAGTGTGAGGGTGTCAGATCTCCTGGAACAGGAGTTACAGACAGTTGTGGTTGTCTGTACACCATGTGGTTGCTAGGAATTGAACCCAGGTCCTCTTAGAAGAACAGCCAGTGCTCTTAATCACTGAACCATGTCTCCGGCCCCTTCTTTAAGTTTTTAAAATTTTATTTATGGTGTGTGTGTGTGTTTCTGTACTTTCTAGGGCACTTGTGTTGTAGTCAGAGGACAGCTTGAATTATTCTTCCCTTCTAGTATGTGGGTCTCAGTGAGTAAACTCAGGTTTTCAGCTTGGTTTCAGGAACCTTAATCCACTGTGATGGTTTGAATGAGAAGGCCCCCATAGGCTCATTTGAATGCTTGGTCCACAGTGGGTAGAAGTATTCTCTCTCAGCTTTGAATTTATGAATCAGATGTAGATTAGATTAGCTACTGCTTCACCTACCACGATGGTCATGAATTCTAACCTTTTGGAACCATAAGCCTCAAAATTAAATGTTTTTTTTTTTTTTAATTATTTGCCTTAGCCATGGTGTTTTGTCATAGCAATAGAAAAGTAACTAAGTCACCCAGTTAGCCATCCCAGCAGCCCTCTAATTACTTCTAAAACAATGCAATTATATCCTTAAAAAAAAAAAAAAAAAACTACCTTGAATCTTGAGCATGGTGGTACAGGCATATGATCTCAGTGCTGGGAGCTGAGGCAGGAGGATCAAGAGTTTAAGGCTATCTAATAAGACCCTATTGCAAACAAACAAATAAAATAACAATTACAAAAAAAATTGTAATTATATTTTTATTGAGTGCCAGTCGGCATCCCAGAGTTCTAGAATTTTAAGGTCTTTGATCCTGTATTTACTTTTTACTTACTTGAAAGTCTCTACCATAGCCTTTCTTGTTCAGGCCAAGGATGACAGGGAGAAGTGAGAAAGCACTAACAAAGGAGACAGAATGTATGGGTCACAGCAAGGGACAAAATGTGTCAGAGGATACAAAAGGTCAAAATCCAGGCCAGCTGGTTATCGTAGGAGTAAGGGAAGGGTTACAGGGAGAGAAAAGCTACCAGAATGGGAAAAGGTGCTAAGGGATAGGACCCCCCCTCCCCTTCTGTTCCCATAACCTCATTCATTTCCTTGTCCCTCCTTCCCAATCCCTCTCAGGCTGCCCTGCTCCTTTAGCTCTGACCCCATTTCCTCAGGATTTAGTTCCCTGAGGAGCCAGGCCTGACATTTCAGACAGAGGCTGAGGAAAGGAGGTAGGTCAGAAAGAGACACTGTGTGTGTTTGCGTCATCTTATACTCTGCTTAATTATTTTGGAACTATGGGGCTAAAGATAAGATGTAAGCACACAGACATTTACCAGGAAGTTCAGAGATAGAAGACCATCAAGGCATCTCCAGTCTCTGCTGAGCGATTGCTCCTGCCTGTTACATCTTCGGTGGTAGAAATTTGGAATCCCCATATTTATGAGCCTTCAGAACTGAAGTTCCTGTTGGCTCTGACAACTGTATCCTTTGTTGATCCAATGGCCACTAGGGTGAGGCCTTCCTGCTGACTCTGACCAGTCAGTTCTCTCAGAGCCTTTTATCCTAGGCAATCCCCTCAGGGTCTTTTAAGGCCCTTGTACAGAGTCTACTTGAGGAGTGGCTATTCTGACTCATGCCTAAGGAGAAATAATTTCAATTCCTTGAGTCTCTGCAACAGCCATGGACATCCTAAGAGTTGTGAGATCAAGGGCCTTCTGTATTTGCTGTTAGAACCCCTTAAACACCAGGTGTGGTAGTACACACCTTCAGTCCCAGCACTTGGGACCAAGGTGGAGGCAGACAGATGTTTAGGAGGCCAGCCTGCTCTGCATAGAGAGTTTCATGCCATCCAGGTTTCTATAGTGAAACTGTCTCAAAACCCTTAAACAATTTAGTGGGAAATATGTGAAAGACTATTGATATACATACTTGCTATATGTAATTCTCTATTCTTGATGCTTTTGTGTACCTGCCTCTGGCCAACATTGTTGTTGTTGTTCTCCTCCTCCTCCTCCTCCTCCTCCTCCTCCTCCTCCTCCTCCTCCTCCTCCTCCTCCTCCTCTTCCTCTTCCTCCTCTTCATCTTCCTCCTCCTCCTCCTCCTCCTCTTCTTCCTCTTCCTCCTCTTCTTCTTCCTCCTCCTCCTCCTTCTCCTTCTTCTTCTCTTCCGCCTCCTCTTCTTTTTCTTCCTCCTCCTCCTTCTTCTCTGTCTCTTTGTCTCTCTGTCTCTCTCTCCCTCTCTTTCTCTCTCTCTCTGTAACAGGATCTTATGTATCCTAGGACAACCCAACAACCCAAGGATAATCCTAAACTACCAGTCTTCCTTCCTGTACATGCTCAGTTGCAAGGATTACAGGAATATTCAGTTGCAAGGATTGCAGGAATATATGTATAATTATGCTCAGTTCCGTGTGGTACCAGGGATGGAACTCAGAGCTTTACACATTCAAGACAAGCACTTTATTGACTGAGCTACATCTCAACTAAAGTCTGTGAAAGTAGAAACCAGGTCACAACTTCCTATTGCAATAGCATCTATCCTGTACCACTTCCGTTTATAAGCTTCAAAGCCTGCTAGGCTGTGAACTTCAGGGTAGGAGCAGCATCTTTTTTTATTTTTGAAACTCTGTGTGTGTGTGTGTGTGTGCCATGACATGTTTGTGGAGATAAAGAGGATGATTGTGAAAGTCAGTTCTCTTCTTCCATTATGTGGGTTTCAGGGCTCAAACTCAGGCTGTCAGGCTTGATAATCGTATTTACTGGGCCATCTCCCTGGTCCTAGGAACCCCATCTTGGAACATTTTTTCTATATTCCATAAGCTCAGAGTCTGACACGGTAGTCATTTCAACAAATCTGTGAGGAGTGAATTATTGGCTATGATGTCAGTAAGGATGACAATGAAAACAACAACAAGCAAGAAAGTGCTTTGTAATGGGAAGCATCCCCCTTGGCATCCCACAGCCTCTCCAGACCTTTGACTGTGGACTCTCTCATTAGTGGAAGCAGATGAGGGCCAATGTTCAGATGAGGTCCTTATCCTGCTATGACGCCCATGCTAGGGGAAGCTATCAAGTACAGAGATGTGAACAAGAGAGAGCTGTTTGGGCATGATACCCAACAGAGGATAGGAGTTAAATACATGCTTGCCATCTGTGCCTTGAGCTAGGGTTAACTTCAGTGTCTTTTGCCAGCAACTTATCAGGAAAGACCATAACTTTCTGGATTCAGAAGATTCAACTCTTCATTTATACTGCCTTTAGTGACTCTTTTTCCACCATCTAGGTCCTCAATACTGGTTCCTTGGCTTTGGGGAAATGTTCAAACCTTGTTTCTATCTAACTATCTAACTCCTCTTTCTGAGGCAAAATTACATCTATAAAATAATGTGTCAATTCATCCTTATAATAAGTCTGAAAAGTTGATGGATCAGGGTGATTCTTACACAGAGAGGAAGCTATTTGCCTAAAGTGTTTCAAAATCCCTCAGTCCAGGGTTTTATCAGCAACACACACTTAGAACGCTCATCCAATAAAAACCACTCATTATTGTGTGAGACTATCTAAGGATCTATGTACATGTGAGGGGTCCTAAAATAGCATATGTTATCAGACGGATATTCAGGAGACCACACAATTCACCCTTTCCCTCTCAGGCGGTTCCAGTGGTCAGGAAGTTGAGTGTTAGTTGGGAAAGTACTTGAAGCTGAAGTCCTGTGTCTGCCAAAGGATCTTGGGCAAGCAGTTCAGCCACTGTGACCTAACCTCTTGTAGAGTGAAGACAATCATTTGCATTTTATACAGTCCATGTTGATATTGAGAATTAGATAACACAATGATGTGTAAGCTGTAAAGCACTAGATAGGTATCGGCACACCAGTCAGATACATATCATATCATTGCAGAAAAAAGTTCATGAAAAGTTTTTTTTTTTTTGCTTTTTACTTTTTTAGTCTTTTTTTTTTTTTTTTTTTTTTTTTTTTGAGACAGGGTTTCTCTGTGTAGCCCTGGCTATCCTGGAACTCACTCTGTAGACCAGGCTGGCCTCGAACTCAGAAATCTGCCTGCCTCTGTCTCCCAAGTGCTGGGATGAAAAGTTTTATAAGTATAGAGATCAAGCAAGGCTCAGCTCTGGAGTCCACCTCCAGGGTAACCCTGAGTGTGATGCTTCTTCCCAAAGACTCAGTAAAGAGGATACAGTAGCAACCTCTCAGTTTCAGTCATAATGAATAAATGAAATAGTATGCAAAGTACTTGATACATATCTGGCATGCAGAAAGGGAATCATTGAATATTAGGTGCTATTGCTGTTGATTTTCTCAGCGAGGGTGTGAGACCCAGGGGCAGAGTCAGTCTTGATAAAGGGCAAAGATCTGAAGTGTATGAGGCCGTTGTGCTCATTGAAATTGAGAACACAATCTGCTTCCCTCACCTCCCTCCATCCCCAGCCATCACATGTACCTAGAGCTCTGAGCATGCCAGGCAAGTGTCATTCCCCTAACCTCCATCCCCAACCATCAGATGTACTTTTTAAAGCTGAGCTAACCAGAGAATGGCTGACTTTTATTCATCCCTATAAGGCATTTATTTAGTAAGATTGTCCTCCTCCTGGAAAAGGAGTACTGTTTCCTTCCATCACAGAGAATCTGTATGTCAGATCTCAAAGCAAATCCTTCAAACATAAAAGTAGTGTTTTTGCAAAGATAATCTTTTCACAGAATGTCCTGTTGTCTCTGTTTGTTCTGTGCTCCTGGACTGATTTTAATATCCAACCAACTCTTGAATTCTCACTTTGAGCATTATATGCTTTCAGGATTTGATCCCACAGTACCCTTGTAGCACACGTCCAGTTTACTTCCTTTCCTCTGATTAGTAAGTGTGGCTTCAAGGGAATACCTTTTTTTTTTTTTTTTTTTTTTTTTTTTAACACTAAACTCAGCAAAGACTGAAATAGAAAGACAAATCGGTAGCAAGGTCAAAATTAGAATTCATAACTAAATATAAATCTAGAGGGAATTATCCAATTACTTGGATTGTCCCTTCGCACAGACAGACCAGCATAGATTGACTCTGTTTTTTTTTCTTCCCATATATAGAACAAAATAGCAAGGGTAATCAATTTTTTTTGGGAAGCACTAAGTTTTAATAGTATCTTAAATACTGCCCTTTCTTTTCTCTGAAAATGCCTTCATATATATATAGCATATAATTTTCACAACTTGCCAGTATTGTCTTTGGAGACCATCTGGTCTTTGACTTGTAGGTCAGAGAGCAACTGAGCTGGAAAGACAAAGATTTCCTAACGGAGTCACTATCAAACTTGATCAGATTTATCAGTCACTTTGTTTTGCTAGGTACACTTACAATGGATGGCTCTGAAGGGAAATTCCCAGCTCCCTTTTAAAGTCTCAAGTTAATTTACAGACTAACAGCTGTTTTTTATTGAGATTGGACTAGCTTCAGGAAAGGACTTGGAAACGTAGAAGACAAATGAGTGTCATGTGAGGCAAGGTAGCCATTAAATGTACGAATTTAATGCGAAGTTCATGCAAATGATAGGCAAACCTTGTATAAATTATCAAATCTCAGTTTGGAGTTTGCCAGTTGTAGTGAAATCTCATAAGAATTGAAAACTAATGTTTTTTCGGTTAAACTAAATGTAATGGCTTTTGAAGTTAGGCTTTCTCAGTCCCACTGAAACTGCTTAGAGTTTGATATTACCCTGTTTAAAGATTTCATTAGTGTTTGATTCCAATCTACATCCAGCCCCGCCCCTTGCACAGCCTGACATCACATGGCATATATTTGCATACTACCTGGGCCTGGGTGGGACGATCCTCCTCTTTGAACCTTCTCATTGGCAGTGCTGAAGAACCAGCCCTCTACTGGAAGGACCAATCGGGAGCCTTAAGAACATTAAAAAAAAAAAAAAAAAAGAAAAGGAAAAAAAAGAACAGCAGGAGGGTGGGGTTTTGTGTTGATGGCTAAGCACATAGACCAATCATCCTCGGAAAGAGAAGAGTCCCGCGGTGGATTGGTTAAGGGGGAGGTCCTGGGACTCTGAAGACCAATTGGAAGTCTGGGCCGAGGGGGCCGGTCCGCTCCCGTAGGGCAGATAAGTAGCGGCCGCGGGGGTTGGGGGCAGTGTGGGGCTCGCCGTGGGGTTGAGGCGGCAGGTAGCCTGGTGGGCCATGTCCGGGGCCGCAGCGGGCGGCCGAGGCGGAGGTTCCTGGGGGCCCGGGCGCGGAGGGGCGGGGAGTCTCCGGCGGGGCTGCTCTCCACCGGCGCCCGCTGGCTCCGCCCGGGTCGGTCTGCAGCCACTCCGGGCTACAGTTCCCTTCCAGCTGCAGCAGCCGCACCAGCGCCGGGACGCGGGTGGCCGCGCAGGTGAGCCGGGTCCGGAGCGGGTGCTGGGGCAACGGGCTGGAGAGTACTAGAAGTGTGAGGGGGAAGTGGATGGGAGGTGAGAGAAGAGAAAAGGGGGCGCTCAGAGTTCGCGAGGGCGGAGGGAGCGAAGGCGAGCAGCTGCGAACCTGAGGTGCAATTCCGAGACGGGGTGCCGGGTGTCTGGGCCGGGACCTGAGGGGAGGGACCTGGCAGATGGAAACTAGCTTTGGGGGGCGTAACCGAAAAGTGGTCCTATGTGTCCGCCTGGGCGGTGTGCGAAGTGCTAGAGCGCGTGCAAGGAGTGTTGTGGGAGCCCTGAGTCGAGGGCTTTACTGGGAGCCAGAACCGGTGGGCGCTGGACGCCTGCTCGGTGAGGGGGAGGGGCATGGAAGAGAGCCGGGTGGAGCCATGTGTTACTTCTCCAGCTTGAGTTTGGCCCCAGCGTCCCCCTCCATGGCTCTCGAGTTCCTTTCTCTACCACTTCACGTGCGCTTTCCATTATGCTTCTTCCAGGAGATGATTTGAATCCAGCCCGTTGGAATAAGTTAGTTTAACGGCTTTTACTTCGGTGCAAACGTACCTCTGTTACCGATTTTCTACATTCCTCTCGGTGTAGCCCAGAAGTTGTATGCTCCCCTATCTCTGACCTGCTTAATATGGCTGTCCCTTTCCAATCATTCTGTGCGTGTGTGCTTATGTACAGGAGTTGGGCAGTTTGCACCCTACTTTCTCACCTCCTCTGGAGGTGTTTTGTCCTGAGCATTCCCAGCCAACGTGGCAGTGGAGTGCTTACAATCAAGTATGTTGTGGCAAATACCCCACTTTCTGAACAGCGCCGAGGCAGTTTCTTAATAGCAGCTTGATGTGGTGGGTGTGGGGAAACTAGGGTGGAGCAAATTTAACCTTGCTTTCACACTCAAGACTGTGATGGGACCCACAAATGCAGGCCCTTTGGAACGGAAAGGGAACCTACTTGCATGAGGACGTTGGCTGTAAGTTAAAAGTGAAGTTTGCGTTTGATTTACACCAGATGTGAAAGGATCATTGCACACTTCCTAAGCCTGAGTTTGTACCAAATGTACAGAAGTTATGGTCCCTGCCATCCTACTGTGACATTCTCTACACTGGTCTCTTGCACTTTTTGCAGATTACTAAGCTTGGATGTTGCATATCCTGAAGGTATTCTGTTACAAGAGTCCTGCTAGATGGGATTCATCAGGTCTTGGAGGCAGAAAGTCAAGTCTATTTGGACCTCACTGTATGTGTTAGTATCACATTCGGGAATGCAGAACTTGGTGAAATCTGGTAGCAAGATGGTGACCAAGTAGTCAAAGTATGTGTAGTAGAATCTGGTGGTGTAGAAGAAGGCAATGCCCAGACAAACTCATGCCTATCATCAACTATAAAGCAAACCACAAGACTACAAACCTGTTGGTTTTGTTTGGGCTTCCTTGAAACCCAGGGAAGCTAGAGCAGCAAACACCAGAACCTTCGTCACTTTCGGTAGAAATCGACAGAAGCCTTGACCGTGCAGTAGTTAGAAATCATGTAGCAATCATTTTAAGAGCAGTTGTTCTGTGATCCCTACAGAGCTAGCATTAAAAGGGAAAGCAGTGGTGGGGGCTGTGCAAAGGGAGGAATGTAGGCTTGCATGCTTGGGTTTCATTACATGGTCTTCTTTTGCTGGACCAGGGTCTCTAAAGATACTGATGAAAACAGGAAACCAGAGGTCTGTGTAACTTGTCAGGTGACTTAGGGCAGATTGAATGGATTCCTGCATTATGTATTTGTTTGGTCCATTGTTTCTCCACCTGTTAGTATCTCAGAGGTATTAAAAAGACATTTGCTTATGGAGTGGGATTATCATTATGTTTTCAGTAGGCATAGAGAGAGAGGGACGAAATAGTAGCCTGAGCCTCTTGGTCTTCTTTGTGGCTAAGCACTAAAGAGAGATGGGAGGGGGTTGTGTGCCTGGTCTTTGACTTGGGACCTATTAGCCTTGGGCAGGTTAACCTCAGTCATATTCCTGTATCTTCTGGTTGTTTCTATTCCTTCTATGCCTTGGGAAGTGTGCAGGAGTGTTTTCCCCTAGGCCATTAGGGCATGTAACAGGGACATTTTTTGCTCTCACAGATCCTAAAAAGAATGAGATTTGTAGTCTGGGTTTTAAATACAGGCTCTTCCACTTACTAGCTGGTATATACTCTTGAGGAAATTTCTGGACTTCCTTTCTTCTGTGGATAAGAATATCTATATCATAAGAATTAAATGAGTTTGTGAAGAGCTTAGAAGAGTGCCTGGCACAGTAAAGGTGCTGTAAAAAGTGTGTCCTCTCACTGCTGTTCTCTGCACTGAGCTACTGTGTGAGCACTGTTCGGGAGAGTCCACTGCCTTTTCAAGCTTCAAAGAGCAAACCCAGACTGCTCTGAAACCAGTGCTGCAGGTTTCAGAATTTCAGGGCCTCTCAAATTTTGAGTCTGTCATCTTTTAGAGCAAGCTCTCTAAATGGGGCTCAGGAACACAACTGTTTAAAAAAGCCTGCGAGCTGGACTGGGTTTCAGGAACAATTAAGTGTCGTCATCGTTTCTGTTTCCCATCCCCAAAGATGTAATACTCTGCCTGTGCAGTTATCTTGCACCACACTCCCCGCTGTGTTCTTGACAAGATAGATTAGGCCTCGTTTAAAGGGTTATGGTGCAAAGAGCGGGTTTACCTTCTGTGACCGTTCATCCAGAAGGGATGTCTTCATAAAGCGAGGAGGAACGGCTTCTTTTTTTTATGAGCTGGAGCTGGGAAAGCTGAGAGACAAATGAGGGCCAACTCTAAGAAAACCATGAGCCACTGGTGAGTAATTGAAACCAAGGTATATTTCTTACTGCAATTGCCCCTTGAATTAAATTAACTCACTTTCTCTCTCTGTCTCTCTCTCTTTCTGTCTCTCTCTGTCTCTCTGTCTCTCTCTGTCTCTCTGTCTCTCTCTCTCTCTCTCTCTCTCTCTCTCTGTGTGTGTGTGTGTGTGTGTGTGTGTGTGTGTAGCCAGTTTGAGGCTGCTAACTTTTGTGTTCTTCCAGAACCAGAGATGATAGATAAAAGAGAAGTAGGAATTGAATTTTTCTGGGTTCCAGTCTTACCTATCTTTAGAGTTCCCTTCTCCATATCCCTAGAATGGAAGCAACAGTTTTGTTGTTCATTTTGTGGTGCTTAGGATCAAACCCAGGACTTTGTGCATGCTATACAAACACTACCACAGAGCCACATGTCCTGCCCCATGAAGATAACACTTAATTAAACTATGCTAATTATTTCTCCAAACCTGGGAAACCAGATGCTGCCTGGGAACTACCGTACTCCACCAGAACCTTCTTAAACCAGGAGCTGGTAATTATAGCCTGTAGGTTGGTTATATCTGGCCCTGAGCCTGTTTTTGTAAATAAAGTTTTATTGGAATACAGCCACACTCTTTAGATATTGTCTGTGTCTGTTTTCATGCTGTCAGTGGCAGAGTTGAGTCATTGTATAAAAGTTCATCCCTCCTTGTCCTGAAAAATACACCTGACTCTTACTTCAGTATAAAAATCAGTTTCAAGTGTATGTAATGTACACTTCCTCAGAAAACCCTAAGGTAGGGTAAGGTAACAATCCTGGGTCCCTACTCATATTTTAGGGGAAATGGAAGCATCTGTTTCTAGTCAGTTCCCAGTCTTTGTGGCAGATCAGCATGTGTGAGTACAGATCCCCCACCACCATGGTTGTCAGGTGACATGTGTTCAGTAGACATAGCTCATTTGAATTTACATAAAAGCTTAACAGTTAAGCAAATTTGTCCCCCCTCTTTTCTTATGGCCCCCTACCCTCAACCTAACAACTCAGACTACAGAGAACATATTTTAAAAATTAAATGGAAATCATGTGAGGCATAGCTCCTGTTTTGATTTTTTCTTTTAGTTTTCTCAACAAATCAGTGAGAGTTGAAAGTAGTCATGGCTGCCCTAAAATACTAGATTCCCCAGAGGGACATAGAGAGTTGCTCTCCTGAGTGGCTATTTCCTGTATTTCTGTAACCTATGATTGAGATGGCTTCTATTTGGGAAGCACTGAACTCTTGGGCTCTCCCTAGCCTGATACTGTTAACTGCTGTCTTCCATAGTTTTTCCAGGCCCAGGTGTGGTCATAAAGTGTATTTTTGAAGCATCTGAGCCTTAAATATTTTATCAATAGTGATGACTTTCTTGAATTCAGGGGCCTCCAGTTTCTAGTAGCGATGAGTGCCAACCTTTTAGGTACCCAAAGCAGTATGGGTCTGTGTATTCTTCAGGATAGCACAGTATTAGATAGTATGAGAAATCCTTATATAACTCAGAGTTAAGACCTTGGTAGAAAGGAGGTGAGAACATTGTGGGGTGTGGCGGTAAGAGGATATTGTTCTCTCTGGTTCAGATATGGATCTCTAGGAAATATGAGGCAGCGTTACAAAATTTTCATGGTGATGATGTGAATTCGAGTGTTGCCCAAGGAGTTTGGTGGGCTCAGTAGCCAAAAGAACTCTGCCTGCATTTACTGCTGAGGTCAGTGTGTTCTGAGTCATATGGGAGGCCCCAGGTCCATGCTATTCCTCAATCATAGCTGTAGTTGGGAATTAAACAGCTGCTTCTAGGTTCTTACCAATCTCACACTGAGTCTTTGTGCTAAAGGATTCAGACTTTATGATGTGACATTGTCTGACAGGTCTGGTTTTGGGGTTTTATGTACACTGTCATGTGTATCAAGCACTACTTGACACTAGCTCACGTTTCTGCCTGGTTTTACCTGGTCTTAATCTTGTTCTATGGGCAGCCTGGAGCCCTTCTAAGGCTGGGAAGGTAAACCTAGTGTTTCTGTCCTACTTCATAGAACAAGTGGATACTATATGTGTTACTTGTCTTGTTGCTGAGACAAAATACCTGACTGAAAAGGAAGGAAGAGTTTATTTTGGCTCATAGTTGAAGGGTATAGTCCTGCCCGACAGGGAAGGAGGGAGCAGGAGCTTGGTGCCTGTATTATATCTGCACTCAGGAAACAGAGAGAGAATCCTGGTGCTCAGCTCTCTTTCTAGGCGGTCCTAGGAATCCTGTCACCTACATATAGGGTAGGTCTTCCATCTTTCATTAACTTAATAGAGACATACCCAGAGGCTTGTTCCTTCCAGGATTCTAGGCTCCAACAAGGTGGCAATCACAATTAACCACCACAGATGCCCAACAGCAAGTTTGTTTTAAAGAGTGTGGACAATCTCTTGATGACTTAATAATTTTTGCCCTCCTGGTATAGAATTTCTGCCCTTCTAATACAGAAGTTGTTCTTCTCTATCTTAGAAGAGGGAGTTGAAGCCAAGGGAAGCTGAGTAGGAACTGCTCTCAGCTTTCTCCTCTGCCTGAGTTGCAGCCTCACAGAGATTCCATTATTTGGTTTGCAGAGTATGAATTAACCAAACACTAGCCAAATCTATTCACATAGTTAGGTCAGAAACAAATCCTGGTCTCAGAGAGGGAAGAGTTGAGGATGCTATTTGAAGTTCATAAATTATCTGTGCTCCAGTTCCTGCTGCTGTGCGGAGCTCCAGATGGGTTGTCGTTCCTGGGCACAGCTGGCTGTGAACATGAAGCCTTGCAGCTCACAGTGCCCACTGGACATCCTAGCTTTCTGGCATGTTGCTCTCTCCCTAGAGTCACAACAAAGCTGCATGTCTCGCTTTAGAGTCATTTAAATGGTTGTCCTCAGGCTGAGTAAGCTTCAGTTGCTTTTCCCGTGTGGGAGTACCACAGCCAATCTTAAAAGAACGCTATCAGAGTATTTCATAATGGGAAAACTGCAAGTCCAGCCCTGGGGAACCTGGAACTGAAGTCTTGGCCATGTACAGACATTTACCCTGCCCTGTTCAGGCACACAGGTCTGTGGGTTTGCTCACGAGCCCTAGATAGCTGACACTGGGGGAGGATGGAGTGCCTTAGGCTTCACCCGCCTGCACATTAGCAGTTTGTGCTTCCAGCTTCCTATTAAAAGGGGTGTGTGGAAGCCTGGGAAGATTCTTCTAAAGGATTTGATTGCTCTCATGCAGTTGGGCCATGGTTAAGAATTGGGGTGCATTCTGTTGGAGGCTGTAAGAATGTGTCATCTTAAATGGTGGACATGGTAGTGTAAATTTAGGGCCCCCCTCCCCACCATAGCTCCCTATCTGCTCATGGCAGGCAACTTTTTCCAGAGAACCACCTTGTTAGGGAACAGGTTAGTGTACCAGCAGTTCTGCTTTCTGAGTCCCCTGTCCTGGGATCTGAAATGACAACCTTCAGGAGAACATTGAAGTGTTAAGACCAAAGGTGGGATTTGACACACAGCTGTAAGACATAAGCTGTAGCATATCCACAAGTGAATGCATTCTAAATTCAAGCTGGAGAGGGTGAAGAATGAGCGGCTAGTTAGTGTGTGCTGGGTTAATTATAGAACTACAGGGTTTTGAATAGTCCTCTCTCTCTCTCTTTCTTTCTAAATTGGCCAATGTATTTTCCAATTAGGTTTCTATTGTCTTCTCTCCTTTCTCTTTTAAAAGTGACCTTGTTTTTGGACCCTGGGATGTATTATAGGGTTTAAAGCATGTGCCTAGCATGTGCAAAGCTTTGGGTTCTATTGCACACACACACACACACACACACACACACACACACAGTGCCATTGCTGTAGTCTTGTCTGGGCAGCAGTGTTCTCAAATCTCTGGAGTGCCTTCTGCCCATCCTGGAAATTGTGTGTGTGCCTTTTTTTTTTAAGTCGGTACCTAGTATTTAAAGTGCAGTAGAACAAACCCCACAGCTTGAACAGATTGGAGTGCCTTTGCTGAGGGAGGGCCTGGGCGAAGTGGGGAGTGTCATGCTCAATAAATACTTGTTGGATTGAGTTGCTGGAAAGGCAGTGGAGTGCAGAAGGAAGCCACACCTCCCCCAGGCTCACTTGTAATGGCCTTTCCCCTTCTGGTCCCCATGCACTGTTCCCCCTCTAGAATCCCTCTCCAGCTACTTGCAGAACAACCTTCCCATTCCCCAAAGAGTCAGTGTTCTCTCCTTAAATCATTGGGCTTCTTTTCAGCCTGGCTTTTGGGCTTCAAGCCCAGCTGGTGACAAAGATGTTGCATTTCCATGGAAGTCTTTGCTAGGCCTGTAGGTTCTCTTCCCAACACAGGGACAAACATGGGCAGTCACCAGGTTGATCCATGGAAAGAAACAATCTGTAGGATTTTGTTATAGTTTTGTTTAAAGTCTGAGCTACCAGGCTTTGGCCTAGAAATAGGTGTGGTTGGTGGATCGAGGAGACTGAGACGAGTGCCCAGTGTCCTTTTACACCAGATAGACCAGTGCCAATTTTTTTCATAGTGTTATACTGTACAGCAAGGAGAAGCAGGAATTGCAAAGTTAGTGGCTTTTTAGGCCAGGCAGCAGAGTTATAGTGTGCCCTGGGGTGGCTTTCCCAGGTGATCAGGTTGAAAGCCCCCTCCCCCATGCCAGGCACCATCCCAGGTGCTGCTGTTCCTTCTCTTCCCCTGCTAAAGTGCGGAAATGCAGGGGAGAGGTGTTTGTGATCGTTGTCCTAACCCTAGACATTTAGGCCGTTCTTCAGTCTCTTTCCCTAATTCTAACCCTGGGTCAAGTGACTTAGACAAGATGGTTTAATAAAGCTGCTCAGCTGGCTGTGACTTTGAGCAGAGCGAACATGTGATTAGGAGAGGAGGCAGCTTCTTTCCCTTCTTCCCTCCTCCCTCCCCTTCCTCCCTCGCTCCTCCTTTACACTCCGTCCACTATGAGTTTTCTGAGCCTGTCTGATCAACTTCATAGTTTTGAGAGAACCACTGTTGACAACATGTGCTTTCCTTGCCCCACAGCTGTAGGCTGGCAGAAACCTGTCCTACTGTCCTGGGATGGGGGAATCATCCGCTTAACTCATGCTCATCAGACATTATTCAGGATGGGGAGGGAGGTGGGGAGGTGGGGAGGTGGATGTGGGTAGTGTAGAAGATTGAGGGGATGCAGCCATACATCCCCTCTATACAGCATATAGAGTAAATACAGCATAGTCTGAATGGAGAGGGGAGAAGAGTGCTGTGGGAGCTGCATCCTTGGGGACAAGCACCACTTAACCTGAGGGAAGCACTAGATGCTTCTCCAGTGGAACCATCACATCAATCAGTCCATGTTCACAACAGAAAAGTAATAATACAGCTGTTTCTGTAGTAAGAGGCTGAGAATTCCAAATCTGAAAGGCCTGAGATTCACCTGCATTGCTCAGACAACTCCAGACAATTGGTACTCAGATGTTGTTTATCCATCTTCACCATGCCCTACTGGTAAGGATGGCATTTTTGTTGTTGTTGTTGTTTTTCTTGCAGATAGGGAAACTGAGACCCAGAAAAAAACCCTGCCCACAACCATGTGACTGACAAAGCCCTTTTGCATGGCTAAGCAAAGGTATCTTCTCACACGTGGAAGTCTTTTGTTAACTTGCTGCAGCATGGCATCCCTACCACCTGCCTCACACATCTCCAGCTCTGGTTGTCCTTTTGATGTGTATCTATATTCCAGGCTGAAAGTGCACCTGAATAAACTGATTAAAAGAGAACTAGAAATGAGCTACAGAGATAAATCTGTTCCTTCAGCATCCCAAGGCGATCACACAATGGATTTTCCACACCTTGGACTTGTCCTGTGAGCTGTAGATGGTGGATAATGGGAAGCCCTGAGTATGTGGTATGGTGGTGGCTTTTCAGTGTTTCTGGCTGTTCTGAGGTATCCAGTTGCCATCTGGAATGAATAGCTCACCAAGGACAGGCAGGGAACTGGGGGCAGACTGATGTTCCTACCTCTGGAGTCATGGTTATGGGTACTGTGTTTGGAATGGTATGGGGAAGATGTGCCTATGTAGATGGTGCTTGTAAGAGGATATTTTTCTTATGTGTGACTGAGTGAAACCATAAAAAGCACCTGGGAAGAAATGTGGAGGGTGCATTCCTACGGCAGGGGGTGGGCACAAGTGGCATCGTGCCACATAAACAACTTAGCCCTCCATGTGGGGTAACTCCTGGTACCACTACTCTCACATTCCTGATGAGAAAGAAGCCTGGGGCACATGATCTGCCAAAGCACAGCCCTCTTCTTGCTTTTGGTTAACCAGGAGTGGGGTTCTTGTGGTATTTAATAGCACCCAGTAGGGGGAACAACAGAGGCTTGGTCTCTGGGAGGAAGCTCCATCTAGGAAGCCTTGCCTGGCATCTTTCTTGGAGGTAACTGACCCCTCTACAAGATCACTTTCCTCTCTATAGATTTATGTCCGTCACGTCCTAATGTTTGTATGTTTGTGTATACGCTTTCTTTTCCAGTAACTTTCAACCTTGTAAGGCAAAATCTTATTTAACAAATATTATAAAAAATTTTCTATATAATAAAGTTCCCATGTATATAATGTTTTGTTGTTTGTTTTGTACGTTTTGTGTTTTTAAGTAAGAGACAAAAAATGAAGGAAGGGCTTGGAGAGATGGCTCAGTTGCCACAGTGCCTGCTGTGTGAGCATGAGCTGATTCAGAGTCGCAGCACCCACGTTAAAGCAGGGTGCACTTTCCCTGTTTCCCCAGCACTGTGGGGAGTGGGCATAGGGACATCTCTGAGCTCATAAGCTGGCCAGCCTAGCTGAATATGTGAACTCCAGGTTTAGTGAGAGACCATGTCTCAAAAGTGAGATGGAGCTGGTAGGATGGTTCAGTGTGTAGAAGCACTTGCTTCACAAGCTTGACCTGACTTCAGGCCCTGGATCCCATTTTTGAAGGAGAGAACTGACTCCTGAAGGTTGTCCTCTGACCTCCACATGCACTGTGGCATGCACTTCCCTGTATTCCCACACATATCATACAGAGAGAATAATTGGAAAAAAAAATAAGTTTCAGTATGATAGAACACAATTTTAATCCCAGCACTCAAGAGGCAGAGGAAGGCAAATCTTTGAGTTGCAGGCCAGCCTGGTCTACATAGTTAAGACCCTGTCCCCCCAAACCAAACAAAACAATTTAAAATTTAGTAGAAAAGCAATTGATGAAGACTTTGGTCTCCATGTGTACATACACTTGCACACAAATGCACACACAAACAAATACACATACACCAGCACACAGAAAGAGATGGAAATTGGCTTGTTGTAACTTGTCTGAGCTGTGTGGTCACTGTCCATGTAGAACAGAACGTTTGAATGCTTGTTGTGTTCAGGGAAAGGAGCGGAGCCCATAAGCCCGACAGTTAACAAGATCTCCTTTTGTTTTCTCTTCGTCCCCAACCTCCCATTTTGTCATAGTTGCTTTTTTCTTTCAAGGTGTCCCTCCATCCACCCTCACCGTGTGTGTGTGTGTGTGTGTGTGTGTGTGTGTGTTGAGTGAACATGTGGGTGTCAAGTATGAGTGTAGGAAAGTACGTGAGTGTGTATAAAATGCATGTGACAGCCAGCCATCAGTAGAGCAAATGGCATGTGTGCTCGTAGGAGAATTTGAGTAATGGTCATGTATGTGTCCTGTGTACTCATTCTTGAACAGTCAGTTTCACATCATTTCCAAATAAAAACATTTAAGCACTACTAGACCAATGTGACTATCAGGATGCTTCTACATGCTTGTAACATCTCTTATTCTCCCCACTTAACAAATGGAATAGTTGATAAGCAAGAAGTTATGGGACCTGTTTTGAGTTCACATAACATGCTGGGTGGAGCCCGGGTTTTGACTCTTACATTAGATTGCCTTTCAGGAGTTTGCAGCTTACCCTTCTCCTCCTGGACAAAATTGGTACCCAGTCAATTCCCAGTTTGTATGTTTGCCAAGTGCAGCCCTTGCTCCATCTTGACCCAGCATGCTGTCACTCTGCACATGACCCACGCTGAGCATGCTCTGTATGCCCAGTGTCTTCTGAAGGAACATGCCTCCTCTCTTGGAGATGAAACACTAGTACTGTGTTTTCCTGCTCTGCACTTAGCTCTTCAAATTCTTAGAGTACACGGAACCGGAAGGCTCATCTGTGCCGTAGCCATACAGAAACTCTACTGCGTATTTACATGGAATCGGACAAGGGCGAATCAGTGAGTTTGGCTTAGAAAGTGATGCCAGGTTATAGGCCTAGTCCAGATGGCTCTTCTGGGTCTATATACTAGGCAGTTGTACCCTCTGCCTTGTGAATATGGTAGGCCTCAGGGGAGTTTGTGTGGTTTAGTGCACAATGTTGCACCAAGTGGGGCAGGAGTTAGAACTTAAACTCAGGGAAGTGCCCTTTGGTCCATCTTTCTCTTGACCCCAGGCCCAAGGAGGCTGGGTCTGGGATTACTAAGCAAAGTCAGAGGAACAGACTGACCCGGTTGTATTCCCACCCTTCCCTCTTACACACCACCTCAGCCATCTGGCTGTGCTCCTTAAAGGCATCCAGTCATTTTTGCTTATGCTGCAGGGAATGAATGAACCCTAGTCTACTTAGTCTGGTCAGTTGAACCAGATTCTTACTATTTAGCCCAGGCTATTATAGAGTCTGCAGTCCTCCTGCCCCTGTTCTCTGCTGTGACTGCAGGTTATAGATCACCACACTGGGCCCTACTATCTAACAAAGCCCCCTCTTTGTTAAAAGTTTTCTGTGACTAGAGAGACGGCTCAGGGCTTAAGAGCACTTGCTGTTCTTACAAAGGTTCCAAGTTCAGTTACCAGTAGTTGAGTAGCTCTCAACCACTTGGGGTTCTGGTCTCAGGGGATCCAACACCTCCTTCTGGCCTTTATAGGCATCTATATACACATACATAAGCTCACACACAGACACATAAGTATACACATAATTGAAAATAAATCTTTTCTTGAAAAGGCAGTTTTCTAAACAATTTTCAGCTGTGGTGTGCATCTTTTACCCCAGGTGCTTATAGCTGCTGCCATAGACTTGATTAACCTGGCTGTAATTAAGCTGTTCTTAAGAGATTTTTTTTTTTTCATGGCCCAGCCAGCTATGTGAAGTAGAGCCCTGGGCCGTTTACTATGTAAGTGTCCCCGATTGTACTCAGATTGCTTGTCCTTAGGAAGTGACCAAGTTACATAGACTCCCTCCATGATCCTCTTTATACATCGGTGTCTTCGTGGCTGTGTCCTAACTCAAAGTAACTGATGGATGGTGGACAATCAGAGTCAGAGCAAGAAGGAGGAGAGTGAAAAGAGACTGTTCCCAATGCCTAGGGGGCTGTCTGAAGCCTAGATGTCTGTGTGGGAGCCACTGTAAGTAACAGTGCTGTCTGCTTCCAAAGGACTAAACTGAGCTTGCCTTCTGGGCCTCAGAAGATGGGATAGGACATATAGCTGAATAATATCCCATATTGTCTTCCTGGATCCAATTATTCTTTTGTATCAGTAAAATAAGCCTTTTCTTTACTTACAGAAGGTAGCATTACCATGAAGCAGCTTGGGGGAGGAGGTCTGGTCTGTCACTTACCTTCCAAATAGTATGTGTTGCCACACCCTCTGCCTCAGGAAGCTGCTTGTAGAGAGGTAACCAGGGAACAGTCTTCTGTTAGGAGGCCCTTGGCAGCTTTCTTCTCTTCCCGGCAGTTGTCAAGGCTCTAAACACAGGGGCCACCTAGCCTTGCTTCTCAGGCTGATTTACCCTGGAGGCACTGCATAACCTTTGTGCTTCTCTTAGGAAATCCGAATAACTGGCAAGACCAGGACTTCAGAGCAGGGGCTGCCCTGGAGTGTTGCCCAGCACACTTTGGGGTTTTTCCATAGCCAGGGCACAGCATAGTAATTTGCCACTGATTTCCAGTTCAGTTCTAGAAGGTCAGGACCCAGGTATATGGATTCACTGGGTGGGGTGTAGGAGTCTTTTTGAGATCTCCCTTGTGTTGCTGGGACATGAAATAGAGCATAAGTGAGCATGACCCAGGCTTTCCGCAAGTGGAACAAGAGTTCACACAGGTTTTTGGTTTTGTTTAGCAACATTGGGGATTGAACCCAGGGCCTCAGACATGCTGGGCAAATGCTCTACTATTGAGCTGCAACCCCAAAAACCCTCCTCACAAGTTTTCATGAATGACGCAGAGCAGATTGGGTGACTGATGTTCTTGGTTCTGAGGAACCTAACTGAGCCCTTGTCCCTAGCCCAGCCCAGAGCAGAATGAATTAAAAACCAAGGTTAAGTGCAGCGGATCCTGACAGAGTCCAAGCTAGCGAAGTGTAGCAAGCCAGCACCCTGTGTGCCCTCTGCTCCTGAGTAAGCTTGGTGGTTACTGCAACTCGCCCAGTCATGTGACCAGGCCTTCTGCTGTGGCCAGCCACAGGTAAATTGGGCACTATTTATATTTTCCTGCTTGGGAGGAGGTAGGCAGGGACATCTGGGAGCCTACAACACAGCTGTCTTAGCTGCTTGGAAGGCTTATTTACCTTGACTTTGTCCTGTTTTCTTTTTCTTTCCCTTGTGCCCCAGATGATAACATGAGTTCTGAGATTCCATGTGAGCTGCATTGGTGAGCAGCCTTCTCTTCTTTACCCTCTAGGAGTTGGAACCTTCTGCCCTCAAGGGTAAATACATTGAGTCAGGATCCTGTAATAGTCTTTTCCTGGTGCTGTTTTCAGGGACAGACTACCTTAAAATCTCCCTCATTCGATGGTGATAAGTAAGTGAAGTTCCTTCCATTGTCAAGATAGACTCTCCAGCATTTTAATCCCAGCAAGTGGGGGACAGAGGGAGGTGGATCCCTGAGTTGAGGCCAGCCTGGTCTACAGAGTGAGTTCCAGGGCAGCCAGGGCCACATGGAGAAACCCTCAAAAAAAGAAAAAAAAAAAAGAAAAAGAAAAAAAATTCAGAGTCTCACTGTGTATCCCTGGCTAGCCTGGAACTAGCACTAGATATATAGGCCAAGTTGTCCGAATGCTGTCCTGCGTTCACCAATATATGTGTGTCTAGACAGACCTCCATTTGTGTTCATTCACGTGCAGTCTTTTCAGTTAATTTGAAACTATCATGACACTTCCCCCCCCTTCACCTCATCAGCTTCTCCTGGCAATAACGACAGTTTGCTTCACAATATTGTCATGCCTAAGAAAATTAACTATGCCCGTGTATCATTTAATATCCTGTCTGTTTTCACACTTCCCATTTGGTGGCTTGCTTTGTCACCTTGGTGTAGGGGTTGGAGCTCAGGCTTTACACATGCGGCACCACTGCTCTTCCCATGTCCTCAGCATAAAGGATCTTACTCACTTAAATCTTTCTTAAAAAGCCGCTCAATCCAGAGTTATTCCGTACTCCAAGTGTGTATGTTTAGAGATGATTTGCATTTGGACATGTGTGTACACTTTTGGATGCTGGAGACTGATGTCATAATTGTTCTCCATTGTTGTCATCTACTCTTTCCTCCCCCTCTTCCTCCTCTTCCTCCTCCTCCTCCTTTTAACAGAGTCTATTAGTGAGCCTGGAGCTTGCTGTTTGGTCAAATCTAAGTAGCCAGCAAGCGCCTAAAGTATCTTCAGCTCTGGGTGCTGGGGTTACAGGCACAGGCTTGCTACTGTACTTAGTTTTTACATGGATGCTGGGATCTGTGGAAGAGGCTCATGCCTGCTCAGTAAACACTTTACCCACTGAGCTATCTCCCAGCCCGTCCCTTTATTTCGTTGTTGTTGTATCTCTATTCTGTGTTTGTGTGGTATGTACATGTCACATAGTGCCCCTGTGAAGGTCCGAGGACATTTTGGGGCCCACTCTCTCCTCCCACCTTTACAGCGAGTTCTAGGGATGGAATTCAAGTTGCGCTTTACCCACTGAGCTGTCTGGCCAGCTCATGTTTGTCTTACCTAACATTTCCTTGTCAAATTTAATGTTTTATTCTTTGAGAATTTTATACATATAAACAATGTATTTTTATCTCTCACAACTCTTTCCCCATAATACATTTTCAAAAGTCATTTTAGGCCAGGTGGTGGCAGTGCAGAGAAATGAAGATCCTCTGAGTTCGAGGCCAGCCTGGTCTACAGAGTGAGTTTCAGGATAGCCAGGCTACACAGAGAAACCCTGTCTAGGAAAAAAAAAAAAAAAAAAAAAAAGTCATTTTGGAGCTCTTCTAGACTCTGTTCTATTCATGTTTCCTCAGAAGACAGGGCAGGTGAGTGAGTCTGTGAGTTCAAGACTAGCCAGGGCAACATAGTGAGATGTTATCTCAAAACAAAAATAAGCTTTTCATGGGTAAAGGTGTGTCTTTATACTGGTTACTTTAGGAAGTATGTGGTACCAGGTTGTTCCTAAGTGGTAATACTGTCATTGATGATGGGACAGGGATTGAGCGTAAGGGCTTCATACACAAACACTGTCACTAACTGGGCTTCCATCCTCACCATGCTAAATGTGATCACTTTAGGTGGTCACCACCAGATCTCTCCATGTAAAAGCACATTATTCTCCTCTTAAGTGGTTTATGTGGTGACACTTTGCTGTTGTTTAAATATTCCTTTCCCCATAACCTTTGGCCCAGTAGTCTTGGCATCTGTTGGCTCTTCATGACTGAGGTATTTCATTGAGAGTTTGATAAAGACAGTTCTGAATTAATGTAACTTGACAGAAGCAGTTTCCTTTGGGCTGGGAAGGTGACAAAACAGGGCTGTCATATTTTGTCAACATTCATAAGCATTGTGTGTAACTTGGCTGGTACTGAATTGCATACCCGTTGCTTAAACATATGTTGCCTAGGAGTTTTCTGGAAGCCAGGAAGAAAGCAGACTGGATAGAGTTAAAATTACTAATGGTTTATTCATAAAGTGGAATTTATTTTGATTGAGGAAATTACTTGATTGATAGTAATCTGTAATCTTATTTCCCTTTTACCTGGTTTTACCTTCCTCACTAGAACTTGTCTTACTTTTAAATTATTTTCATCTTTTCTTGGCTGATCCAACATGTCCAGAGACTAAAAGCATTGTTCCTGAGTCCCAAGTAGGATCGTCTAGTTCCTAGCAAGGGAAGGGACTACATGGTTTCCTGAACCAAGGCAGCCAGGAAGCCATGAAGTAGTTGAGTCTTACTAAAATACAAGTGTGGGAAATGTTCCTTGAAAATCTTCTATTCAGGGAATAAAGGTTTCACTTTGCACTTTGACCTTGGAGAGATGAGTTCACCTTCACCATGAGGTGATAAAGCCTTGGAGATTCTGCCCCACAGTGCAATGTGTGAGCATGTGGGGTGCACAGAATCAGAACAGAAACCAGGGTACAGTTACACAGTTGTCCTCTTGCAAAACTCATTCTAGATGAACCTCCCTAATCTGGTTCTCCCTTTGCCCCACTTACCTTAAAAGCTAATTTAAGAGCTGACTGGATGTCATGATTTATTCTCTGTTTGATAGAAATCAGATTACTGTTAAGAAGGGAAGCAAGGAAAAAGATGTTTTTCGTCCTTTGAGTTTGCATGTCCCCAAGGAACCTATTACTTTCAAACAAGCACGAGGTGAGGACTGTGTTGTGGGAGGAGGTCAGGCTCATGTGTAGGCTCTTCTTACAAAGGCTCCATCAGATCCTGAAGGAAAACTTGCTTCCATCAGTAACTGCTGGCGATTGTTTTGTCTTGAGAATGCTCCGATCCTACAGAAACTCCTCTTCAGAGAATCAAGATAAAGGGTGAAAAGTTCACACTACTTCCTTTTCTTCTAACTGTAGTTTGGTGAGAGCTGAACAAATGTCAGAGCCCCGCAGCCTGCTGCTTTGATGCCTGCGCATACACTCTGGGGTTACCCTTTGCCTCCTGGAAGATACAGAGTTAGTAGATTCCTTATATCTTTTTCCCACAGTGACATCTCCAAAAAGGCTTCTCTTAGCCCATTCTTCCAGCTGCCTGCAGACGTGATCTACATTTTAGGAAGTCAGACATGAAGCCAGAAATGGTTTCGATGGTTTTCTTTTGAGTTGTACGTTTAAATATGGAGTCAAAGTGATTGATGGAGGGTTTGGCTGAGCAGTTCTTGGAGTGAGTGTACACAAATACCATTGCTCTTTTCTGGGTAAAGTCTCCTTAGTAGGGGAAGCATGATGGAACTTTTTCTCCCCCCTCCAGTCTAGTTCTTTTGAGTTTCTTCTCCCTGGGAAGGTTGAAGTTAGCTGTGGCTTAGTGTTGAAAGAAATGTTAGTCAGGATTGGGGTTATAGTTCAGCGATAGAGTGTTTCCTTGAGTTTCAGTGCTAGACAACAGAACAAAGAAAACCCTCTCACTCCAGATCTAACGTAGCAGCTGGGATAGATGAGGTCTCCGTGGGCTCTCCATGGGGGTCTTCTAACTCCTGATAGTCATCTTGAGGGTTTCAGTTTCGTGGCAGCTTCTCCTCCAAAACCCACATGTCCTGAGTTAAGCAGTGAAGTGGCCCCAAACCACAGGGAGCTCATGAGGCCATCTACCCTGTTCAATCCCAGCGTGTGTCCAGAAGAGAAAGACAATCCCTGTGAGGCTGTTTGGAGGAACTTCCCCTTCGTCCTGCAAATCAGTTATTGGGGAACTGTTGTATTTTGTTCTCCAGATTTCTCAAGTGCTGCACCCCAAGTGGACAAGGTAGGGCAGAAGCCCTCAGGGTCCCGCCATACTGCCCTGACTTTGCCCGACTCTCATCCCTAAGTGAAGATCATTGGTTGAAAAACAAAAGGAAACATGAGCATGCAAATGAGCATGGCGCTGCTCTCGGGGTGGGGCGCGAGTAGCTTTTGGCTTTGTGTTTTCACTCATCTTCGTGTTCTTATTTCCTATAGCGTATCTGTAGCTTTTGTCATGAGGGCTATTTTCTCTTTAAAAAGAGGGCAGGGGAGAAGGCTAGTGCTGAGAAGGCTTCAGCACCCGACTGCATGAGAAAGTGACTCATGCCTTGTCTGTTGGACCAGCTAGTTGTTGAGTTTTTGCTGGGTGTAAAATTATATCTCTGTTTTGGAGGTATAGTAGGAAGGCTAGGCACACGCTGGTGGTGGGATTAAGAGCATCTTCCCATCCTAGGTTTCTCCTTCCTACATGGCCTGAAAGACAGCAAAAATGATGGACTTGTCCCTCCAGGTGCCCAGCCAAAAGTCTTGAGTCAGAGTTGATTTCTCTCCACCCCTGGCCAGGCTGAGAAGAACCAGAAATGTCTCATGCCCTACATTATCTGTAGTCTTCATCCTGAGAACTCTTACCTCTCCTTTGAGTTCCTCTGCTGGGGTTAGGCTTGAGTTGATTTTGAGGGAGAGATCTTGAGGGAGGCAGAGATGAATTGGTGGCCCTTCTGAAAGCACCTTTGCAGGGGGGTGTGTGTGCCCCCTACCCGTGTGCCTGGTGTCAGATAGCTGGCATTGTTGGGGCAGTGGCATCAGCTCTTCCCTCCACTCACCTGCCAGTATCTTCTTGTTTTACTCCTCTCTCATCACAGAGACTATCCTCGAGTTGATGCTTAGTGGGCACTCATACTTACTAAGGTGTTATCTGCCTTGTGTGCTGTTGGCTCTGTTGACACCACCTGACTGCTGGGCCTCTCCTCTCTTAGCCCCTCTCCCTGGAGCCATACAAGTGTAGCAGTTGGGAGACAGGGCCAAGTGGCTCTGGAAGATAGCACCTAAGGCTTCTTATCTAGTATGTGCTGTTTTGTTTTGTTTTCTCCATTTGCTGTTGCCCAAGAACCAAAGCATCCGCCACTGCTCAGCTGTGTGGTGAAATGGTCTGGCCTGGTGCCAGGGTGCCTGCCAGGTGGCTGAGCTGTGGAGGTTGCTGCATGCGATGGGCCGATAATACCCCAATGGTGCTGTAAACAGGACACCCCACCCTCCTGCAGACACCCAGCCCATGCCCCAGTGCTGGCTGCTTTGTCATTGCCTGTCATGATACTGGCTTGTCTTCTCTGATACAGGAGCATGATTGTTCTGTTTCTCTCCCAGGTTCCCAAATCTGAGAGGAACGCTTTCCAGAAATAAAACCAGTTCATCTTTCAGCCACAAGCAACCGTTTTGACTTCTCAACACTTCCTATCTTTTAGCTGTAATCACACGAGTGCAGGACAGAGCCCCCTCCCCAGATCTTTCCTGTATGCCCATAAGCGCCCACTTCCCTTTCAACTGTGGGACTGCTAGGGGACGCTCGTGAGCAGTGAACCCGAGTGCTCATCCATGCTGCCACGTCCAAGTCTCTGAGAAGCTTTAGTGATTTTTGTTTGTTTGAGACAAGGGATCATCCTGTAGCCAAGGCTGGCCTGAAACCCATGTTCCTAATGCCTCTGCGATCCACATGCTGGGATGACTTATAGCTAAAAGCTGTTTGGTCTCCTTTCCACACACTTCTCTCAGACTATATCCAGGACAGCAATGGACTGTCCCTAGTAAAGAAAAGGACTTTAAGCCGGGCAGTGGTGGCTCACACCTTTAATCCCAGCACCTGGGAGGCAGAGGCAGTTGGATTTCTGAGTTCGAGTCCAGCCTGGTCTACAGAGTGAGTTCCAGGACAGCCAGGGCTACACAGAGAAACCTGTCTCAAAAACCAAAAACCAAAAACCAAAACAAACAAACAAAACAACAACAACAACAACAACAAAAAAAAAAAAAAAAAAAAAAAAAAAAAAGAAAGAAAGAAAGAAAAGAAAAGAAAAGAAAAGAAAAGGACTTTGACAGTAAATACAAGTACCTTGCCAGGCCTGGTGGGACAGGCCTGTAATCACAACCACTGAAGAGGCTAGGGCAGAAGTAAAGTCAAGGCTTTCCTAGGCTAAAGATTGAATTCAAGGATACCCTGGGCAAGTTAGTGAGACCCTGTCCCAAAATAAAAAGTAAAGAGAGGGCTGGGGCCATAGCTCATGGGTAGAGTGTTTGCCTGGTATGTGTGAGGCCCTAGGTTCAATCCCCAGGCCTATGATGTACCTTCTCAGTTAGGAGAGCACAGGCCTCAAGATACTGTGGCTAGAACCTCAGAACAGACTTCTCAGTAGTCTTTTCTTTCTCCACCTCCTTCCCCTCCATATCTTTCTAGGGAATAAAAGCATATTTGCATTTCTTTTCTCTTCAGAATCCCTAGGAGGTAAGGTGGGCCAGTGGACCCTGATGGCAGAGGGAAGGCAGGTCCCTGAAGATGGCAGTGTTGGCTGTAGTCACACTGCAGTGAGGATATAGGTGTCAGTCCCTCCTAGGTATCAGGGGACCGCACTGTGCCCGGTAGTCTGTAGTCTCTAAGGATGGCACAGGGTCATATCACTATGTAGCTTTGGCTTTGTCCTTGGGGGAAATTGATGCTTTGGGTTAGCAGCTCTTACTCAGTTTTGGTGCCTAAAACAACAGGTGCTTGCCAGACTATTTGGGGGGATGTTTACAAAATAAGCAGTAGGGGGTTTTTTGTCTTTTTTTTTTTCCCTAGTCAAAAACCTAATCTTTTAAAAGTGCCCTCTCCTTAATTTCCTGGGCATGAAAGAAACATGGCATTTTAGTTTCCTCAGAGGGGTTGGGACATGCCAAGAATTTGGGGATTTGGGAGGGGCCATGGAACCTTGCTAAGGGCTCTGAGACAGGAGGTAATTCTACCTTGTGGCTAGCTAGGAGCTGAGCCAGCACCCTGTGCTGGGATGTGGCCTCTGTGGAGATAAGGCTGGAGCCCAGCTGTGACCTCATCTGAGGGGGTGGGGAAGCAGGTGGGCCCTGCAGGTGGGCTGAGCAAGGTCTTTGAAGGTCTGACTGCCAGCAAGGGAGGCAGGGCAGCCTTCCATGTGGACACTTGCTTTTCCTCATTCCATTCTCTCCTTCCTCCCCCCCCCCCCCCTAGCCTTCTTCGTTTAAATTTCTGTTATTTACCATTTCTGTTATTTTTATGTGTATATGGAGGAACAGGTCACACAGCTTTTTGAGATTAGTTTTGATCAGAGGCAGTTGAGAAGAACGTGGTATCAAGTGGAATAATGGTTGGGTCTCAAACCGATTCCAGGATTTTGAGTATTTCCTGGACCCTGTCTGTCAGTACTGTGAGTGAAATACCATTCAGTTCCCTGTTGTTGAAATCGGACCCCGGCTAAATGGGTGACTAGGGTGGTTCCAAGGGTGGTGAGAACTGATATCAAATCAGTGTGGTGGCAGTTGTTGCTAGGTGATAGATTCCTCTGTTACAGCTTTCAAAGGCCTGACAAGAAACAAACAAAAACATATACACTTTACAGCAGACCCCAAAATTAGGCCTGCCGTAACACACACACACACACACACACACACACACACTTAGGGATATATACACATGCACATGCACACACATATACACACACTTAGGGATAGATATATCCACACACACACATCCCTAAGAGAAGCTGGCAGGGCAGTCTCCCTGCAGGTATCCAGCAGCCTCAGAACAGGTGGAAAGGGGGCTTGGTGTAGGTATAGGATGTAGCCACCTTCTTGAGATGTGGGGTGTCATTAGGTACTGCCTCTTTGTGTTTGACATTCCTTTCCAGGGCCGACAGGGGAGGAAAGGGTGACTACAGACCAACGTAATTTGTAGTAAAGGGGCATAACTGAAAGGTAATCTTCTAAGTCCGAGGTATTTCAGAATCTCCGCAGGGTCTTCCTGCTGAGCGGATGGGGCAGGTGACTCTGTCTGACCTTTCTCCCCCATCACTGTTCCTCAGCCCTGGAGGCAGTCTCTGTCCTTCAAAACTAGGAAGAAGCAGCTGCTAGGATTGTGACATCCCAGCCGACATGCCAGTCATTTTCTTACCCGCCTCTTTGATTATCTGTCATGTAATACTGCAAAGGTGCTTTCTAGAGGCTGTGCCTTCTAACTGGGTTCTCAGGGACAGCCTTAAAGGAGGCCTAGAGGACAGGATTTCAGTGTCTAAGCTGGTTTCCATAGTAGACCAGAAGCCTCCAGAAATATTTGAATTACCACCTTTCTACCTAAGCCCAACTCAGAATAATGATTGATTGAATTGTCTGTGTAGAAGGTAAACTTGAGGCTTGAGCCAGTGGGCCTGTCAGTCAACTGCAGTAACAAGGTCACAAGAAAGAGAAGGAAGAGGTGGTCCCCAGAGCCTCAGACAGGGACAGATAAGTGGCTATGGGGTCTTTATTGAAGGTGAACGACTGCTGTGGATCCCCACAGGTGCAGCGGTGTAATTACAGAAGCTTTATCTTTCCACTATAGATTTTTCAATTTTATTCAAGTGCTTGGGTTCTTGCCAACTTGGGCTCTGTGCTGTAGACACTGTAGACACTGGGGGCTACGAAGCTAAATCAGCCCGACCTCACAGGCTGTTGTTCATTATCTAGGAGTCACAAATGCCTGCAACCCTAGAGAGAGGCAGTAAGTACTAAGAGAGGACAAAGTATCCTGAGCAAACCCAGAACATTCCGAAACACTCCTTGAAGGGGATTCCCAGGATCTGCAGTCTGGGGAGGAGGTGGAGGCAGTGAGCCTGGCCTGGCGGATGGCTCAGACATCAACAACAGAGAGAGGAAAGGCAGGGTTAGTGGTGGGAAATGGCAGTGTGTCTGCAATGTAGAAGAAGGAATGAGTGCACAGGACAGGTAAGTAGGCCAGAGCATGGGGTCTGTGACACCTGGCTTTTGTGTGTGTGCACATGTATGTGTGCATGTGCTCGTGTGTGTGTGTGTGTGTGTGTGTGTGTGTGTTATACACATGTACAACCAAGGCATGAAAATGGAGGTCCGAGAACAACTGGAAAACTTTGAGGAGTTGATATTTCTTTTCATCAGTGAGTCCAGGGCATCAAACTTGGGCCTTTGGGCTTAGCATCAAGGTGTTTTTTCCTTCTGGGTCAGTTTGCTAGCTCCTGACTTCCAACTTGGAAAGGGCCTTGGGAGAATTTTAGAGTAGAGAATTTATGAACATTTAAAATAATGTATTGCCAGGCATGGTGGTGCATACCTCTAGTCCTAACCTTGGGAGGTAGAGGAGGAGTGCAAGTTTAAGGCCTGATTGGGCTATATAAGAGACCAGCTGAAAGCCAAAAACACGGGTAGTGATGGTGCGTCCCTTAACCCCAGTGCTTGGGAGGCAGAGGCAGACAGATGGATCTCTGAGTTGAGGGCAGCCCAGTCTACAAATTCCAGGACAGCCAGGGCTACACAGAGAAACCCTGCCTTAGTACAAAACAAACAAACAAACAAAAAAAATCAAAGGTCTGCCTGGATGCTATAGTGAGACACTGTCTCAAAAACAAAAACAACTTCCTGGTAAAATTATTTGTAGTCAGCATATATTGATTTAGAAAGGAAGTAGAGACACAGACAAACAACATTATGATGTGCTTCCATTTATCATCATCATCATCATCACCTTTGGCAGGGTTTCTCTGTGTAGCTCTAACTGTCTGGAACTCTCTCTGTAGACCAGGTTGGTCTCCAACTCAGAGTTCTGCCTGCCTCTGCCTCCTGAGTGCATGCCCAGCCTTTTTTGTTTGTTTTGTTTTTTATCCCAGCCCATTTTTAAATTTTAAAATGTGTATGCGTCCACATTCAGAAAGTAAGATTACATGATGGAACTTGTTTTCTTTCCAGACAAGGTCTCTCTGTGAAGCTCTGGCTAGTCTAGAACTCACTGTGTAAGGCTGGCCTGACCTTAGAGATCTGCCTCCTGAGTGCTGAGACTAAAGGTGTGAGCCACCCTACCCACCAGTGTTTCATGATAAACAGTGATTATCTGTGGGTGAGGAGGTGATTCGTGTGTGTGTGTGTGTGTGTGTGTGTGTGTGTGTTCTTTGGTTCATATATTTCTTGAGTTTCTTGACAATTCATACTTACAACTTTTTGTCATTGAAAGTCTTTTTTTAGTCTCTCCTAAGTGAGTACTTATTTGCTGGCTGAGGGAGAAGATTTACAGTATGACAGAGGTTACATTAAAAATTAACAATAAAGCTCATCAAACCACCATCGATGACCTCCACATTAGAGAGCAGTCCACATGTCCAACAAAGTAGGAATGCATAAACAGATCACTGTTTGATATCATAAAATCTTTTAAAATGGCAAATACATAGATTATTGATATTTTTAATTGGGATTTTTGTAATGTATGGAGCAATGTGAAATATATTTTATATTGATTACAAGCTTGTCAAAACACATGCAAATATCTAAATTAATTTGAAAATTTTCATATTGTTGCTATCTTTTTCTTTTTTTAAACTGGTTAGCATAAATAATGTAAAATTCACTGCCAGGCAGTGGTAGCACACACCTTTAGTCCCAGTACTCGAGAGGCAGAGGGCAGGTAGATTTTTGTGAGTTCCAGGCCAGTCTGGTCTACAGAGTGAGTTCCAGAACAGCCAGGGCTACACAGAGAAAACCCCATCTTGAAAAGCAAAACAACAACAAAATTAACATTTTAAGCATCTTAAGTTTACAATTCAGTGACATAAGTACATTTACAGTATAGCCATTGGCGTATCATTTTTGGAATGTTTTACCATCCTAGAGAGTAGGTATCTATTAACAGGACCTCCCCCCCCCCCCATCTCCCTTCCTCCTGTGCCCATGGTCACCTTACTCTTTCTTGTCCCCATGGATTCGCCTATTTCAGATGTCTCATGAAGGTGGACTCATAGGACATCTGCCATCTGTCGTATCTGGCTTATTTTACCCTGTGCCACCAGGCTGCTCTGATTTAGGAATATTATAATTGATGCTGCTGTGATCATAAGTTACAAATAACTTTTCAAATCTCTGCTTTCAGGGTTTTGTGTTTTGTTTTGTTTTGAGGGGAGTCTCTACCTAGAGTTGGAATTTCTTAACCCTAAGGGAATTCTCTGTTTAACTTTTTGGGGAACTGCCAATCTTTCTGTGACTTTAATGTAAACCTCTTCAAGTCTATTTATACCTACAGTTCCCAGTTCTTTGTGCTGTGCTGAATATACACATAAATCACCAAGGGATTACTACAGATGTGAAAGCAGCTTCTTCTGTTTAAAGGAGAGTCTTTATAGATCTTTATAGTAGAGTGTTTGAACGTGGACATAGAAAACAGAGTCAACCCAGACCCCTGAGACGTACAGAGGATCCCAGAAGTCTTATGTTTTAAAAAGTTTCAACTTTTAATTTCTCCCAGAAATCTTACGCCAACATAAAATAAAATGAATGCATTTACAATTGCCCCCCCCCCCTTGTATTTTTGTTTTTGCCATTCAGATAAAAGGCAGAGAAGGGTTGGAAAAGACCCGCAGACGTGGAGACTGTCCTCTACTCTGGGCCAGTTCTGTAGCTCTCCTGGAGCTGCCTGGGCTGGAAGAAGTAGTAAGAGTCCTTCATGCTGGGCATGGTGGTACACACCTGTAATCCTAGCTGTTTGGGAGACAGAGAATTGTAAATTCAGGGTGGGCCTGGGCTACAAAGCCTCAAGGCCATCCTGGGCAATATAGCAAGATCCCATCTCAAAAAAAAAAAAAAAAAAAAAAAAGAGGGCTGTGGAATACAGTTCTTTTTTAGCCTATGTAAGGCTCAAACTCCAGTCTCCAGATCCACAAAAAGAAGAAAAGAAATTTTTTTTAAATTAATTGAGCCAAGTTTGTATAGCAACGAAGATTCATAATGAATGCAGGAGGAGGGAAAGAAGGCAGAAAATGTATAAAGGGAAGAAGGCTTGTGTTTTATGAACATGGAGTTCCCTCTAAGGCTGGGAATCAGCTTCTCCAAGGAGTCTCTCGGGGTGGATACTTGAGAGTGTCGGACTCAGTCTCCTAGAGCAGGAATAAAGGGCATCGTAGAGGGACATCGGCGTCCACTGTGAAATGGTGGGAAGGGAAGTCAGGGTCACTGATCAGACAGGATGTGCTTTTGCTGCTGTGAATTCTTTAGGAAGGAGGAAAGGCATGGCAGGCAGGTGAGGCATCCTGGGAGAGAGGAAGCTAATTGCCATGACTCCTTCCTCCATGCTGATGCCAAGGCCTTGTGGGCTGTGCTCTCTTTCAGCTAGCGTCCCGTGTTCGGTGGCCCCAGAAAAGTCAGTGTGTAGGCCTCAGCCGCCCCAGGTCCGGCGCACGTTCTCCCTGGACACCATCCTCAGTTCCTACCTTCTGGGCCAGTGGCCACGAGATGCTGATGGGGCCTTCGCCTGCTGTACCAATGACAAGGCCACCCAGGTAATGGGATCAGGAGGGGTGGGAGGGCCGGCTGAGGAGGCCACTGGTGACTTGTGTCACACACAGAAGTGACTTCTCCTGGGCTTTGGGTGTACAAAGCTTTTCTTCTTCTACTGTTCACCAGGTTTTTTCCGTCTTTGCTTTCTTTTGTAAACATAGGTGAAAATGAGTTTGGGTTCCACCTGCCTGGTGGGAAAGAGACGTCAAGCTGGGACTGACAATTTGGATTTCAGGGTTTACCTGTGGAGAATCTGCAGCTGACTTTGGAGTTTGGGACTTTTAAAATGAAATTTGCCCCCCTGAAGTTAAACTCAGGCCAACATTTGATCCAGTTAGCATTCCCCAAGCATCCATCCGAGGAAGTGGCCAAAGAGGTGCTGAGCCAGGGTCGACCCCATTGGATCTGTAGGAGTAGGGCATTCCCATGAAGAGCTACATGACACCTTGCCAGCAGCCAGGCTAGGGATGCTCCAGGGCACCAATCTGAGTCCTGCACAGCCTAGCTTTCTCTCCTATGTTTTCATGAAGAGTCTTGTCCTTGGAAGGGCTCTCCACAGACCATTCAGTCCATGTGTCCATCTTTTGGATAAGATTTGTTAACTTGAGCAAGAAGTCATGTTATGTGGAAATTACCCAAAAAAATGTTTCTTAGTCTGACCTAGGACTTCAGTCTTCTTAGCACTTAAGTTGGTAGGAGTAAGGCTCCCTTTGGGGGCAGCTTGAGCTCAGTCCTGTTCAACCTGCAGGGAAGAACACCTAGCTTGACCCAGCCTTCCACTCTGGGTAACAGAATAAGACGGGGTGAAGCAGCTCTTCCTTTGCTGAGTAGAGTGTACCCACTGCCCACATCCGTGCTGCATGACGGCCAGGGGGATATGGACCCCATGCTCCATGCAACTCACTGCCTCCTCAGCACATCCTCATCAGTCCCTTTCTTTTTATGAGAACCATTTTCAAATGTTTTTAATGAACGTTTGAATGCCCACTCTTTTCCAATGGGAATAAGATTTGGTTTCTTTGAGTTTCTTTGGTTTCTTTCAGTTCCCTGAAGGCCTGAGAACAGACAGCCAAGGCATGTCATGGGACTGATGCCTGGCAAAGTTTAGAGGAGCAAGATACTTCCAGGAATGGCCCTTGTTGCACCAAAAAGAATTGAAACAAGTTTAAAGCAGTAAGGTGCTATCAATGGCCAGTCTTCTGTAGATGTGCAGGAAGGAGGTGAAGGAGAGCAGGCGCCCTCCTGGGAGCCCACACTGGTACCCACCTCTTTATCCTTAGGCAAGGAGAAAGGGGTATGCTTTATCCCTCCTGTGCCTGGTAGTACATACTCTATGGCTCAGGCCAGATAATATAGTTAATCAAGGAGGGCTTCCTGCAGGGGCGGGGCTTGGTGTTGCTTCAAGTAGGTGGAGTCATGAGCATCTCACTTTGTTAGACATCAGGCAGTGTATCCCCTCCTCAGTCATTTCCCGTTTGCCAGCCTCTGTCCAGTGACCACCCCACTCCTCATGTAGCTTTCTCTTTGTCACCCCAGGCAGGGCTGGCCTCAGACGTCCTCTGGCCAAGTGGAGTGGCCTAGGTTCTGAGCTGCATGTTTTTGCTTTGCCTCCAGCTGCAGGCCAGATCTTTTATATAACAAGTCTGGGCTTCATGCCACAGCAAGACAGAGGTCAGCGATGTGCCTCCATGGGTCTGGCAAGGCCCAGCCCTCCAGCTTCCCTCTTCCCCGGGATGGGCTCCAGCCCTCGAGGAACTCTTAGCAACCTGTCAATATTGTGGCTGCAGGCAGGAGGTGGGAGACTTCTGATCAGTGTAAGCATCCAACCCCAAGTATGTGCTCTGCCCACCTCCCAGGCCTGCTCTTGAGGGAATTTTCTGCTCCTAGGTTTGGGTTCCACTCAAATTCCTGCTTGAGGCCCCTGTGCCTGGCACAAGCTGCCGTTTTTTAGCACTGGCATTACACTGTGAAAGCTTTAGGCTCAACTGCCATTTCCCCAGAAGGCCTTGCTTCCCTTCTAAACAGCAAGGCATCACTAGAAGGATGGCTAAAGAAGAACTTTCCAGGGAATATGGAGAAGGGAAAAGGGAGCAGGGACTCTAGATCTATGAAGGTCTTTGAAAGCATACCTCTGTGTGTGTGTGTGCGTGCGCACATGTATGTATGTATGTATGTATGTATGTGTATGTCTATGTCTGTCTGGTTGCCTTGCTTGTTAGGTTGTGATGCTGGAGAGAGAGCCTAAGACTTCAGGCAGGCAAGGCAAGTGCTCATGTTCTACCACTGAGCTACATCCTGAGTTCATTAAAAGCTTTTCAGCTGTTAGGAGTGGATGGATGCCAGACCTTTCCCAGTTGCTTTGAGCAAGCCAGCTATTCCTACCCTGTCCCTCACTTGCGCCCTTTCTCTCCTAGCCATAGCAATGACACATTTCATGGTCTGCTTCATCCAGCCTAATGGCAGGTACTTGTTACTGTTCTCCTGGGTGCCTAACCTCCTTGTGTTGGAGGCTGTGTCAGTCCTGTCCTCCCAGGGATCTGCTTCTCAGTGATGGCTGAGGCTAAGCAGCTCTTTCCCAGAACCTCCCCTAGAGGGCCTTGCTCATTCCAAGCCAGTGTCAGAGCTAGGCCCCAGACAAAGAACACCTGCCGTTAGAGAGCTAGGCGTGTTCTGTACTCCAGGCCTGGCGATGCATAGGCCAGAAGAGAATGAAAAGCGCTCAGCCCTTGGGTCTATAGCAATGCCACCAGTAATCCCAAGATCCCCTTCCTGGCCATGTTCCATGCTTTCAGTCAAGTACAAAGTCAATCCTCAGGCAGCCATACATTGAATTGGAGCTAGTCTCCTCGTATACCAGGCAAGAGGAACAAAAACAACTAGTCTGGAAAGGAGGAAGGGGTGTGGCCATGACACCTGGGGAGGGGCCACTGCTTCATTGCTTTTTTTCTTTTTCAGTATTGGGGATGGAACCCAGGCCTGCACATGCTAGCCAGATGCTGTACTCTTGAGCTAGACCTTCAGCCTGGCTTGTTCTCAGCCAAGCGGACCAATGTGAAAGGTGTGAATGGGTGTTCCCAGCATTGGCTTCATGAGAACAGGGCCAGTGAGGACTAGGGAGTCACTCTCCCAACCCCACCTCCTGTGGCATCTCCATCTTCTGCAGGAAGTCCTGTGACTGAGAGGAGTTTTTCAGAATTGTCTCAGTTTATTTGAGTGTGTTTTCTCTTCTGTGGCCCACCCTTCCCCCAGGCCATCTGGTAACCCAGAGCTGGTTACCATAGTGCTTTGAGTTGGCCTCTCCTCCTAGTGGCTGGGCCCTGGCCAGGGCTAGTGATGGCAGCACATGCCAGTGGCTGTGGTTACCTCTCTCCCTTCTTACTGGGCAAAGTATATGAGCCTTGTACTCTTCTGGAGGGAGGAAGTGGTCTTCCCACCGCTGGGATGACTGTTTGAGCAAAGTTCCCCAGCTGGTGGCATCCTGCCCACAGAAGGGACTTTGGGGACCTCCCCTGCCTGGCTCCACTCACTCTGGCTTCTTTGCATCCCCATTTCTGCTTCATTAGTTGGTAAGATGGGAAACCTTTGTGATCCCGGCCGCGCTCCCCATCTACCTCTAACTTATCTTCAGTCTTAAGTTCTTAACAGATGTCATCATGGAACATCCCAAAGGCCAGAGGCTGAGGCAGCCTACTGGTTAGAGAGCACTTCCTTTCTGTCTTTTTGTGCCTCAGGGGGAGGGGTCCTCCCTTTCCCTGAGCTACTGCCTCAGTGTTCACGATGGCACACAACCCAGTGTGATCGTCACAGATATTTTAAAAAATGTTTTGTTTTTTGTTTGTTTGTTTGTTTTGTTTTGTTTTTTTGTGGGCATAAGGCCTTGGGCACAGAGCCTGTTTTCCAAACTAGTGACCAAGACCAGTAGTTCAGTGCATGGTTTGACAATACAGCAAATACTTGAAAATGGGGCCATGATGGAAAAATCTGAGGGTTGTCTAGTCACTGCTAAGCTAGAAATGGTGGCTTTGGCCACCTGTAGCCATAGTTCTGGTGTTGGCCAGTAGACCACCCTCAAAGCCTCAAAGTCCTAAAGGACTGGCTTCCTTCTGGACTGAGCTCAGCATGTGCCCTCTGACCAACCATCTATCCCCAGTCAGGTCCTACGCTGCTCTATACTTCTAACAGGTAATGTTCCCAGGACTCAGCCTGGCTCGGCACAAGGAGCATGCTCAGGAGCCCGAGGTCACTGGAGACATTGAAGGCCTGGACTCTTCCCCTCCTGATCATGACCTCTAGGTGGAAACTTAGCTGGGCTGGAGGCCAAGAAAGACATCCCAGTGTGGAGGGTCCCATCCTCCTTGCTTTTGTTGCTCTGTTAGCTCTGTGGGAAGCTGTCTTCCTCTTCCATGCCCATCTATCCCTCCACACGCTGCCCTGGAATCTTACAATCCCTGGCAAGAAATTGTCCTCTACCCATGCATGTCTGGTTTTGTATAGCAGCTGCAGACCTGGCCGCTTACTTGTGGTTAGTAATCTTACCCTTCCCTCAGTGACTCCCTTAGCCAGGGTGTGAGGAAAGTCCATTCTAGCGCATGAGCCCCCTGGCAAGCATGGGTTTTTGGTCCCCTATGCCCAGACTCTCCTCCACACAAAGGGGCATCTGTCTAGTATGACTACACTGCTGCCCCACAGCATGGACTGACCCTATCCTGGTGACCTCCTTGAAATGGGTCTTAGCTGTGACTTTATTGTTCCCCAAGGAGACCATGATCGAGGCCTTTGTAGTGAGGCTCAGAAAGGAGGATCCTGAGCAATCTGGGGTACACTTCCCCACTTGACATACACACTGCAGCTAGAGAGGCAGAAAGCTAGACCTTTGTACCTGCCCAGCTTAATAGTACTCACACTAGCCTGTAAGCAGCTTGGAGTCCTGGTGTGTCAAGTTCTTGGGCTGCTTTAACAGCTACCCCAGGCTTTGTGGCTTATGGCAGCAGATACGTATTCTCTCAGAGTTTTAGATTCCAGAAGTCTCCAAGTTCAGTTGCAGTGACTTGATACAAATATATCTCAGAGCTGTTTTTGTTTTCTTACTGTGGTAGAGTCCTTGCTATGGAACTCAAGTTAGCCTTGAAGATTGCAACCCTGCAGCCCCAGCTTCCCAAGTGCTGGAACTGTATACAGGTGCATGGCACCCAGCTCAGGATACAGTGCTCTTGGGGGAGTTTTCGTACCACTGGCTTCTTTTGGCTTTCAGTGGCTGTTGACTTCTCTTAGTTCATAGCACCTTGCACTGGCCCCTGCATTGCTTTATCCTCTGCATGTATTAGCTCCTTCAGCCTCTCTCTTACAAGAACACTCTGGAGGCAGGGATTGGCAGTAAGGCTTGCCCATCATAGATGGGGAGAAGCTTAGAGAGCAGTGGGTGAGGTAGAGAGAAAGATGAGTTTGTCTGGGTTGAGGGACCTTGGTGATGATTCCCATGGGCAGGCGGAGGATACGGAGATACAGTGATACTGTCAACATCACATGTACACAGAGTGCCCAGTAGTTGGTAGGAAGGTGTTGATGAAGAGAGAAAGGTTGGAAATGGATTAGGAGAGGAGATGATGCCAACTACTATGGTTTCCACATCTTTTGTCCACTCCTGTACCAGTCCACGCCTCCCTTGTGCCCCTTCACATCTCCTAGGATAAGGTGAAACATTTGAAGAGGTGTTAGTAGCCAGTTGCAACCTGACCCAGCATGCTTCTTCTCTTTCACCACCCACTTGTGAGCACAGTATCTTCAGTGGTGAGGAGGGAGCATCATCCTCTTAGGTTTTGCCATCTCTCCTCTGTGGTCTTTGCTCCTTTTCCAGTGGTGACAGAGCTGTGCAGGACTCAACTGTCCTGGCAGCACTGGTGACCTGCGAGCTTGGCTTGGGCCCCAGCAGAGGAGGACATGTGTGTTACTGCAGAGTCCTAGTAGCTGAAGGGGAGATGGGCTGTGTTTTCCCTGTCAGTTGGTGTAGCTCTTCTGAGGTCTGATACCCTGGGTTAAAGAGACACGGGCATTTGGAAGGAGATCAGCTACTTGGTTTCCAGAGACTGTGAAAGCCAGTGTCACCTGAGGGCTTTGGGGTACACGCCTGCATTCCTGGCTGCACTTTTCATAAAGGAAGAATGATGGGAATGAACCTGAGGATGTGCTCCCTGGTGATGCCAGTTGTCTCACCCTGGCTGTATTCCACAACCTGGGAAAGGTCCTGTTCATGGGCAGCTGCAGACAGGAAGGGCCAGAAGCTCTGTCTGCAGTGGCTTCTCCACATGCAGCTGTCACACCAGGCAGTCTGCTCTTACAATCCTGGCTCAGACTTGCCCTTTGAGCTCCTCTTAGCAGCTGTTGGGTGGTGAGGAGTCTTGTTTTCCCCTGATCCTCCCCCTCTCTGTGTACAGCAGCCTCTGGGGGAGGTCAGCAGATCTCTTAGAGGAGCTGGTTCCCAGGCCCTGTGTTTTTGGCAGCTTGTGCACAGTAGTCAAAGAGGAGCTGGTCCCACTAGAGCACTCCACTCAGCCGCTCCCTTGGAATGGAAATAGGATGCTGGTGATGGGGAGGGATCTGGGCCTCTTGAGCTTCATGCTTGGAGCCAGTAACTTCCTCTTTTAATGGAGGCTCCTCCACCACCATCTTGGGTCCCCTGTCTTTCTACAGCAGAGGGAAGGCAGCAAATGGAACGTTCTTTCCCACAGGGAACAAAGAGGGACCATGGGGAGGAGGAGGCATGAACAGACCAAGAATCAGTGCTGGATTGAGAATTCTGGCTCCATTTTTCTGAAACTGTCTTTCCCTGCCTATGCTGGAGAACTTTGGCATCCCTGACACTCCCTCTATGTGATGAAATAAGCTTGAGGCATGGCGCTAAACAGTTGCTACCCGCTTCATCCTGAGTACCCACGGAGACCTTTCTCCTGCTTCGTCTTTGGGATCCTGTCTGATCCTGAACTTGTTTTCCATGGATTCCCAGGCACCTGACCTTAACTGGGCTCATGGGGAGAGAATAAAAGATGCAGGGCTCTTTGGAAGTGGCCTGGGAGAGGGACCATTGGCATGCACCCAGACTGACTATAACACAAATAAGGAAGGGCTGGTGTAGCTCAGTGGTAGAACACTTGCCTAGCATTTGCAAGGCCCCGGGTTCCATCTTCAGTACCAAACACACAACAACAAAATAAAAGAGAGAGGAGGTCAGCACTGTTGGGCCTTGGGGAAGGTTTCCTGGAGAGTAAAAATTGGGATGAGGCCACACACATGGTTTTCCTGCCTGAAAGGATAAAACGTGCTGGGTGCATCCATGAGGTTGATGAACAGATGTGAGGAGGCTATACAGGCCACCACCTCTATCCAGGAAACCGCCCGGCTGCTTCCTGCCTGCGGAGCCACCTGTCTTACTGTATGTCTTTCTACAGACACCCCTGTCCTGGCAAGAGCCAGAAGGTGAGCGGGCCAGCTTCTGCATGCACAAGCGATCGGCATCGTGGGGCAGCACAGACCACCGAAAAGAGGTAACTGCCCTCTCCCTACAATCTCCATCTTCTGGCACTATGTGACAGCTTTATCCCGAGGATAGCTACGCCTCCATCCTCTCTTCTTCCTGCCAGCCTCCTGAGGGAGCAGCTCTTCAACTGGCTCCCAGGCTTCCAGTGGCTTAGGTGTGGGGCCTCACAACCTCTTGCTAGAGAAACTCCAGCCAGTGGCTGCTGAGGAGTCCAGCATGCAGGTTGGAAGAGTCGTTTGCTTAGTTCCTTTGAGGCTGGACTCTGGTGAGTGAGTCAGAGACTGAAGGAGGACAGGGAACAAGGTCCTGGCAATCAGGAGCCCCCATTTACTACTTAATCATCCACCGAGTTTCCTTTTAAAAGAAGAGAAAAATAATCTTAGGTTCCTGATATTTTCTCTTGGCTCTCATCCCTCTGCCCCAGGAGGGCTGGAGGCATTGATACTGAGGACAGAAAGCCACAGGTTGAAATTCCAGGGCTTCTAAACCAGCTCCTCCTTATATGTCCTATGGCAGCTCCAAAGGAAAGGTCAACTTAGCAGGACTCATCCCTGACCCATTCACAGAGGGAAGTTGTTTCTGCCCTCTGTGATGCTCAGAGTGCTGAGAAAATGCACAGCAACTGGAGTGTAAGCTTCAAGCCAAGTAGAAATGTAGAACATTCTCAAAGCCTTGAATGGCAGAGTAAACAAATTGTGCACATGAAGGGTGGAGAGTCATGGTCTTCATGGTCTGATTGGTCCCCAGCGGCAAGTCTAAAAGCACATCCTTGGGCTGGAAGATGCAGCCCAGAAGTAGAGCCGTCCTCAGCATGGTGAGGCCCTGGGTTCAGTCCCAGCAGTATGATTAGAAACCATTTTCTAGAGGCTGGAGAGATGGCTCAGAGATTAAGAATGCTCATTGCTGTTTCTGAGGTTCTGTATCCAGCACCTACGTGGTGGCACACAACCATCAGGAACTCCAGTTCTGAGGGACTCAATGCCCTCTTTTGACCTCCACGGACACCAGGCACACATGCATGTAGGCAAAACACTCATACATATACACTAAGTATATCTAAAACAATAATTTTAAAAAGCAGTTTCTTAGCCAAGCAGTGGTGGCACACACCTTTAGTCCCAGCACTTGGGAGGCAGAGGCAGACAGGTCTATGGAATGAGTTCTAGGACAGCCAAGGCTACACAGAGAAACCCTGTCTCGAAAAACCAAAGCCAATAAAACAAACAAACAAATAAATGTTTCTTCTTGACTGTCATCACAACTTTTATGGCAATGGGTAGCAAATCTACTTTCTGAATTCCATTAGGCTCTCTCCTGTTCATAAAGTTCTGCATCCTGCTCAGGCTGTGAAGGCCCAGAGTTATAAGTGTGATGGGAATCATATTCAAAAGTATTTGTCTGCTCATTTGTTTGGTTTAGGGATTGTTGGTGGGGGACATGGCAGGATATTGTTGTATAATTTCATCTGGCCTCAAACTAAGACTTCTGACTCAGCCTCCTGAGCTTGAGGTTACAGTAGGCTTGTTCCTTCACCCTGCAGAAATGCTGTGATACCCTTTATTGTTACAGGGCCTGGGTGTCTCTGTCTTTCCTCGGTATAATTTACTTCTTTAAGAAAAGTATTTTGTGGCCGGGTGGTGGTAGTGCACGCCTTAGATCCCAGCACTTGGGAGGCAGAGGCAGGCAGATTTCTGAGTTTGAGGCCAGCCTGGTCTACAGAGTGAGTTCCAGGACAGCCAGGGCTCCACAGAGAAACCCTGTCTCGAAAAACAAAACAACAACAACAACAAAAAGTATTTTATGTGAGTACACTGCCGCTGTCTTCAGACACACCAGAAGAGGATTACCATTACAGATGGTTGTGAGCCACCATGTGGTTGTTGGGAATTGAACTCAGGACCTCTGGAAGAGCAGTCAGTGCTCTTAACCAATGAGCCATCTCTCTAGCCGGATACTTTACTTTTAAGCGAGGGGAAGGATTGGATGTCCATACTCCCCGGTCTCAAGGTCTGTGGGATACTTGAGAAAATCATCTGAGAAATGAAAGGTTATTGACCCTCGGAAATGCCACTTTCAGCCCGCTATGGAGGCAAATGCCTTTAATTTCAACACTCAGGAGGCCAAGGCAGGAAGTTGTGTTCAATACAGCCTGGGCTACACAGAATGAGACCTAGTCTCAAGATAAGAAAAAAGAAAAAACCAGCCAAGTTAGAGAAATGGCTCAGCAGTTAAGATCATTCATTGTTCTTGGAAAGGACTGGAGTTGAGTTCCCAGCACCTAGGTCAGACAACTCACAGCCACCTATGTGTAACTCCAGCCCTAAGGGACCTGGTGCCTTGGTCTCTATGATCACTTGCACACATCCGCACATACACATGCACGCAATTAAAAATAAGCCTTTGAAAAATTTTTTAATTTTTTTATATTTATTTTAGATGTATGAATGTTTTGCCTATATGTATGTCTATTACTGTATGCATGATTAGTGTTCACAGAATTCAGAAGAGAGCATTAGATCTCCTGGAATCTGAGTTACAGATGGTTGTAAGCTAATGTGTGAGTGCTGGGAATCGAACTCAGATCCACAGCAAGAGCAGTAAGCTGCAAGTGCTCTGAATCACTAAGCCGTCTCTCCAGCCTCCGAAAAAACAGTCTTAAAAAAGAAAAGAAAAGGCTTCTCATTGCCCCTGCCCCCTTTGAGACATTGCCTTTTTTTCTCCCAAGTATCCTCAAATGACCTGGAGCTTGTTATGTAGACCAGGCTGGCCTGCAACTTACAAGTTGCCTCTGCCTCCCAAGTGCTGGGATTAACCTGTATGCTGCCATGCCTGACTCATACACTTAGTGTGAAGGTGTCCCTTACAATCCATAACCATGATGTTGTATGTTTTCTGTTTGGAGTCTGGCTCATCCAGGGCAACAGCTTTCAACCTTCCTAAAGCTGCGACCTTTGATACAGTTCCTCATGTTGTGGTGACCCCAACCATAAAACTATCTTTGTCGCTATGTCATAACTGTAATTTTGCTACTGTTAGGAATCATACTGTAAATGTCTGATATGTCACCCCCAAGAGGTCATGACCCACAGGTTGAGAACTGCTGATTTAGGGGATGCATAACACTTTAAAAATCCAGTCTAGCAGAAGAGTATCTAGCTTAGTTGAGCCTCTGACTGTTGTGAATTAGCCATGGACAGGGGCTTCACCTAGGGGAAGGAATCAGTATACTTTGGCTTTGCCTCACCGTCCTTTCTCCTCCATCTTTTCTGCTAGATCACCAAGTTGAAGCAACAGCTGCAGAGGACAAAGCTGAGCCGCAGTGGGAAGGAGAAGGAGCGGAGCTCCCCTGTCCAAGGGGACCATGCTGTACTGGGAGCAGTGAGGGTATGCTGTCCCCCTGACCACCAGCTCGCCCTCTGTCTTCCTTCACAGCAGGCTTCTTTAGTGTATAGGGTTCTGTCCAGCTGTGCAGCACTGAGCCACATGGATGGTCAGGAGAAGTTTTAGTCCAAAGCTGGGCTCCACTGAGTGGCCTTAGTGTCTTTCTCCTCTGCCTCAATAAAGGCAGTGACACTAGTAGCATCTTCCTGGTGTCTCAAAGCTCCAGTTCCTGGAGAAATCCCCTCTGAATGGGCTTGTTAACAATCTGTAGTTGGCAATATCCTCTCATCCTTTCATCTCTTTTTTTTTTCCAACTTGGAAAAAAGGTGATGAAAAAAGGTATGTGAATGTGATCATTCCCTGTAGTCATAGCTGGTAACGGTCTGGAGCCCGAGTGGGAACATCGTCTGATTGCTTCATTTGCCTCTCCTTAGGCGTCCCTTCCCAGCCTCCCACCAGGATCCCCTGTCCTTCGACTCAGCCCTTGTCTACACAGAAGCCTAGAAGGGCTCAACCAGGAGCTGGAAGAGGTGTTTGTGAAGGAGCAGGGTGAAGAGGAGCTGCTGAGGGTGAGTGGTGGCTGCCCCATGGTGGCTGCCCCGACAGTCCTGACCTGCTGCTCCTGCATGAGGGCAGACAGCAGTGCCACTCTTTGGGAACTCTTGGGCTGTAGCTCTGGAAGCAACAACATGTAAACACCACCTTCCAGAAGTACACAGATGGAGTTCATTTAAGCACAGGAGCAGCAGGGGGAGGGGGAGGGACAGGCATGTTAATTCTTTGTCTTTGCTGTGACAAATACCCAACAAAAGCAACTGAAGGAAGGAAGCACATTCTGGCTCTCAGTTCCAGGGTGTGAGCTATCATGGTGGGCAGTCATGGTAACGAGGGTGAGGCATTGGGGCGCATGGCATCTATGGTCATGAAGCAGAAAGCAATGAGCACGTGGGCTCAGTTTGACTTTTACTTTTTATTCAGTCTGGGACCCCTGCCTGGGAATGGTGCCATGTCCACTTATGGTGGCTTTTCCCACCTCAGTTAGCCTAATTCAGGGACTGCTTCACAAACATGCTCAGAGATTGTTTCTGCTGTAATTTTAATGTCGGTAAAGTTGGGTTAACCTCACAAATGAGTACAGAGAGGGCCCTGCTATGAGGAGACCGTCAGCTGACTGCCACCCTTACCTACACGTGCCTCAGCTCACGCTACCTTACTTTCAGTCCCTATTTCCCTCTCCCTCTACTACTGACGGGCACCCATCAGCCCTTCATGCACAGTTGCCACATGCAGCCTTCTCCTGCCCCTCTCCCAGGCAGAATTACCAGCTCCCTCCTTTGCCATCTCGGGTCCATTTTTATATTGACACAGTTCCGCTAGGGAGCGCCAGGTGAGCTATATGAACATAATTCTGATGAACTAGTTTTTGTTTGTTTGTTTTTATCTGTGTTTGTTTATTTTGAGACAGGCTCTCACTATGTAGCTCTGGCTGTCCTAGAACTCCATATGTAGACTAGTCTGATTTTGGCAGGAAGGTTTATGTGAGTTCAAGAACACAGAGATGAACTCACAGAGTCTGGGTGCTGGGGTTAAAGGCATGTGCTACTACACCAGCTTTTGGCTGATTTTAAGAGGATATATGTGCGATTCCTTATGCCTCTAAACACATAAACACAACTACTTCACTGGGGGTCCAAATACCGTCAAATGTTTAAAAAGGAGGGTGCGAGGTATTTAATGTATGATAACCATCTGCATGTTTGTCCTGCATGTGCGGTGTTCTGGTACCTTGACCCTATTATGTCACCATGTGTATCAATTGCCTTTATGTCCAAGAACCTCGTACACAGAGGGGCACTGATCACATCACACAAATGTACACGGGATTAACAAGTCTCGAGGAAAATGAACTCTGGGAGAAACAGTTTCTCCTAGACTGCAGGTAGGTCAGAGAATAAATGGCTTGAGGAAGTGACATTCTTCTCTCCTCGAGGCTAAGAGAAAAGGTGCAGGGAGTCCCCTGAGGGCCTTGGACTGAGTCTCTTCTCCTTCCTCATCAGATACTTGAGGTCCCTGATGGGCACCGTGCTCCAGCCCCTCCACAGAATAGCAGTTGTGACCAACCCCTCCTCCTGGAACCAGGCAACCTGACCAGCTCTCCCTCCATGCCACTGGCATCCCCCCAGCCTCCTGGCCAGGCCAGCCGTGAGGAGCACCAGAGTGCCACCGAGGAGCTGGCATCTATCCATAGTAACAAAGGTAAGTCATGGAACCAGAGCACTAGAGCTGGCTCTGGGCTACAGCAGGGGCTCCACTGACCTTTGCTGTAAAGCATTCCAGGCCTAGCATTATGAGCCAACCAGCATCTGTGTGAGTCGTCATTCTGCACACCATACCTGTGATAATAACGGTCCTTACAGCACTCTGACTCCAAGTTTATATTATAAAGTCTCTTACCCAAAAGAGCAGCCTTTCCCATCCCTGTTATTTGGCTGAGGTTCAGGCTGCCAAGGTAGAAAGCTTGTCCATCTCTGTTCCAGGGTCCCCTTGACTCGTATCCAGCAAGAGCTTCAAGGCAGTTACAAATTAGATAAGAGAATGTAGTCTCTTATTCAGGGTCCTGCATGTTTGACCCAGACTGATTCTATAAATTTCTGATTCTAAATACATAGTTTCTTCCATTCAGGCTTTGGCTTTCCACTTAGAATAAGGCAGGAATCCCAACAGCCTATGTTAGAAAGCACTGTTGCCCACACCACCTGACTCATTCATAGTAACCTTATAAGCTAGGCTAGTCAAGGGCACGACCTACCAATATACACAGGAAATAAACAGAGCACAGAATGAGAAGGAATAAGTGTAAGAGAAACACAGATGAAGTCAATATACACACCTAGGCAAAGTGCAGTCACGGGATGGAAAGTGAGAAAAACGTTATCCTCTGAGTGGGACAGAGTCAAGGTTACTTCTTGGAGTTAATACAGGAGTCCTCTCTGCAAGAAGGGGCTAGCTTTCCAAAATACAGATGGGATGAAGCTATGGTGTTCCTTGGGCAGGTCACTGACCCCAGGAGAAGGCAGAGGACAGCAGGAATTTCCTTTGTGTCAGAGATCCAGGCATTCTTTTGGCTCCTGGGAATACAGGATTGAAAGAAATCTTTTCCATCAATTCAACAAGTTTTGTTCCCTTTGGTGGTGCTAATAGGAATAGGACCCATGGCCTCACACTGCTTAACAAGTGCTCTACGGCTAAGCTACAACCCCCATCTCCAGTGGTATATAGCATGAAACACACAAGCCCAAATAGCAGAGCTCCCTGGCCCCTTTATACAGAAGTCTTGAGCTGAGGAAAGTAGTTTTCCTTTGTCTCCACTAACTCAGCCCTGCTCTCCTTGTAGCCTCCTCTCCAGGCCGCCCAGCCTTCCTAGAAGATGGCAGTCCATCTCCAGTCCTTGCCTTTGCTGCTTCCCCTCGGCCCAATCACAGCTACGTCTTCAAACGGGAGCCCCCTGAAGGCTGTGAGAGAGTGCGTGTGTTTGAGGAGGCCACGTGAGTACATCCCATGGATGAAGTATGGGAGGGAGGGAGGGAGGGAGGGAGGGACAATATGGAAGGGGAGCCAGTGTTGTCCCACCTGACAGGTCCTTCTTCAGTCTCCAGTGTCTAGAGGTTGTCAACATCAGACGATCGGTCTCACAGATTTTCCATGATCAAACTTGTTGACACTACCTACTCTGAGCACTTAAATCTTTGCTTATCATTGTCTCCATAGAAACCTGCCTTCTGCCCACATGCCAGCCACAGGCACAGCGGGAGCTGGAAGGAAAGAGATCTGAAACCCAAGCCTTTTGTTCCTTCCATTTTTTTTTTTTTTTTTTTAAACTATCCCTGGGGAAAGTGTGAGGACTTGCTAGACCATAATCAGAGAGTAATAGGGGGGCGGGGGAGAGGGGAGTGTAGAGACAGACAGAGACAGAGAGACAGACAGACAATGAATATGAATGAGTGAGAGAGAATGAACATGTCGGTATTTCTTTACCCCCTGGCTGTTCAGTTCCAGTGTTATAAACTTCCAGAGAGAAATTTCTAATTTGTGCAAGAAAGAACTTTGGAATATTCTCAAATCATATTGGATGGTTCAGAAGCCAAACACTGATCTCTTTACCATCTGTGTGGGTTTGACTATGGCCTTTCCAGAGGCCACCCCAGTCCCCTTTGCAGGCCCGGGAGAGCTTGCTCTGTTTTCTCCTGTAGCTTTATATTCGTTTAGGCAGATTCACACTGGAAGTTGTGGTTTTGATAGCAGCCAGGAAGTTTAGTCATGGTGTGGGAGTTAAGATTTGGCTAGGTCTGGGTTTGGGGCATTGAGGGCACCATTTGTATCTCAACTGAGGGAGAGAACAACCCATGGGGGTAGGCGTTCTGGAAAAAAAAAAAAAAAAAAAAAAAAAACCAACCACTGTCAGCAGGTCTTCATTACTGTTCCCACTGCTGCCTGGTGTTCTTCCGGCTTCTGGTCCTCGTGAGGCACTGTGGAGGAAGAGGTTCTGTGCTGCAGCTTGTGCAGGCTGGGCTCTTTCTTCTAGCTTCCCCCACCCCACAGAGGCAGGTGGAAGTGAGGCTGTGACTGGTCCTCATTCTGTCACAGACTCATGAAGCTAGAGCAGCTTCCTGGTCATCTCTGCTAGCTTCCCACTCTGCATTAGACCTTTAAAGAAGGTGGTGTTGATCAGTTATTTCCTAAGAACTCTGGGTTTTCTTCATGTCAGCAACTTTCTTTCGTACTGGGAAGCCCCTTATGTGTATATATATTTCTATACTGGGGAGTAGAACCCAGTGCCTTGTACAGTAGAACCCCTTGCCCAAGAGACTCTTAGTTGCCATAACTAGAGAGAAAGGGGCATGATCCTGTTGCTGTGTAGCTGGTACAGTCCAAGGATACTGTTAAGTGTCCTGGACTTGTAGGGAAGTGTTCTCTACCATGACCCCACAGTACAGACTCATCAACCTCAGATGTGAGCAGGGCTGAGAACCTGCTTCAGGCAAAACCCACCACAGCAGAGTGAGACCTGAGGGGCCTCAAAAGTGGCGGAGCTTTCCGGGTTTTGACCAGGTTACTGTCCTGTCTGAGCAGGGACCCAGCTCCCAGGCACCCTGCTGAGGCAGCCACCCTTCCGGCTCCCCAGATGCCCTGCTGAGGCCACCCTTGTTTCACTGGCTATTTTTCTTGTACTTATGTGTCTGTGTCTCTCCCCGTCCCTCAGGTCCCCAGGTCCTGACTTGGCCTTCTTGACTTCCTGTCCTGACAAGAACAAAGTCCATTTCAACCCGACTGGCTCTGCCTTCTGCCCTGTCAGCTTGATCAAGCCGCTCTTCCCCAGTATGGGCTTCATCTTCCGCAACTGCCCCTCCAGCCCTGGCTCTCCTCTTCCCCCTGCCAGCCCCAGGGCACCACCTCGGAAGGATCCAGAAGCTTCCAAGGCCTCCTCACTGCCATTTGAGCCATGGCAGCGCACCCCACCATCAGAAGAGTCTGTGCTTTTCCAGAGTTCCTTGGTAGTCTGAGTCCCCCCAGACCCCTACCACACTTTACCACGGAGACTAGTGCCTTGGTGGCAAGCTCTTCATTAGCTTCCCAAGCTGGGGGATGGAGGAGCCCTCCCCTCTTGGCCTTTGAGCACTTTCATTTATTGTGTCAAAGCCCCAGGTCCTTTGGTGGACATCAGCCCCTCCAAAAAGGGAGGAGTCTTAGCTCCTCCACTAGCAGCTCAGCAGCTCACAACTTACACTTGTGTCCCTGCGGCTTCCTTACCCACTAGAAGGTCTTGAGTCTTCTGGCCCAGGGTGTGAGTTCAAATGACTTGTAAGAGGCTCTTGTCATGGAACAAGTTGGCTGTGACTGAGAGAGGGGAGATGCCACAGGCTTCCTGACAGCTCCACTTCTAGAGACACAGAAAGGCAGACCAGATGCCTCCCTCCTAGAGGAGCTGACCAGAGTGGTCCTCAGGGCCAGAATACTTGACCAGTCAGTCAGCTATTGGCAGGGGACCACGAGATTTCCCAAGTGGCATTTTCATCTCAATTTTTCCCTGACTAAAGATTGTCTTAAGCAGCATCCCAGCCCAAAATGAATATTGGGAAGAGGGATCTGTCATTCCACCAGGGGCATGTAGTGGCCTCATACCCCCACCCACCCACCCCACCCCCTGCTCCAGGGGGCATATAGCAGCTCTGTACCCTCTACCCATTCCAGGGTTGGGCTGAATTAGAAAAATGCCTATTTTTCTTGTATCGATGTAGAAACTCTATTTTCTCCCAAAGACACTATTTTTGCAGCTATTTGAAGTTTGTATATTTTCTGTACTGCAGAGCTTACACGAAATTGAAGAATGTTAATGTTCAAGGTTTCTTATCTTGTGTTTAGAGGTTACTGTGGTTTTTTGTTTGTTTTTTTGCAGATCTTGATTTTAATAGACCAAATAAATAAGTATTCCAGCAGTTTGAGTTTTCTGAATGCCTGGGATGGGAGGAGTGAGGTAGAATGGAGGGTACTGTATCCATCACTCTAGCCTGTCTTCAGGAGAAGGGACCTCCATTTAACATACAGTGGTCTCAGCCGGGCAGTGGTGGCACACGCCTTTAATCCCAGCACTTGGGAGGCAGAGGCAGGCGGATTTCTGAGTTCGAGGACAGCCAGGGCTACACAGAGTCTCCTTGCTGGATGGATGGGGCCTTGCTAGAGGCTCTTCTCAAAGACACACTAACAGTGTACTCATGAAGTCTTGTTTAGAATGGAGAACATGATGTGTCCTGCAAGTAGACATGGAAGTCACTAGGGAAGGGGCCCATCTTAATACGAGTCCCCAAAGGCTCCTGAGGGACAGTGGACTTGAGAGAGAACATGAATACAACTGAAGGAGACAGTCTGGCATTGCAGATACTCCTTGTACTTGCAGGGAATTGAGACCAGGGAATAACTTGAGCTGGGACAGCATTAAGGCTGTAGCTACCATGCCTATCTGTGTTTCAGTGAGTACCCATGGCAAGAATGTGCCTTCCTGGAGGGGATACAGAAACCATCCTTGTCCTTTCATAGCTTCTCAAGATGTAAGAGCTATGTGGGAATTGCCATCCCAACATTCTGCTAGTGTGTTAGTGCATGGAATTTATGAAGCATTTCAGCAAAAGACATTTCCATTCTATTGGGTGGAAAGTTTACCCTAATGGTACAATCATATCTGTCTCAGAACCCCCCATCCCCCAGCTATCCCAAGAACTATCAATCTGTTTGGTAATCACCAGCAAACCAGATTAGAGGATTTAAAAGAATGTCATTGAAAATATGACAACTGTTGGATGAGAGAAGAACCACTCTGAGTGAAGGAATGTCCAAAAGATTAAACAGCTTTGTGCAAAAGACTGTACCAAGTCAAGGAGGGAGGAATGGCACCCAGATGGCTTCACAGCTGGTACTTTCTTACCAAAGAGCTCCCCTGCTGGTTATCACCATTGATCTCACCAGGGAAACTCAGCCAGGTGGTGGTGGAGGCAACAACACACACCTTTAATCCCAACACTTAGGAGGCAGAGACAGGTGAATCTCTGAGTTCAAGGCCACCCAGCTCTACAGAGAGTGCCAGGACATCCAGTGAAACGCTGTCTTGGAAAAAATAAAAAACACGGGAGGAGAGGAGAAAGAGAGGCGAACATGGAGGCGGATGTTCACATGTCTCTGTCAGTCAAAGGTACTTGATATATCTGGGTTGGGTATTGGGTCACAATTCTGATTGTATGGGCATCTTGTTATTGATCATTACCAAATATATAAGCCTTTGGATAAGAAAAGTAAAAAATAAAAAACACATGGGAAACTCAACCCATGTCAAGTGAACTGTCCGAGGTCCCAAAGGCAGAAATAGAAGCCAGACTCACCCAGTTACTGTTTGGTTCCCTGGAAGTGTCTGTTGATTCAGTAGAGTAAACCAAAGGGTAAGAGAGTTAAAAAAAGGTGACACTAGGCAAGGGACAGACCCTATTCCCTCTTAGTCCTCCTAGCCCTGAAAGATGCCTGGCTTGTCCCCAAAGCCTTAGTGAGTCAGGTCCCCAGTGATGGGTGTGGTGCTGCCTGCCTTTCCTTCCTTTGCCTGAGGCTGTGCCAGAGGAGCAAGCCTGCTAGAAGAGAAAAGCAACCCCAAGACCCACAACTGCCTGAAAATTGGGACTGTTATTAGGTAGGGGACTTGGTGATCTGGTGTTAGTCTTGCTTTTGCAATTCTAGCAAAGCAGGTGGAGACCCAACTGTTGAATCAGGGAGAAGTCCATGGATGAGACCAATAATAGGAAGGGGTGTGTTGTAGGGGGTTGCTTCATTGGAGAGTTGGGAGGTCTTGAAGAAAATTTACTTAAGTCCTTGGAAGGGAGGTGGAGAGAAGAGGATTGTGAGTTCAACGTTATTCTTCTACATAGCAGATTCAAGGACAGCCCGAGCTACATGAGATCATGTCTTTTTTGCTGTTGTTTTAAAAAGGCATTTCAGTAAACTTGAATTTTTCACCTCGAAGAGGTGAGGAAATACGATTAGAGTTGAGAAAATGTGATGACTAATAATACTTCAAACTTGCACAGCACACTTTACAGTTTATAAAACACTTTGGCAAACCTTAGCTCATTTAATCCTCAGAACATTCAATGATTGACGGGGTGGTTATTACTAATTACCCATCGTTTACAGAGTGACAAAACTGTAGCTCGGAATTTAAGCAATACGTGCTGTGCTGCTCCTAAGTGATAAGAGCCCTGATCTATCACGGAGCCTGCCTAGTGGCTCCCTGCCATGAAAACTTAGTTGAAGTGCCCAATGAAAAGGACCTGTACTTCTCAGCCAGGTCTTGAACGCGGGGTAGACAGGGTTGGAGTCGCTGACGCTGGGCAGCAGCTAGAGGGCGCTAAGGCTCTATGAAGCGTTCTTGGCGTTAGGACCCAGCCAATGCCTGACAGCCAACTGCAAAAAAAAAAAAAAATAATAATAAATAAATAAAATTGACTGGCTCTCCTGGCCTCACCGCCTCTTTCTCCGCCCATCTGTCTATTTTCGCTCCTCGTAGCCAATTGATAACATCCACATACTTGTACGTCATCACTATACGCCGCATAATCTCCTAGGCCTCCCCATCGAGCTCCGGCTTGTAGGTGTCCTTGGCGTTGCCTGATCGGAAAAATCTAAAAGATGAGACAATAACCTCTATATGGCTGGCTTTCCTGGACACCAGGAATGGAGCCAAGGTCTTAAAGCCTGCCTTCTTTCCTAAAACGCTCCTGCCTGGGCGGGAGGCATTTCCCTCTCGGAAGCTCTGAGCGGGCATATCTGGAGGTGGCTGCTCCGGCCTACGAGCTGGCGGTCGCACGCAGCTCCTATGAGGTCCCTGCCGCCGGCCGGCGATGTCCGCCTGGAGCTTTCGCCTTCGCCGCCGGTACCGCTACCTGCTCTGAACGGATCTTCGGCCGACTCGTCCGTGCGTCTCATGGCCGCTAGCAAATCCCTGGTGCCTGATCGGCTGCGCCTGCCGCTCTGCTTCTTGGGTGTCTTTGTCTGCTATTTCTACTATGGGATACTGCAGGAGAAGATGTGAGCAGACCCTTGAGGGGGCAGGACTGCTAGCATCCCCCAACCAGGGCAGAGATCCAGTCCCCACCGTCCATTTTACGGTCTAGTCCTCAGGCTTCCTGTGTTTCGTACAGGTTTTTCTCTTCTCCGGCTCGGCCCTCTGACCTTTTTTTGCACCCTGTTATTATGCATTGCTAGCTGAGCATCCTAGTAATTCTAAAATAGCAGGGCCGGCCTCAGAAGTTTTGGGACGCGATTCTTCTTCTTCCATTAAATATTTTTACTTTTGTTGATTCCAAGAGCGTTCCCTGACCTGAGCCAGATCCTTTTTTTTTTTTAAAAAAAAAAAAAAAAAAAAAAAAGCGCGATGTGTTTGCAGACCGGTAATCATAGTGCTCTCGGTCTTGCTTTTGTTGCTTTATTTTTCTACTGGGGATACTTTTGTTCCGCTGTCTGATTTTCTTTGTTGCCCCTACCCGTGTCCTTTACGGATATTCTTTCCTTAGGCTATGGTATCAGTAGGCTGGCATGTAGTTTTTAGGCTTAAATCAAATCGTCCCCTGTGGGTAAATAAGCACAGTAATCCTTACTAACTCTAACTACAACCACAAAAGCATGATACTGCCGAAGCTCTCAGTGGCGCTGAACATACTTGATGACACCAAGTGACACAAACTAATTTCTCCCCTCTTTTTTTTTTTTTTTTAAATGTGTTTCATCTCAGAACAAGAGGAAAGTATGGAGAAGGACCCAAACAGGAGACGTTCACCTTTGCCTTAACTTTGGTTTTCATCCAGTGTGTGATCAATGCTATGTTTGCCAAGATCTGTGAGTACCTCATAGTAATTTGTTGGGTGCTCTCTCCTTTCTCCCATATTCTGGGCATAGATATGGATTCTTCTTTAAAAATCAAAGTTTTCCCCACCTCTATACCCTTGAGTATTTAAACAGCTTCTCTGCAGTCTGTAAAACCAATGGCTGTGAAATGAGATTAAAATATTAGGCCTTTAAATGATACCAACTTTTGAGTTGGAAATGACTGGGCCTTCAGCATTCCAAATCCCCATTGAAAATACTTAGAACATTTTCCCCTTTATCCCTTTGACTTTGCTTTGTATGTCAGCTTCAAACATGTCTTTGTTCCTATCAGCAGAGTTAAGCCTTTTTTTTCTTGAATTCAATGACTCCCTACCTCCACTCTGCATGTGGTTGTGTTAGGCTTAAGGGGAACTGGGGAGATGAATAATTTTCAGAGATTTCCCAGCTTAAGAGGATAGAAATAGCGGTCTTTCTTGACAGGCCAGTTCCTTTCCTATGGCTTCAACTTTTTGCTTAGTGGTCCATCCTTGCCCCACCCGGTTTCTCTTGTATGTTTTGTTTGTTTTTGTTTTATTTTTTGTCTTCTCCCAGTGATCCAGTTTTTTGACACTGCCAGGGTGGATCGCACTAGGACCTGGCTCTATGCTGCCTGCTCTGTCTCCTATGTGGGCGCCATGGTCTCCAGCAACTCAGCACTGCAGTTTGTCAACTATCCAACTCAGGTGAAACCTCAGGGTGAGATGAGAGTTGGCTCAGAAATTGTGTGGACAGGACTAAGGGGATCTTCCCTTATCTTCCCCTCAGGTCTGTGATTTAAATAAGAGGAAACAATCCTAGAAGGCTAGGGATCTAGCTCACATGGTCGTTTAGCATGTGTGAAGACCTGGGTTCCATTTTCAACACTGCGTGAGCCAGGCATGATGTCGCACTCCTGCAATCCTTGCACCCGGGAGGTAGAAGCTGAAGGATCAGAATCAGAGGCTCAAGATCATGTTCAGCCTTAGCAGTGTATCAGGTTCAAAGCCATCCTGGGCTACTTGAAACTATGTTCAAAGCAAAGCTTGAAATTATGTTCAAAATAAAAAATTTTTTAAAAAAAGGAAGGAAGGAACATTCAAAGCAGAGTATGCTTAAGAAAGAGTGTAGAGTTTAGCACGTAGAATTGGGGTACGGGTTTGGGTTTGGCCATGAGAGGGCTGCCTCCTGGGGCCAAGCTGTTGGGTTCAGGTCCAATGCTAGCACCTCTTAATGTAGCACCTGACATACTTCCTGGCACACCACAGACTCTCAGAAGTTATTTGCTCACTTTTATTTCAGGTCCTCGGTAAATCCTGCAAGCCAATTCCAGGTAAGCAGAGACTCTGAGCTCTAGCTTCCTCTGTGGCTCTGGGTATCATCATCCCATCCCAGGTCTCTAGTGTCTTTCCTGTCACTGGCATTGCTTCCTATGGTGTGCAAAGGCCAAGTGGGAGCCAGAGGCTGACTTTGCCTACTTTGTGTCCTCAGTTTCTGTAGCATCTCCGTGTTTACATTGTCACCACACACCTGGGATCCCATTGGGGCCAGTAGCCTCTTTTCAGTGTCTGGTCTTCCCCTCCTTATTCTTCACCCTTGCCCGGGTTCTTCCTGGACCTTTGACTTTTGTCCTCTCCTTTCCCCACCTGTGCACTACTCAAGCCCTGTTGCTCAATCATCTTTATCTAGGTGCCGGCCTGACACCCCTCCCACCTCACCCTCTGTAGGGCTTCTTTCTCAGACGTTTCTCCCTCAGTCTTGACATGGCTTCAGGAGGAGGGTGTTGGGGTGGGACTTGAATTTCACTGTCTTTTGTTTGTTTTTCTGTAGTTATGCTCCTCGGAGTGACCCTCTTGAAGAAGAAGTACCCACTGGCCAAGTACCTGTGTGTATTGCTAATTGTGGCTGGCGTGGCTCTTTTCATGTATAAGCCCAAGAAAGTGGTTGGGATAGAGGAGCACACTGTCGGCTTTGGCGAGATTCTTCTGGTATGCAGCCCTCTTGTGAAGGCAGCCTTTTCTAGCAGATTCCACCAAGGACAGCCCCAACAAAGCAGGCAGAAAGCCAAGGGAGGGTGTTGTCCCCTGACTCCTGTTGCTATCTTTGCTGCAAGGTCCCTGGCTCTGCCATGGCCACAACAAGAAGCCTGAAATATTTAGCCATAGCTAAGAAAGCTTTTCCTGGAGAAGAGTGCTCGGAAGTCTGCCTAGATCCTCGTGTGAGCTCAGAGATACCTAAGAGCTGAGGAGGAAAGAATGGAGTGTGCATCCCCGGGTTTCCGGGCCACACAGAAGCCAGACTTGAATGAATGAGAACTATCATTAAGTATTAGGCCCTGACCCAAGTGCTTCACATCGTCGTTGATTAACTCTTACAACAGTCTCCTAACACAAGCAGTGTTAGCTCCATTTTACAAGTAAAGAAACTGAGGAGAAGCTAACTCACTTGACCACTGTCACACATTTAAGTGGCAGTCAGGGTTCCAGGCCAAGCAGTCTGATCATAGAGCCTAGACTCTGGAGCATAGTTCTCTCCCTCTTCCCCTGCCCCTCCCTCTTTGAGACAGGGTTTCTCTGCATAGCCCTGGCTATTCTGGAACTTGCTTTGTAGATCTTGCTGGCCTCCAGTTTACAGAGATCTGCCTGCCTCTACTTCCTGAGTGCTGGGATTAAAGGCGCGTGCCACCACTGCCAGGCTGGAACACAGTTCTTACCAAGCCAGAGAGCCAGCCTGCAGGACGAAGCTGCCCTTGCCCAGCTCCCTGGCTCAGGCCCTGTGTACCAGCTTGTAGGCTTTAACATTGAGAACCAGTGGGCTTCCTGCTCTACTCTGATTACAGCCCCATTATGATCAGTCCAGTGCCTGCCAGGAAAAAGGCTGACATGGCCTCTCTACCCCCCTACACCTTGACCATAGGTAGCTCTAGTTCTGAGGACTCTGCCTTAAGGTAGCACCTTTTTGTGTCCTGGGTTAGGGAGGCACCCTGCTGGCCAGCTCACTGTCAGCTGCTCTTTTTCCTTTCCCAGCTCTTATCTCTGACCCTGGATGGACTGACAGGTGTTTCCCAGGACCATATGCGGGCTCATTACCAAACAGGTTCCAACCACATGATGTTGAACATCAACCTTTGGTCCACCGTCTTGCTCGGTGCTGGTAAGGAGCCATTCTGCTGTTCTGTGCACAGATCACCAGAGGGCAGACTGCTCTCATCCAGTTATCCCCTAGCTTGGCTTCCATTTGTTAACTTCTTGCAGGCCAAGGGCCTGACTTAATTCCAACATGCCCTACTACCCAACGCCTGAGAGACCTTCCTGGAAAGACCAGTGCTGGCACTATCTCTCCTCCCCCTGTTACTAACACTATAAGGGTAGACATGTTCCAGATGTCAAGAAGACACACAGTGAAACACACAGAGATACCTAGGAACATCTCTCTCATGAGGCAAATGAGACATGAGTGTAGTGCTTGCCAACTTCGACTGCACTGAATGGAGTTCACAGATGAAGGTCTTTGCTTTGGAGTCAGTAATTCCTAACTTTCTCAAGTCTGAAAAAGTATTTTTCATGTAGCACACTGGGGTTAATGGAGAAGACAATAGCCTTCAGTAGATGGCTAGAGGTGACCAATTCCAGGAGCTTCCTTGCACTGCAGATTTATGTATGGGTCACAGTGTCTGCAACATCTAAGGATGTCTGCATTCGATCACTTTTTAAGTTGCTGGTTTTGTTTTGTTTTTAAAGATTTATTTCTTTTATATACACTGTCTTCAGACACACCAGAAGAGGGCATTGGATCCCATGACAGATGGTTATGAGCTACCATGTGGTTGCTGGGAATTGAACTCAGGACCTCTGGAAGAGCAGTCAATTCTCTTAACCACTGATCCGTCTCTCCAACCCACTGGATTTGGTTTTTACTTTTGTTTTCTGAGGCATTTTCTCACTCTAGTTGAGGCTAACCTAGAACTCCCAATCCTTCCAGTCTCAGCTTCCCAAACTCTGAGATTATAGATACAAGCCAGACATACCCAACATCAATCACTTTGGCAGAAGAAAACCATTAACTTCGAAGTCTTTCTTGGAAAATGAAGTTGGTTTCTGTAACTAGGTAAGAGTTTGAGGAAGATGCATTTCAGGCTAGAATAAACTCCACATCCGGTTCCTCACCCAGCCACCCGAATGGTATTTAAGCAGGCTGCATGCAGTGTGTGGGTAAGCATAAGACATGCTGGTCACCTCTTGATCTTTTTAGGGATCCTATTTACTGGGGAGCTCTGGGAGTTCTTGAGCTTTGCAGAGAGGTACCCGACCATCACCTACAACATCCTGCTCTTCGGCCTGACTAGTGCCTTGGGTCAGGTGAGTTTGTTGGGGGAGGCAGGTTGGCTTCCCTCCTGGGTCTTTGAGAAAGAATGGCTGGGAGCAGAGGGTATTCCAGTTAGCCCTGGTATCTCTGGTGACCTCAGGGCTGTGCTCAGTCTCACACATCTTCTCTTCCTAGAGCTTTATCTTCATGACAGTCGTGTACTTTGGTCCCCTGACCTGCTCCATCATCACCACAACACGGAAGTTCTTCACCATCTTGGCTTCTGTGATCCTCTTCGCAAACCCCATCAGCTCCATGCAGTGGGTGGGCACCGTGCTGGTTTTCCTGGGTGAGTTCTACCCAGAGCAAGTGCCTGCAGGGGCCACAGAGGGAAAGTGGCAGAGACTTATCTTGTTATTTTAGAGAAAACATCCCTAAAGGAGGAAAGGAAGCACTCTTTGTAATGCAGTCTTCCTCCTGTGCATTCCATCTTAGTGATGTCCTTTAATGATATGGGCTTTCAGGATCCTGAGTGGGACAAAGTCTGTTATTTACTCCCCTGCTAACCTGTGGTGTTATATGAGAGCTGAAAGAAATAGCTGTCTGTCTGTCTGTCTGTGTTTATAGGCAAGCTGTAAACAGCTGGGGAATTTTGATTCTGGTGTTGGTGTGTGTGTGTGTGTGTGTGTGTGTGTGTGTGTGTGTGTTAGCAGTGTCTTGGTGACTTTTCATTTGTTGGCATTCTCTGTCTTTGAGGAAGCTATATACAACTAGTCATCCAAAGTGTGTCATGCCCAAAGCTGGGCAAAGTGATACATACCTTTAATCCCAGTGCTTGGGAAACAGAGGCAGACAGACAGGTCTCTAATTACAGAGTGAGTTCCAGGAAAGCTATATCTATGTAGCGAGACCTTGTCTCGAAACAAACAAAAACAAAACAAAGTTTGTGGCATCTAAAGCCCACCTTAGGGGCTCTAGGCTGGCTTCCTTAGGTCATTGGTGGCTTCACGGCCTCCTGTGAAACTTAAGCTGCTTTTCTCCTTTCCATAGGTCTCGGTCTTGATGCCAAGTTTGGAAAAGGAACAAAGAAGACCTCCCACTAGGAAGAGAGAGGCTTCCTCCACTCCAGAAACACTTAAATTATTATCTCCAACAGAGACATCTTAGAAAAATGGACTCAGTCATGATAAGGGACTGGGTTCTGATCTTTTTATAAAAAAAAAAAAAAAAAATCAAAGGAAGCAAGATGGAATATTCTAAACAAAGCACTTAGGCTTTAACAAGACATGTTGCTAATTTCTGGTTTTGCACAGACCAGCACAAATAAAGAGAAGGAAGGCAAGCTAGAAATGTGATACCCTGCTGCTGCTCTCTGGGCTGAGCTGGGGAGACTGGGTGGTGAGGCTCCCCCATGAAGTGCACAGAAGTGTGTGTGATCAGGGGGAGCTCTGGGAGTTGGCAGGATTGAGCCAGCAGCCTCTGTTCCCACTGGCGAGCTCTAAATATGCTGAAACAGGTGGCTGGCCCTGAGAGCCAGAGGATGTAAAATCACTTCAAAGCACGGTAGCAAAGCACAGTGGCAAGTGAGATGCCAAAAAATGAAAGGTGTGTTCTCAAGGAACACCTTGAGGTTGAAATGGGCCCAGGGCCTCAGAATTTGCTGGCTTTTGTCTTGTCCCTCAGTGCCACCCCTCAGCCAGAACTTAACCCAGAACCTGTGCATGAATCATGAACGTGTTTTCCCCGATTCCCCCACCCCCTCCTCCTGTCCACCAGGTCCCTCTGGGGAGCCTGGATTCATTCCTTCTATTCCTCTACCCCCTTCGGCAGAAGCATCTCAGTCCTCTGCCGTTGTAGCATGCCAAGGTGTCACCATGCCAGCTTCTGCCTGTTGAAAGGGACGCTGGCGGAAGGCAGGGTGGCTGAGTCCTGGCTCAGAGCAGCTGTCAAGTGCTCTGGGTGTTAATGTGGGGGAGAAGGAGGAGCATGGAGCAGAGCCACCTGCCCACTGCTGCCTTCAGAGCTGGATCACAATCCTCTGAGGACCAAACTTTACACATGAAAGTGCATTGCCACCAGCTGCAACTTTCCTTCCATCTGTTGCAGCCCCACCCCCACCCCCTGCTCTCCAGATGGGAGCCTGGCCTCCTTCCTGTGTGCTGCCCAGCCTCCTAAACCCTTCTCAAGCTTCCTAGGGGCTGGAGATCACGAAACTCCATCTCTTAAACCCCCATCTTCTCTTGAACTCCTTCGTTTTAGGGAGAGTTTTAAATCCATTTGGTGGAATTGACTTTCCCCACCCCCTCCCTGGTTTTTTCATCATGCTGAAGGTTGTTGGTTCCTCTGCTGCACTCGAAGTCCTTCCTGAGTGTTTTTTTTCCCGTGGGTCAGATGGCGGTTAGATCCTGTTGGCAAGGCTAGAGCCCCACAGGTGGCCAACATCTGTGCCTCCTGTTCTAACAAGAAACATCAGTTTCCACCGCTTTCCCCATGCCCTCTAGCTGTCTTGAAAGTGTCCTGCACTGGCCACCAAAACTAAATTGCTTTCAGAAGTTTAAGATCAGAAGGCTCCTAGGATCAGCTTGTCCTACCAGCTGCTTGCTTGGGAGTCCAGTTCCTGGGTATTCCTGTCTGCTCATCTGACACTGCTGGTGCCACCTTCTGTAAGCACGCAGGAGCTTCAGTGGTAGCTAAGACTGGTGCTTGCCTCTGGGAGGTTCATGGTCTAATAGCAAGGCTGGGAAACAAACCACTACGTCTCAGACACAGGAAGGTATCAGGCAAGGTGAGGCTTGACTGTTGTGTAGGAAGATGAAAGCCTGGAGAGATGAGCACTGGCTTCACCTGCCAAGCAGGAAAAGTGCCTTTCAGCAGCCTGGAACTCTTGCCTGCTTTGCTGTGTCCAGTTAATTTCCGTGAGAGCACGTGGCAGAACCATGGTTTTCAGGTGGAGCAGCATTCTACTCAAAGATACCTAAAAGCTAAGTTGCCAGCTTGTTCAGCCTGGCATGCTCACCTCCTGGAGCAGGAAAACCGAAGGCCAGAGTTGACAAAATCAGTCCTATTGTCTCTAACAGGCTTGATACTGAAATACCAGGCAAGTTCAAACAGGCGATGTTGATCTGCTAACCCTGGGCAACCTGATGCCTCAGGTTTTAAAAGATCAAAGGACCTCCTCTGCAGTTAATTCTCAGCTATGTGCAGAAGGAGGAACCCAGCCTGCAGACGTCCCTAAGCCCGGTGTTTTCACCAGGGCTGGCTGCATTGTACTTAACTCTTTTGGTCAAAGCATCAGGTCTTCCCTTTCTCAGTTTGGATCTCTGTGCTCCTGACAAACTGATTTTCCGCTTTGGCCTACAGCAAGGAATGGTGACCCACAAGTGCTATTTGGGGTGCAATCTTAGGGCTTGCTATTCTGGAATCAAACAGAGAAATAAAAAAAAAATTATATTGTTTTTAAAAAGATATAGAAGGGCGGGTATTAAGTATCACTGTAGATGATGCATAAGGAACAGATTCTGCTCCCTCGCTCCCTTGTAACACACTTGCAAGGAACATTGAACAAATGTCTGTGTTTTTTTAGAGATGGAAGAACCTGAAAGCTGGAAGATTAGGTGATCAGCTGTAGGTTCCTGGTGTGTTTTCAGCTGTGGTTGTCTCCTGGACCTGGGCCCTCCAAAGGAGGACTGTGAGGTCCCTCAGGAGGCCTGCTGCCTTCAATAGCTAGTTAGACTTGTCAGGGAACAGTTTGTATGTTTTACAAGCAGAACTGGTCATTTTCCCCAGATGCCCTGGCAGAGAAACTGCCCCCCCCCCCCCCCGGGTCTCTGTGGGATCATTCAGTCCTTCCCATTGACAACAGAGCAGCTGTCTTCAGGAACAGTGAGCTCACAGGTTTATAACTCTCCTGCTTTGCCAGGGCTTTTTAGGCTGTGCCATTTTATCCTTAAGACACTCCTGGGGAGAGCTTGGGCCAGAAGCAGCCTCCCACATCTGAAGTAGGAAGCCTGAAATTCACCAAGCCTGAAATTCATCAGCTGAAGATTGAACACACTTCAGCTGAGGGCTGGGGGGGCTGGGGGGGGGGGAGATGGGGGGGTGCGGAAAAAATAGCCTGTTTTGTTTCCCTATATTGGGTTATATTGGGTCAGAGACTACTTTTACTCTCAGCAAGCTGAGCTGGTAGATCTCAACTGTGCAGATTTTCTGGCAATTCCTAGTATAACTTCCAAAAAAATTGGGAACTGACAATAAATACTATATAAAAATATTTATGGTAATATATAATACTATTATATATATATTAGGGTATGTAAGATATATAATATATATAATACTATAATTGGATATATATGTATAACTAAATCTACTATAGTTTACTTTGTTTTATTTTTTGAGACAGGGTCTCATCTAGCCCACGGTGGCTTAAAACTCAAAAGTCAATATGTAGTTGGGACTAAAGTTAAAGTCCTCCTGTCTAGGTGATGGAGAGATGGCTTAGGGGTTAAGGGTACTTGCTGCTCTTGCAGAGGATTGAACTTGGGTTTCCAGTACCCATGGTAGTGGCTCATGCTCACATGCACACATACATATAATTAAGAAACACACACAAGCTGGGCAGTAGTGGTACACGCCTTTAATCCCAGCACTTGGGAGGCAGAGGCAGGCAGATTTCTGAGTTCGAGGCCAGCCTGGTCTACAGAGTGAGTTCCAGGACAGCCGGGACTACAGAGAAACCCTGTCTCGAAAAACCAACCAACCAACCAAACAAACCCCAAAAGAACAACAAAAACCACACACAAACTCCTGTCTTTACCTCTCAAGGGCTATGATTACACAGTGTGTAATACCATGCCCAACACCATCACAGTTTAGAAAATTGTACATTTTAGGGAAAGCCTATTCAGTCCCTTCCAACGAAAGTATAATCATCCCACTGTTTTGATGATAAATTCAATTTTCCGTTGTAGAAGATGTTGGACAGAATGTTATTCTCTGTATGCCTCTAATTTCAGCTATGAGGCTATGGTGGGTTGCAAGTTCAAGGTTATCCTGGGTGAGTTAATGAGAGCTTGATTCAAAAAAATGGGGAAGGAGAGTGCAGGGCATAGTTGCCATGCCTGGAATCCCAGCATTTGAGAGTTGGAGACAGGAGGATCAGGAATTCAGGATCATCCTTGGCTCCATGCAGAATTCAAAATTAGCCTGGGCTCCATGAGATTCTCTCTTAATTTTTTAAAAAAATAATCCATGAGTGACGCTGGGGATGTGGTTTCACTTGGTAAGAGTTATCACCGGTGTATTCGTCAAGTCCATGAGATTGCCAGCATAGCATAAACCAGACATGGCAAAACATGCCTGTATCTCCAGCATTCTGTAGGAGATGAAGGTGGGAGGACCAGAAATTCAAGGCCTTCTTAACTAAACAGCAGGTTTGAGGTCAACCTTGGCTACATGAGATCCTGTCTCAAAGGACAAGAACAAAGGGGAGCAGGGGACTGGGGATATAACTCAGTGGCAGAGCCTCAGGTTCAATCCCCAATACTGCACAAATAAACATAGTCTCTGATTAGATATCGCAAAGTATCTTACTATGATAGTTCATGTGGTGTGGTTTTCAGTTTGAGCTAGTACAGTGGCTCACTCCTGGGAATCCTAGCTGCTGAGGGGACAGAGGTAAGATGCTTGCAAGTTCAAGGCCAGCCTAGGCAACTTCTCAAGACCCTGTCTCAAAGCAAAAATTAGAAAAGGCTGGGAGTGTAACTCAGTGACAGGAGCACTTACCTACCATGAGTGAAGCCCTCGGCTCAAGTCACAGAGCTGGAAAACCAAAAATCCCTTGCAATTTGGAGGCCATGTTTCACAGTGTACCCAATCCAGCAGAGGCTCAAGGTCAAGTGTGCTGAAAAAGACTTAGAGCGACCTGAGATGAGCGTGTCCATAATTTAGAGCCATTTGGGAGTCCTAGATCACCTCCCCAGCCTCAGCCTCCTCTATGCGGCCAGCTGGAGGGTGGGCTGTGGAGGCTACAGGGGCTTTTCATTAAGGGTTGCAAGAAATCTCCCATGGTTCTTTCTGAAACCTCCCCACAGTATGCTCGGACTGGCTTTAGTCACAGGGCTCCCCTGTGTCATCCAGAATATTCTGGAGGGAAGCCACTTCCTTGTTTAAGTCATCTGACAGACATGATCCTCAGACCTACAGCCAGTGAGCTTGGCATGAGCCAATGAATCTGCTACTGGCAGGGAGGGTGGGAAGGGGACCCTGAGGAACTTGGAACCTTGAGTGGTTCAGTGGGTGCACAGGGCCACCAGGAGTCCCAGAGGGATGAGAAGGCGATAGCAGTTCAGTTGGTGGCTCCCACCCACAGAGACACAAGTGCTTGAGTGTGGCTAGCTGCTTCTGCTGCCCCTGAAGCTTGCCTTCTTTGTCCAAATGGGCAAACTCCCTGTGATTTCTGGGAAAGGTAAAAGGGAAATGCTTCAAACCATATGTCAACGCAAAGGACATGTGTGCTTCGACCCACTCACTCTCTGTTTTGGTTGTGGCATCTGGATGTTCAGAGCTAGCTAGCAAAGGTGCCATGTTTCAATTTACATCTGACTAGATGTCTTTCCTTTGATCTAGGCTCCTGGAATTGCCACATTGAGATCACATACTTGCAGGTAATCTGTACATGAAGGCTGGGAACTTGGGGGGGGTGGGGGAGGGACGGGGAAGGAGAAGAGGAGGGAGAGGGAGAGGGAGAGGGAGAACAAGCATGAGCAAGTCATGGGAAAGGGTTCATACTCTCTTCAGATTCACTGGCGGCTTACACAAGATCCATCATAATCTTGGGACTCCATTAATTCAAAGGGACTTCCAAGTCAGGCATTGTGGTGCACCCCTTTAATCCCAGCACTCGGGAGGCAGAGGCGGGTAGATCTCTGTGAATTCAAGGCCAGCCCAGGCTATATAGAGAGACTTTGCCTCAAAACACACACACACACACACACACACACACACACACAGAGTGATTTCCCAAGCAGAGCAATATAGATAACACTGTGGAATATGGTAATTGTTTTCACTGGCTGTATGGATGGTGATGAGGTTGAGGGCATGGATACCAACCACAGTGGCCCATCCGGTTGGATTCCCAGTTTTTTTCCTGAACCTTCCATATACTCTCCAGGGCTGCCAGGTTTAATGAATAAAAATACAGGCTGCTTATCTCATGTTGAGTTTCAGATAAACAACACATTTTTGGTATATGTCTCTGTATTCCAATTTAGCCAGCATTCTATATTTTATCTGGCATTAGTCATTATCCAAAATGTTCTCATGGGCCCCTCTCTTCCCAAGGAGGCGCTCTCATTTTCATTCAAATCGCAGTTCTGTGCTCAAGGTACTTTTTGTTCAGGGCCAGATTTGTTATTTCCCCGGTGGCCCAGGGAAGTGCAGTACCAGACTTCATCAGCAGGGGGCACCACTCTCCTAGATGAGATTCTCCAGATGAGTTGCTGGGGCCTTCAGGAAGGGAAAGGTGGGGACTCCGAATTGAAGGTTCTATTTGTTGCTTCTGTCCTCCCCCTGAAGCTCACGTCTCACCCCAACACCCTGCCAGAGCTATTTCTGTGGCTCAAGAACCTGATCCTGTCACTTGGCTCGGAAATCACTTCCAAGATTCCACAGTTACCTTCTCGACGCAGCTTAAAAAGCCCTTCAGGATCCCACTGGTGTCTATTTTGCCTCCATCAACTCCTGCTACTTCCAGCCTGCTCCATCCCACCCACCTCACACTCCCAGCTCTCCCATTCACCAGGAACTATTTGCAGCTTCCCCTGTATGATATTTACTGCCATGCCTTTGTGCCCAGCGTTCCCTTTGCTTGGAATCCCCTTTTCCATTTGATGCTTTTAGCCACCCTGCTCATTCTACACACTGCAGTGGTATGTACTGAGACAGACCATGGCAATGTGCTATGTGGAGCAGAAGGCTGCCTGGAACCTTCCCCTATGACTCCCACCGGGGGAGGGATGATATAAGTAAATATATAACAAAGTATTTGGACCTCGTTCAAGGGTTGACTGATCTGTCTTCCTCAAATAGAGTTAACTGTTCCCTCTTAGGTTCTCTGATGGCTTTCACATTAAGGGTCCCAAATCCTGACATCTGCCTGGTCACTCCAGAGAATGCACATAAAATGCAGGTTTAAATCACTGGGGGAAGTGGGGCTTGTGAAGGGGTCAGGATGAAATTACCTGTGACAGACTGAAATGCAGGTACCACCCAGAAGGTGCAGTAGCTCTTCACTTCCTTCCTTCAATGACGTTTGTCATTTCAAGAGAAAGAGGACGGCTGTGAATGCACTTCAGATAGCAAACTGGTAACCTAGCATGAACAAAGTCCTGGATTCGATCCCCGGCACTGCCGAAAACCAGATGTGGGGGTGCCTGCCAGTCATCCCAGCACTCGGATCATAGAGGCATGAAGACCAGAAGTTCGAGTGTCACTCTCTGCTACGTCGTGAGTTCAAGGTCAGCCTGGACTGCATGAGGCCCTGCCTCAAAGAAAGGAAAGGAAGAGGGCAGGGGATGGAGAAGGTGGAAGAGGAGAAGAAGAGAATAGAAATGGTCTTTCTTTTCTTTTTTTCAAGAACTTTCCCAAATTTTTATTTGATTCTTTGCTGGCTTAAAGTAGACATGCCTTCTGGTCAGGTATGCCCTAGGCGACCAGGTGGCCATCACCTTTCCTATAGCAGTTCCATCAATGTACTATGAATGTAATGCTTCTATGGGCTTTAACTGCAAGACTGACCAGCTCACTATAAGTGTTCAACAAATGCTAGTGAAAGAGAAAGAAAGAGGGAGGGAAGAAAGAGGGAAGGAGGGAGGGAGGGAGGGAGGGAGGGGTAGAAAGGCAGGAGACAAGGAGTGACAGTTTACTGTTAGAAGTTCTTACTGCCATTGCTTTGGGCCTGGAACAGATGGAACACAATAGCCTGACACTGAATTTATTGCTGAGTGTGCGTGTGCATACACGTGTGAGTTCTCATGTTAGCAGGTGTGACAGCTGGAAAATATGTTTAAGAACCCTCAGCTCCATTCTCCAGCAGGCTCTCAAGCTAAGCCTTTCCTGTTTTGAGAGGATGGGGGGCTGGGGAAGAAGGTAGGGCTCACTGGTGGACTTCCTGGCTTTCCTCCAGCACCTGCAGCCGCCTGCATAGAGATGAGAAAGAGTTTATGTAGGCTTTTGGTACCAACTGATGCATCCTCAGGGGAAGGTGTCTGGCAGCTGCTGCCACCCACTGCCTACACACCGGAGTGCCCACTGCATAGCAAGCAGTCGAGTGGGTCAGAGTTAAAAAGCTTTCTCTTCTCACTTGTCCAAAATGAGATCATCAAAATGATCCCTTACCCTGCGTTGGGGGTGGGGGGGGGGGTGAGGATGTATGAGTGATCAAAACTTCTAAGTGACAGAGAAGGCGGGGGTGGCTCACACTCCTCCTCGTGGCCCCCAGAAGCAGAGCAGTCACTTGACCCTGCCATAGTCTGCTGCTTTTCTGGAAGGCTATGCTTTTCATCTAGAGAGGACACTGCTTCCAGCCCACACAGAGCAACCCATATGCATTCTCATTGCCCCAGCAAATAAGGGCATATCTTTGAAAAAAATAGACATCTGAGGCTTCCAAAGTCTATTTTATCTTCGAAGTAACTGTATCATTCAAGAAGCAGAGACTCCATCTTGGCCCTGAAATGCCTCTGGAGTCTTTCTGAATAGGGTAGAGCAGGGGGGACTGGGGCAGTCGCAGTAGACTGGAGTTAAACTCTCTAGGTTGGACTTTGGAAGCATCTGCCCCATGTTGTTCTCTTTGATGAGAGAGGAACTTTGAAAAGTAAAAACTACCCACAGCTGGACTCAGCCACCCAGAGCACCGCAAGAGGGAAACATTGTAGCAAGCCAGACTTTCCAGGAAGCAATCCCTCCGGCAGGCTGCTCTGGCTTGCCCAGGCTCTAAGCTCTTGGTCTGGTCCTTGTCCCAGAGTGGCAAATTAGGCAGGGGTGCTCAGAGAACTGTGGTCCTAGGTGCGGTGTACCGTCAGTACTGGGGAATTGGGGGGGGGGGGGGAGGAGAACGGGATAATGAGACGAAGATCATGAACCAGAGGCTTTTGCAGGAAAGGAGAATCAAAGAGGTCTAGTCTTCCTGTTTGCAGCATCCTTTAACAAGATATATCTTTCCTAAACTCCCAGGGACAGGGATGGTGGCAAAAGCAGGATCTGGTTTGTTTGTTTGTTATTTGTGTGTGTGTGTGTGGGGGGGTACGCATAGGTGTGTAAGTGTGTTACAGACAGGAGGACGGAGGACAACCTTGGGTATCATCTATTCATGCTGCATACACATTTCCTTGGGAACGGAGTGCCTCATCCACTAATGATTCACCAAATGGGCTGGCTAGTCCATGAGCCTGAGGATCTGCCTGTGCTTCCCGCCCCAGCAGTGATTACAAATGCATACCATCAGTCCTGGCTTTTTTATGTGGGTGTTGGGGATCGAACTCAGGTCCTCATGTTTGCAAGGCAAATACTTTAGCTACTAAATCATCTCCCTAGCCTTTATCTATTTATTTGAATATTTATTTATTTTATGTGTAAGCATGTGTGCCTTGGTGTGTATATGTGTTACCACATGCATGCAGTGCCCAAGGAGGTCAGAAGAAACACTGGAGCTCATGAAACTGGAGTTATGTGTGGTTGTAAGCAACAGAGTGGGGGCTAGGAACCGAACCTGGGTCCTCTGCAAACACAGTAAGTGCCATTAACCACTAAGCCATCTCTACAGCTATATATTTATCTTATTATTTATTATCTGGTTGTGTTATCTTGTTATGTAACCCAGGCTGGACTCAAACTCACAATTCTCCTGTCTCAGCCCTTCACGTGGCAAGATTATGGGAGTGTACCCTGATACTCCTCTATAAAGTCTGGGTCTTGAATCACAGAGTAAAACCTTCAGTTACATTGCTGAGACTTTTGTTAGTGTTTCTCTCTCTCTGTTTCTCTGTCTTCCTCCCCTTCATTTTTCCTTTCCCTCTTCCTCCTCACTTTACTCCCACTTCTCTTTCTTTCTTTCTTTGTTTTTGTTTTGGGTTTTCAAGATAGGGTTTCTCTGTGTAGCCCTGGCTGTCCTGGAACTCACTCTGTAGACCAGGCTGGCCTTGAACTCAGAAATCCGCCTGCCTCTGCCTCCTAAGTGTTGGGATTAAAGGTGTGCACTATCACTGCCCGGCCCCTCTTCTCTTTCTTGAGAGAGTCTTGTATAGCCCAGGTTGGTCTCAATATTGCTATGAATCCAAGGATGGCCCTGGACTTATGATCTGCCTGTCTTTGTCTCCTGGATCCTGGAATTGCAGGTGTGTGTGCTAATGTATGCCTGATTTCTTGGGTGCTGGGGATGAAACTCAGGGTTTTGTGTGTGCTGGTCAGTGCTCTGTTAATTAGCCTACATCCACAATCCCCCTCTTTCCCTCCCTTCCATCCCCTCAACCCCCTCTTTCCCTCCCTTCCACCCCTTGTCCCCCTTTTCTTTCTAGACAGTAGACAGAATCTCATTATATAGTTTAATCTGATCAGAGATTCTCAATCCCCGTGCCTCAGCCTTGTAAATACTAAGACTGCAGGCATGTACCACTATGCCTGGCCCAACTCTCATTTCTGATCCACACATCTAGATTTCTAGTCTCAACTCAGGACAGGACTGACCATCTCTCTGGGGCTGCCACCTGAATCTGACCTACTTTCTGCCATCCACTGCACTTGGGTTGAAGAGGGATACCTGCATCCTCTCTTTCCCTTCCCTCAACGCCTTCCATCTCTGCTGCTCCCTCTTCCCCTCCTTCCCTGGTGCTTCTAACCCCTTTCCCAATAGCCCCCTCCTCACATCCTCCTGTGCTCTCCTTCTCCAGCTCTGCAGTGGCCATACCAAATCCTTTCCTTGGCACAGGCCCTCGACTGCCCTGCTGGGTTCCTCTCCTTGTTTCTGCACCTTCTGTCCAATTATCCCTCTGGCCAGGCTGTTTGGGAGCCCTTCCCTCTGGCCATCCTGCCTCCTTCTAACATCCAATGATTAATTTCCATCTGGGGGTGGGGCTGTGGAAACCAATTTGAAAAAAAAAAAAAAAAAAAAAAAAACCAAAAACAAAAAAACCTGGAGCTGTTAGGCAAGCTACTCTGTGTTTGGCCCTGGCCCTGAGACTCCAGCAGAGCAGAGAGAATCTCAGGGAAGGTGACACCACAGGCCAGGTCATTAAGGGCCACCGGATCTAGTTTTAAGGAGAGTGAGATCAAATGCTTTTTAGAGTCAGGCGGGCCTCAAAAACAAGGGCTGGTGATGGGAGGATCCGAGGCTCTTCCACAGAAAACAAAGCTCTGACTCAAAGGAATCCTTGCTCATCCACGTTCCTGAGTTTAATGTCCTTGGCTTGGGAATTAACTTTGAGGCTTTCCAGCACAGATAAAAATAGGTCTCGTAAATGCCATCACGGGCACTTTCCGATAAGGTGGCCTTTTAAGGGAAGCTTGGCTCTCAGCAGAGGGTCTGAGTCAAGGAGCCTTTTGGTAGATGTTCCTGTTCCCAGAACCGGCTAAACAATGGATGCAGGAAGAGGAAGCTAATGGGAGTCTCTGTGCCCCAAAGACCGGGAGTCACGCTCTTGAAACGAATGTTGACGTAACTCCTTCATTTGTCCATGCAGCCCACATGCCATTTATCCGAGTACCTGGTATGTGCTAGGATGCTTGCTGCTAGATTGTAGAGTCACAAAAGAGTGGAGTAGATAGAGTGAGAGAGAAAGAGAGAGAGAGAGAGAGAGAGAGAGAGAGAGAGAGAGAGAGAAAGAGAGAGGAAACCTCTGCCTTTAGCAGTAACAGTTTTGGCAGTAAGGAACCAGACAACTGGGACACAAAATGAGAATGCAGGACAGCAGAATGCAGAGGTAGGAAGAAGTAACTCAGGGATATGAACACCAGACAGACAGTGTCCTGAAGGCATGCTGGGTAAAGGGCCTCAACAATCACCAGAAAATTCAATGTTTTTATTCTCTCTCTCTCTCTCTCTCTCTCTCTCTCTCTCTCTCTAAGGGAGCATGCTGCAGCACATATTTGCAAGCTAAGGCATGCATATAGAGGCCAAAGACTAACTTGTGGGTTGTTGGCTTGTTCCTTCCATCATGTGGGACCCAGGACTTGAACCCAGGTCATCAGGCTTGGCAGCAAGCACTTTTACACACTGACCCATCTTGCTGGCCCATCAGCAGAACATTAAAGCATTAAGATGGGCAGCAGTGGGTGAGTGAAGACCAAGAAAGGGGTCGTGGGAAAGGTAGAACCTGTTCTACCCAAGGAATGGAAGCAGGTCCAGGTCCCTGTCTGGCTGGAAACCCCATTGCTAAGGGAAGGAGGAGCCTAGAGACAGAGTATAGGTCACAAGGGCATAGGTCACAAGGGCACAGGTCATCTGGCAAAGAGTCTTTCTTCTTTAGAGTCTGGACTTTATTTCCCTGAGGGTAGAGTGGTGCGGTGGAAGTTGAAGGGTTTTATGCAAACAAGTGATCAGATTAGATTGGTATTTTAGAGGGTTCACTCTGGCTGAAGAGTAGAGAATGAAAATGGCTGGGAGGCCTGGGAGGAGGCCTTCTCAATCCAAGGAACACCCGGGGATGTGTCAGCAGGGGTGGAAGGAAGTGGGCGGGACTGAGGGATGAGTAAAGGATGATACGTGGCATGTGGCCTGGGGGAGCTGAGCCTGCTTCCCAGTTCCTGGGTTCTCATTGCTGGTGAGGTAGAGAGGCAGGTTTCAGGTCTGCTGTTGTCAGGTGTCTTTAGGTCACCAAGGAGGTATCTGGGTACATCTCCAGTTGGAGAGAAGGGCCTGGCTGAGGCAGACTGGGAATATTCTTTAGCAGATGGATGGCAGTGGAGCTGAGAGAGAGTGAGCCGGTTCCAGGCAAGTAAGGACACTGTGACAAGAGGAAGTGAACGGATCCAAGGAAAGCCAGCATTCAGAGATTGTTATGGAAAAGAGTCCGCTGTATCAGAAGGAGCAGTCAGAGCCTGAGGGGGAAGCAGGAATAGGGGTCTTCAGGGGATGGCCTTTCTCTCTCTCCAGTAACAATTTCTAACTTTTCTTTAGAAACTTCCTTTCAGGGGCTGGACAGACACACACACACACACACACACACACACACACACACACACACACACCCTCCCCAGCCTCTATCTCTAGGCTTGCCCTCCTTATTTGCCTTCTCTGTTACCCCTTTGCTTATCAGTTTTCCACTTAGGTCTCTGTCCTAGTTTACTTTCTAGCTCTGTAATAAAACACTGACTGAGAGGAGCTCAGGAAGGAAAGGTTTTATTTCATATTCTAGCTTTCAGTTCATTAAAGCCCTTCCACAGTCCCCCTGAATACAACCTGGTCAGGTCTGTCACAGAAATATCCCACAATCCAGTTAGCAATTTCTGTATTAGTTAGGTTTCTTTTGCTTTTGTTGTGATAAAACACACCATGGTGCTGGGCAGTGGTGGTCCACACCTTTAATCTCAGTACTTGGGAGGCAGAGGCAGGTGGGTCTCTATGAGTCCGAGGCTAGCCTGGTCTACAGAGCAAGTTCTAGGACAGCCAGGGTTACATAGAAAAATCCTGCCTCAAACAAAACAAAACAAAACAAAGCACAGCAAAACACAACACCACCATGACCAAAAGCAACTAGGGAAGGAAAAGGTTTCTTTATTTCAGCTTACCGCTTATACTTCTTCATGATGGGAAGTCAGGGCAGGAACTCAAGGCCAGAACCTGGAGGCAGAAACTGAAGCACACAGCTCATGGAGCAGCATGCTTACTTGCTTGCTCTTCCTGGCTTACTCAACTGGCTTTCTTATACCACCTGGGACCCTTTTCCCAGAGGTGGCACCACATACAATGTTCTAGGCCCTCCCATATCAACATTAATCAAGAAAATGCACGACAGGCTTGCCCACAGTCCAATCTGATGGAGGCATTTTCTCAATTGAAGTCCCTCTTTCCAAATTACTCTAAGCTCGTGTCAAGTTGACAAAAAAACAAAACAAAACAACAACAACAACAAAAAACCAAAAAAACAAAAAACAAACAAACAAACAAAAACCCAAAACTAACCAGGACAGCTGCCAACACTCACTCAGGTCTTCTCTGACCTTCCAGACGAAGTTATGGTCGCCATTTGTTCTTCCAGGAAATACGTGCTAAGCACTTTCTAGCCATGGTCAGTATTGAGCTACGTACCAGGACTTCAGGGCCAGCAGAACTGACATATCCCCGGGGAGACAACAATCTTAGCAGGGGAAGATCCCTTTAGCAAATGATTACACAGAAACACTTAAAAATTATTGTTCGTGTTAAGGAGAAAATAAAACCAGAACACTCTGATGGAAAAATAACAGAAGACTTGTACTTTGGAGCTTGATAAAGTGACCAGAGAAGGGTCTCAGAGGATGTGAAGACTTAAGCTGAGACCTGAAGGGTGAACAGAAGCAGTCCTATGAAGAGCAAGGGCTGCGGGGTGGGGTGGGGGGAGTGTTTCAGGCTGAAGGAATGGTAACTACAAAGAGCTATGTAGGCATTGAACTGGAAGGGTTCTGGGTACCGATAGACGTCCACGTGAGTGGAGCAGCATCCGAAAACAAAGCTGCTTCACGGATTGCAAGTGAGCTTAAGCTTCTGCAGCTGCCAGGAAGGCACAGCCGCCACTCGAAGGATTTTTTTTTTCCTTAAGATTTATTTGTTTTTATTCTGTGTGTACATGGACGTACCTGCATGTGTGCATTGCTTGGTACCGATAGAAGCCAGGAGAGGTATTGGGTACCCTGAAACTGGAATTGCATGTTTGCGGACCACCCTGTCAATTTGGGGAACCAAACAAACCTAGGTCCTATGAAAGACCAGGAAAGTGCTCTTAAGAGCTGAGCTATCTCTTCAGCACTGTGTTTGTTGTTGTGTTGTGTTGTGTTTTGTTCTGCTTTTGAGACAGACTCTTTTGGATCTCAGGCTGGCCTCAACCTTGATTTGTGGCTGAGTGTGATCTTGACCTCCTGATTTCCTGCCTTCTTCTCCTCAGTGCTAGGATTACAGGCATGCCCTACTAGTCCTGGCCTATTCAAAGATTTTAATTAGGACTTACAATTGACTTTAGTTTTTGTTAAATTGTCCTAGTTGCTAAGGGAAAAATGGATTAAGGGACATTTAGAAGATTAGAAAAATCACTGGCCACGGTAGTAACACAACTTTATTTATTTTTAAAAGAATTATTTCTTTATTTTATGTATATGAGTATACTGTAGCTGTCTTCAGACACACCAGAAGAGAGAATTGGATTCCATTAGAGACGGTTGTGAGGTACCATATGGTTGCTGGGAATTGATCTCAGGGCCTCTGGTAGAGCAGTCAGTGCCCTTAATCGCTGAGCCATCTTTCCAGCCTGGTAACACAACTTTAACATCAGCCTTGGGGAGGCAGACCTCCCTATGGCCTACATGTGGTCTACATAGCGATTTCGAGGTTAGCTAAAGCTACGAGGTACCTCAAATTTAAAAACACAAATAAAAAGATTAAGAAGATCAGTTATGACTTTCTAGACCAAGCGAATGAGGATATTAGCTAGAACTGGAATAAGACAGAGAAAAGTTGTAGATTCCAAAGCTATTTGAACTTGGCCTTTATGGAAGTTCCCAAATGATTTGATGAGAGGTTCTGGGAGACTGTGGTGCCTAACTTCTGCTCTAAAGGAGCAGAGAGAGGAGTGGCTTACATTAACCCAGCTGGTCCTATCTTTCTATGAAGCCCCTGGGCAAATTGTCAGAAGCCCAGAGCCTGAGAAACAAGCGCCAGTTGAAATCAGCAATCTCTGAGGTCCCTTCTGGTTGCAACCTAGTTTTGTTGTGGACAGAAAATTGGAACAGTATTGTGATTTCTTTGGACTCATCCTGTGGTACCCGGTGGAGCTCTGTGCCCGAGGAGCGGTCAGCAATTGCTGCTTGACTTTTCTTGTGGGCACCAAACTTCTGTAATTGAATTTTAGATTAAATTCTTAATAAAACAAAACAAAAATAAACCTTCTAACGTAGGGTAAGCTTTCATTTGAAATCAATTCGCCTCGAGAAAGTAGAGTTATGGTGAGGCTGATCTAAACTTGTAAAATCCAAAGTAATTCCTCTGTAAGCAGAAACTTCTTGTTTTTCTTAATTATCTGCATCTGCATTTAGGTAAATGTCATTTTAGAGCAGATGTCAGCAGGCGAATCAATCACATTTAAAATAGCAAAGAAAGAAAAAGACCGGGTGTGACGGGATTCACCTTTAACCCCAGCACTCAGGATGCAGAGGCAGGTAATTCTCCCTTGAGTTTGAGGCCAGTCTGGTCTACCTGGCAAGCTCTAGGCCAGCCAAGGCTACATAGTGAGATTCTGTCTCAAACAAACAAACAAATGAAATAAAAAAAATTTAAAAACCAACCTCTTCCAATATACACTGGTAATAATTGATAATGGATCGTGCAACCTGGATAAAATCTACTCTTACTTATCTTCCCCATCTCCGATTTATTTTGTTTGTTTGTTTGTTTGTTTGTTTGAGACAGGGTCTCAGTGTAAAATCCTGGCTGGCCTGAAACTCACTTGTATTGACCACCAACTCACAGAGATCTGCCTGCCTCTGCCTCCTGTCTTTAGCATATAATTTGTTTAAAACAAATGCTAAAGCTTCTAAAATTTATTCTGATAAATCTTAGAATGCTATTTATTTATTATTGATTTATTTGAAACAGAGTCTCACTCTGTAGCCCAGGATGGCCTGGAACTCACTTTGTAGTCCAGGCAAGTCTTGAACTCGGGGGAGATCCTCCTGCCTCAACCTCCCAAGCGCTGGGATTACAGGCTTGAGCTGCTACATCTGGCTTTAGACCAGTCCTGAAAGTTAATGACACGCAGACAGAGTTGTGTGGCTGGTGCGGCCAAAATCTAGGATTTAGATCTGCACCCGCCCTGTCTTTTGTCTGCGGCTTTTTGGCCTGGCGCTCCATCTTTCTCGTTGCATGTTTCATAGCCATTTTCTCGGGTTAAAAATTCAGAACTTCAATATCTATAAGCTTATTGAAGTCAAATACTCAACTAAGTACATCATTCCCAGCCTTTTGTTTTATTAAAGAGAGAAGTAAGATGACAGAATACCTTTTATATGCCAAGAGCTTTTGAACAAACACACCGTTCAATGCTTTTTATTATCCCACCGTTCGTGGTCCATCTCACCAAGGAGAGAGGGAAGGCAGTGGCCCTGCTTCCTTTAAGTCCCACACACCACAGCAGGGAGGCCTCTTCTCATTTCTCCCTTTGTGGTCAGGGTCTCAGAAGTGACCTAGGGGTTGCCCAGATGGATGCTGCCCCCTGGGGGCTTGGAGTTTGCTTGAATATAAAGCACAAAATGGGGGTGGGGTGGGGGAAGATCTGGTATCCTTTGTAGGTTGATGTGTCTGATGGTGGCATTTAGCTCAATGTCCTGAGGTTGGACCTCAGCACCACACTGTCTGAGGGTGGTTCTTTTTACACCAACCCTTGGCTTCCAGCTGAATTTCCAAATCAGCCTCTTGAGGTCCTGTCAGTATTTCTTTAGGAAATTCCTGTTCCGGTGGATAGAACCAGAGTTGGCACAGTTCCAGCAACCAAGTACTCTTGTCAAAATGTAAGGAAACTGGCTCCAAGGTCAGAGAGTTGGTTCAATTGGCAAGAGGTGGTGTTCTGGCTGAGACTGTCTTGTTCCCTTGATTCTGTGCTGCCCAGAGAATTCTACAAAAGGACACGGCCTAGGTGCAGGGTTAAGCAGGGTACACAGATGTGAGCAGTGAGTGAAGAACATTTACCTCAACTCCACGCTCAATGACACATGCATAAACAAGCAAGTCTGCTCGTGTCAGGGATGAGTTGTGTTCGAATATTATTATTTCAGTTCATCCTTGTCACCATATACTAAGTTAGAAAACAGTGAGTCTTGGGAAGGCTTATCTATATTTATACCATAGAAAATGTTAGTGCTGGCTTTGAACCTGAGTCTGCAGAAAAGAGACATGCTCACTCATCAAGCCACGGCTTCGCTGCAGAATTTACTTTTTGTTTTTTTTTTTTTTTTTTTTAAAGATTTATTTATTTATTTATTTATTTAATGTATATAAGTACACTGTAGCTGTCTTCAGACACACCAGAAGAACACATGTGAGCCACACTGTGGGAGCTGGGAATTGGAACTCAGGACCTCTGAAAGGGCAGTCAGTGCTCTTAACTGTTGAGCCATCTCTCCAGCCCCTTTACCAGGGAATTTAATCAACCAATTAACACGTTTCCATTGTCAGTTTTCTATTAACCTTATCACGGCCCCTAGAACAACACTGTCAATGTGTTCTTGTTTTTTCTTTGTTTCTTTCTTTGTTTCTTTCTTTGTTTCTTTTTTTTCTTGTTTGTGATCTTTTTTTTTGTTTTTTTTTTTTTTTGTTTTTTTTTTGTTTTGTTTTTTTGTTTTTTCGAGACAGGGTTTCTCTGTGTAGCCCGGGCTGTCCTGGAACTCACTCTGTAGACCAGGCTGGCCTCAAACTCAGAAATCCGCCTGCCTCTGCCTCCCAAGTGCTGGGATTAAAGGCGTGCATCCACCACCACCCGGCCTTGTTTGTGATCTTACATCTGTGTCCTTGAATGTGTCACCTGTCTTTTTCTTTAGGCTGGACATTGTGAGCACACAGGACTGTATTCCCTACTGGTCTTCCTGTCTATCCATCTCTACGAAGGCATCTCTACAAAGACTCAAACATGGCAGATACTGGACTTGGGCAGGGCATGGGTGGGTGGGATACAAAGCTGTCATTGAACCAACTGAGAAACTCTACAAAGGCAAGAAACTTACCTCCTTAAGATGCTCACATCTAAAACAGTAATTCATATTTCTCTTCAGGCTGGCCTGCCTCTACCTCTCCTATGATTCCAGGAAAAAAAATCTGCCTTTGCTTATTGAACTGTTCAAGATCCATGTTGGCAAAATAAATAAACACCAGACATCTCAGGGTCTTTGGGGACAGATCCCTTGCCCAGACCTGGCTCATGACAGCCAATGAACATTTTGTCGTTTGTGTTTTGGATTAAGAAAATGAGTTCTGCATGTTTCTCAGCATCATAAGGAGCACTGGACTGAATTGGTGCCATTGTAGGCTTGATTGTTGTTGCATAGATAAAAGCCTCATTAAGTCCCTCATGAGGAGAGAAAAATTTTATTTTGAGGAAAGAGGAGCAACGAGGGCGTCTTTGCTTGTTGTGGTTACAACAACAAAACATTAAGTGGGGAAAATAATTAAATAACTGAACTTTTTTTTTTCCTTTACCCAAACCTTGTCAAGAGGCTGGGTGAGTTTTTAATTAGTGCTGCATTTTCAATAAATCCAGATCAGTACGTGGTACCGATTCTTTCCTGGATAAGAGGAAGATAATAATGAGAATCTTATTTTTCAGTCCCACACTAAAGGGATGCCTGGTATATTTAATCATGCTGTAGAAATCCTGGCAGCCTTCTCTGAGCCTGGCCTCTGCTCTAATTACATTTCTAGATTTTAGTAAATTGAAAGGGAAAATGTAGGAACAAAATAATTAAAACCGAAGAGGAAGTGCATATTAAAAAGGAGAAGCTGTTTAAAATTCTTACACGTAGTGCTTCCAAGGACATCCACAATCGCTTCATCAGCTCCACACCAAATCAAAGCCCTTTGTGCAGAGGCTGGAGGGATCATATCTCAGGTGGGCGGTGTGGTCCTCACAGTAAAATGGGAGCCTCATTGCGCAGAGCTACAGATGGCAATAGGACCTCTTATGGCCCTCCAGATCACTGGGGATTCAGACCAGGGTCTGGACAAGCTGCTGGCACATATTCTATACACGGAGGAGCCCTCTCCCATTTCCTGGGCACAGTCTGGCTAAACTGTAAGGATTAGTCTCAATTGTAAGGAAGCTGAAACAGATGTCCATTCCCCACAACCTTCTCTTTCTGCACCTCTTCCCCACGCTCCTTTCCCAAGGGGCTATCTTTTTCTTTCTCTCTCTGCTTTTCTGTGAAGTCCTAAGTCAAGAGAATAGATAAGTAAACATCCTCAGTGTCACCAAGAGCTAGTGACTTGGAACTGGTGACCTATGGGACATTTTGGATTTTTACAAGGAGCAAATACCTCTCTGACTTCAGTTCAAGAGAGGAGGGTTTGTTGACAGTGATGGTAAATGAAATCTAATTGAAAAGTTTCAAGAATCTGCCTCAGGTGACAAGAGCTCTTTCTGCTTTAGAACCAAGCAGAGAGACCACATCGGTAGAGAATCAGTTCTTACACAAACCATTTTGGTTGGGCATAGTGGAGCACTTTTGCAAACCTAGCATCAGAAGGTAGAGGCAGAAGGATCAGGAGCTCAAAGCCAGCCTCTGTTACACAGTGAGTTTGGGGCCAGCCTGGACCATGTGAGATCATCTCAAAACGCCAAAAGAAAAAAAAAAAAAAGAGTAATTTTGTCTGGTATACAGGTTGTGTAAGCCCTGGGGGTTTCGAGGGTTTTACCCATGATTCCTAGGACATTTAACATGGGGATCATGGGGTCTGCTTCTGTACTTGAAAGTGGAAAGCTTCTTGGCACTGTCGGGGGTCTTTTCCAAACCCAGTGGCTTGGTTCCTGGGCTGCCAGCCTTCCCTGCTGAACAGGCTCACCAGCCACCTGGTGCCAAGAAGCATGTGGCAAGAGACAGGAGCACAATCTGGAGACTGTCCCACAGGCCTGGAAAGCAGTAGGGCTCCAGGAAGCTGCTCCCCAACAGGCTGTAACCTTGTTACCTCATGACCCACAGGGTCACTGGGTTGATCTCTTGTGTCCAGAGCTAGGTGTGTGCCTGATTTTGAGTATGCAGGACAGTCTGCTTTTGATTTTGGGAGCCTGATTCAGTAATAAAATATTTTCTTTAAGTTTAAGGAAATCAAAGAATGTAACAATACCAAATATCCTACTGCTGACATTACTTCAGCACAAAGGTAAGCATTTTCTTTTAGGGCCAAGATGCTTTGAGACAATTCTACCCAACTCCAGAATCACTTTTGGTCCATGGGAGCTAAGACATGAGACAGACTGGGGACCCAGACGGCTTAGCCAAGAAATTGTCACAGAATTAGCTTCCTCTCTGTTGTGTCACACACACACACACACACACACACACACACACACACACACACACACCCCTTCTGCCTTTCCCAGAAACAATGGCTCTTTGGTTATTGTTTTCAAATGCTAATTTATTTATTTAGTTTTTGAGACAAGGTATTGTAAGAATAAATTGTAAAAATGAAATTTTAGGTCTCAACGTGAGAGTTTCTTAGGTTCAGAGTTTCAATTTACACTCAAGTGTTAGCTGCCCCTGGGGTGCATTCCAAGGGCTTGAATAAACATTTCAAAAGCACAAAAGACCCAAGATAGAGGCAATAAAACCCCTGGGTAAACGGAAGTCACTTCAAAGGAATTCTCCCAGGAACAAGATACATATGTAAAATAGGATAGCCTGGTTGTAAATTGAGGGCTAGATAGAAACCAGGTTTGGGAACGGATGTTTGAAATCTCTTTTATTGTCTAAGAAGCAATTTACTGTCTTTGTGAACTTTGTATATATACCATCCTTTTTGGTCACTCGGGGTTCCTCTTTCTCGATTGAGGGTGAGGGACCCCGGTGCACCGGCTACTGTTATTCCAACTATTCATCAAATAAATCTCATGCGATTGCAGCGACTCCCTTCCGTGAGTATTTCTGAAAGAGCGCTTCCCGTGGGTTTGGGTTTGGATTCTTAGAGTCCAACATTTCTTGGAGGTCCCACCGAGATCCGCTCTCTCAGACCCCACGGGGTACAGGGGTCGGAGGTTTATTTCGCTCGAGCGTTTGTGTGTGATCTTTGTCTAAGTCTCTGTGTACTGTGTCTGTGTGCCCTGGCAAGGGCGGTCTGTGTAGCTTGGTTTTTTTTTATGCTTGTGGCAGGAGCAGGAACTGAGTTAGCCACGGAGAGCAGGACCCTGGGAGAGGGTCCGGACCCTGAGAGAGGGTCAGGTTGTGGAAGCAGTACGATAGACGTATCAGCATACTGCAAGCCACAGTTCCCTGGGGACGCCCAGGGTTCGATTGTGTGAGAGATAGGGTCTAGGAAGACCCTTCTCTGTGTGAAGGTGGTTTTTTTTTTACCACAGCCGCCTGGGGCGGTGTCAGTTGTGCTCTCGTGGCAGTATATCCGTGTCTAATTCTGTCTGTGTTGTTTGTGATATTTGTTGGACTGACGAACCATTATGGGACAGACACTAGCTACCCCACTATCTTTGACGCTTGACCACTGGTCAGAAGTTAAGGCTAGAGCTTATAGTCTGTCAGTAAGAGTGAAGAAGCAGAAATGGCAAACCTTGTGTACATCAGAATGGCCATCTTTCCAAACCGGGTGGCCACCAGAAGGATCCTTCTTCTTAGAAAAGGTCAGACGGGTAAAAGAAAGAGTCTACCAGAGGGGTCCCAGTGGACATCCTGATCAGATCCCCTACATAACTGTCTGGGAAAACTTGATTCTCTCTCCCCCTTTGTGGGTCCGCCCATTTGTTTCACTTTCAGGCCCATTGAAGACCGAGGTACTCGCTCTAAAAGACGGAAACGAGGAGATGAAGGCCTCACATCCCGTGAGAGAAAAAAAGATTTTAACCACAGACGCTGACCACCTCTTGTTAGATCCTCCTCCCCCTTATCCACCAGTACCCCAAGCAGCTGCGGGACAAGGAGGCTCTGCCTCAGCAGGGGAACCGGGAGTTGTAACAGCAGCTGCCGGACAAGGAGGCTCTGCCTCAGCAGGGGAACTGGGAGGTGTGACAACAGGTACAGGACAGGGAAACTCCGAGGAGCAAGGGAGTACAACCTGGGTGGAACCCTCGGCCCCCTTACTTCACCTGGAGGAGGGAAGCCTAGAGGGTCCGGCAGCTGGGACTCGGAGTAAGAAGGTAGTGTCTCCTGACTCTACTGTCTTGCCTCTGCGGGCGTATGGACCCCCTGATGATCAAGGGAACCAGCTTTTCCAGTATTGGCCTTTCTCATCAGCAGATCTTTATAATTGGAAAACTCACAATCCTCCTTTTTCTGAGGACCCCCAGGCCTTGATAGGCCTAATTGATTCCCTTCTTTTCTCTCATTGGCCCACCTGGGATGATTGTCAACAGCTCTTGCAGGTACTCTTTACAACCGAGGAGAGACAGCGTATCCTCTTAGAAGCCAGAAAGAATGTTCCAGGGACGGATGGCAGGCCCACCTCCTTGCAAAATGAAATAGACGCAGCCTTCCCGCTGACCAGACCAGATTGGGATTTCAATACAGCAAATGATAGGGAGCACCTCAAAATCTACCGTCAGACTCTAATGGCGGGGCTCAGGGGAGCCCACAAATTTGGCCAAGGTAAGGGAGACAATCCAGGGTCCTGCTGAATCCCCCTCAGCCTTCTTAGAACGGCTGATGGAGGCTTTTCGGCAATTTACACCCTATGATCCAATGTCTGATGAACATAAAACTACGGTGACAATAGCTTTCATTGACCAATCAGCCAGTGATATTAAGAGAAAGTTACAGAAGTTAGATGGATTACAAGACAAATCTTTGAGGGATTTAGTACAGGTGGCGATTGGCCGGGAAACTCGAGACCACCCTAGACACACGACGACCCCTTGGAGGTAGGTCTGTGTGAGTGGTGTGTGTGAGAGTGTGGCGCCGCTGTCCTTGTCTCTTTGTTTTGGTTTCTTCTGCTGTCTTTGTTTCTGTGTTTTGATATCGGTTTCTTTGGTGAGGGGAATCTTCCCCATCTGAGACTGAGTGCAGCTGTCATTGTGGACCGTGAGGGCCCAATGACTGTGGATGGACAGACGTGTTGAAACCCACAGGCTGCAGCCCGGGAAGGACGCTTCACGGGTGGTTAGGGAGTCAGAGTGGTCTGGCTGCCCTTGGGGAAAGGCGGTATCCTTCCCCATCTGGGTTAGGGAGTCAGGGAGGTCTGACTGCCCTGTTTTGGAACAGGAGATGAGTGCTCCTGCTAGGGGGAAGATGTGGAATCCTTCCCGTCAGAGGTCATGTTTGGCTGGTTCTATGAGACCAAACTCGGGCAAGTGTGTCTGACTGTGTTAGTTCTGTGTGTTTATATTTTGTGTACAGTCTTTCTGGAACCCCTCCCTGCCGCTACTGTGTGGCAGAGTACCTGAGCCAGGCTCCACAACCACTGGCTGCCCTGGCCCCCTCGGTGGTCCCCTCTTCGCCAGCGCTCGAGCCGCCCTGGTACTGGAAGCCAGAGTACATGCAGGTCTCCCACCCACCGCAGTTTAAAAGGCGGGAGAGGAGTTCCCAGCCTCCCGCCCGTGATGAATTAAGTACGAGGCGAGAGGCAGGAGGCGAGAGGCGGGTGGCGAACACATGCAGGCAGGCGCCTAGCGAGAGATAAGGGCTTTAGTGAGTGCGCTCGACATCCTGAGAACTACGTTTCCCAACAGGCTTTGCAGCTTTGACAAGTATATCCAAGATGGCAGCCGGTCTGAGAACTACGTTTCCCAACAGGCCATGCGGTTTCCAGACACCGCTGCGATTGTTGACAATTCTGTGCCACTGATATAGTGATAGGGGCAGTCTATTGTGTTGTCTTTCCTTGTCTTTTCTTGATAAACTCCATTCTGTGTTATTTGTTTCACATGTTCTTGGACTCTGACTGACAATTGACGTTCCTTTTCTTTCTTCTGGACTGATACTGTGTTAACATCCTGAGTTTTAAAAGCAGAAGCAATGAGACAGGCTGGTCCTGTTCCACAGCTTGTGGCCAAGAGAAAGCTCTGTTCCTCTGGAGGAAGAGACAGAGTATGTCAGGTGCCTGATTTGGTGTGATGAACTACTAAAACTGCTTACTTAATTTAGTTTAAAACTTACTCATGAGACAGTCTCAATTTACACAAGAAAAACATAATTTGCCCTGCTCTGTGGCCAGGAGAAGGACACCAACAGAAAGAACCTTGAAGAGAACAGACTGTTTTCAAAAGCGGCTCTTAGAAGGGGGCCAGCAGTTTTTTTGGCTTCTATGATAAGAGAGTTGATAGTGGTTTTCCTAGTTTAATAAATAAAAGAGCACTTTTTTTTTCCTTTAGTTACAGCTAAAAAGTTACAGGCTGTCCTGAGTCAGAATATATATATATATATAAGCTTCTATTTTGATAGACTTTCTAGCCATTGCTGTCTGAGATAATTTCATTATGTATATGAGACTTTCATCAAGATTTGGTTCAAAGGTGAGAGTTCAGACAAGAAGAAGTGGTGAGGACTTGTGCTCTTATGTTAGATATAAAATGTTTACTTTCCTGTTCTTGTTGTGTATCACTTCTAAAACAATATTCTAATTAGAAATAACTCTTTAAAAGATTTTTATAGAACTATGACTAAAGTTTCTATTTTGTCAAAAGTTAAATTTAAATAAGTATCAAATCATTAATACTATGTGAGCCTTCAACATCTTAATAGTCTTTACTGTGAAATGCTGTAGATAAAGTTATTCATTCTGATTTGGTTTCTTAGAGCTTCAGAGGTGAGCTCACATTACACCTGTAGACAAGGTACTGTTTACAGACTGAACTAGGTTGTGGTCTCTAGTGTGAGGGGAACAACAGTCATGCAGCCTCACAAATACATCAGTCTACACAGAGTTCTAAAAGACTACTGCTTTTACAGGTGATCAAAGCAATAAATAAGATAAGAGCCTTTCTTCCACAAGACCCTTGTAGGTTCTGGTCTTCAGGAGTGAAGAACAAGAGAAGACACTGGAAAAAGAATGCTCCTTCAGGATGGGGACCCCATCAATTGATCAGGCTGTGGTCAACAGCGGGTTACAGAAGGTAAGGGACACCCAAAGGCCCACGCCAGATTCCATTGACAGATCTTGAGAGAGATACATGAGATCCCACTAATTTTAATCAAGACACATGAGGTTAAGCAAGGGTCAGATAAGTTACCCACAGCCTTTCTAGACTAGCTCATAGAGACATTCTGTCAGTGTAGACAAGGCTTCAGAGGCTAGAGAGACTACAAGATAAGTCATTGAAAGATTTAAGAAGTATCAGGGAGAAAGGAAAAGAAAGATAAGATAGATGAGATCATAGACAGGATTAAAATTATTGATGATAATAGCAACTGTGAGAAAATTTAGTCTAAAAGAAAGGAGTAGAGAAGGTTTAGTGTAAGTCTAGAAGAAAAGAGTAGAGAAGAAGAATAGAGATAAGTTGCTGTGAAAGTCTAGAGAAAAAGAATGGAGAAGATAGAAAGTCTAGAGAGAGGTGAAGAAAAACAAAGGTGACAGAGAAAGAATTTACAGAAAGCAGAAAAGAGGGACTTCAATCAAAGAGAGATAAGAAACTCCTTGAAAAAAGACCAGTGTGCACATTACAAGTAAAGGAGCCAGCTTCGGTATCCAAGAGGGCCCTAACAAATAGAAGCCAGGGCCAAGAAATCCCAGGCCTTGAAAAACACCCCAAATGTCGAAGATATTAACTCTGTGTAAAGACAGAGATTAAGATAGACAGGGTCCTCCTCCAGGCCAATGGGCCAAAATATATTTATGGACTACCCGAAAAATGATGGACTGAGAGATGGGCTGGGTATCCCATTCATTTATGGTCATCCTAGACTGTTCCTACCTTCTGTCGGGTTGAGACTTACTCCCCAAGATGGTGGCCTAGACGGGCTACAACTAACTGACAAGAACTCACGGGTAGAAGAAAGGTTTCTCCTACTGACTCCAGCCAGGAGCCGAGGTAACCTGCTTTACAGACGGGAGCAGTTTTCTCCATGCTGGTCAGAGACAAGACAACTTACTGTCTTACTGTGGTAGACAAATGTCATCTGGGCTGACTCCCCACCCCTGGCCTCGTCGGTGCAGAGAACAACCTTGGAACTTGTGGGGCTGACGAGAAAACCAACATCTACATGGACAACAGGTATGCTTTTGCCACAGCCCATGTCCGCAGGGCTATATATCAAGAGAAGGAACCCTGATGAAGCCAGCAACTGTGAGTACTCGTTGCCCAGGACACCAAAAGGGAAGAGATTCAGTGGCCTGAGACAATAACCGGACAGATCAAGTGGCTTGATACGGGAGCCTGTTCCGGTTGTGGGCCTAAGAGATGGCCTCACTTAAAACACAGAGTAAGAGAAAGAAAGAAAAAAAAAAAAAAAAAAAAAACTCAGATTGCTAGCCATCCTGCCAGATACTATCTAGTAGGAAAAAGACAATGGTGCACACAAGAAGGGAGAACTATACTCCCCAGAAAACAGAAGATTTACCAGGTTAAATACACAGATGGACTCTTAAGATAAGAGTGCAACCAAGCAGCCAAGAGATTTAAAAACATATAATAGACCTCAGGTTTTGGGCCAGAGAAATAATAAGACAGTGTAGGATATGCCAACAAGTAAAGGCTTATGAGACTTAGAGTAAATAAGAAAAAAAGCTAGAAGGGAACAGCCTAGAATAGAAGTTGTCCCAAGGTTTTCAAGCATCTGAGATAATTAGATCAGATAATAGCCTTGCCTTTGTCTGTAAGATAAGTCAGAAATTGTCAGAAATATTAGAGACTAATTAAAAGCTCCACTGTTTATACTGTCTCCAGAGCTTAGGACAGGTAGAGAGAATAAACAGAACCCTAAAAAACTAAATTACCCCTGAGAACTGGCGCTGGCTAGAGTGTCCCTTTCCTTGTCCCTATTCTAAACCCAGAATGTCCATCTTGTGTGAGAGATGATTTTTCAGGCTACTAAGAAACTATTCCTGATGCTGTTGAACATAACTTGGGCTGACACCTGCGTCTGATGCCAACTGGAGAGAACAGCTGGACACCTGAACAACCTCCTCAGGCTCAAGATCACCTGCCATTCTACAAGGCCAAGGACCAGCAGGCCTTGACTCCTGAGATATGCCCATCCTGGAGACACAGGGATAGAGATTGCCCAATTGTCAGAGATAAGAGACATTTGAATCTAAACTGTGTCCCAGACACAGCCTTAAAGAGTGGGACTTAAGCTACATATGTACATCCCCGAGATGAAAAAAAAAGCCAACAGGCCCATTAGTGTGTGTGTATATGTATATGTATATGTATATGTATATGTATATGTATATGTATATGTATATGTATATGTATATGTATAGAGAGAGAGAGAGAGACAGCTACTTTACCTAAGTACATACTAGAGACCATCCAGGGGGTGAGAAAAAGATAGTTAAAGATTCAATGACAAAGATATAATTAGACAACAATATCACTCTTTACACCCAGATGATGATTCATAATTCCAAGATTGGAATTTGACCATGAGAGAAAAGGAGGAAATGTAAGAATAAATTGTAAAAATGAAATTTTAGGTCTCAACGTGAGAGTTTCTTAGGTTCAGAGTTTCAATTTACACTCAAGTGTTAGCTGCCCCTGGGGTGCATTCCAAGGGCTTGAATAAACATTTCAAAAGCACAAAAGACCCAAGATAGAGGCAATAAAACCCCTGGGTAAACGGAAGTCACTTCAAAGGAATTCTCCCAGGAACAAGATACATATGTAAAATAGGATAGCCTGGTTGTAAATTGAGGGCTAGATAGAAACCAGGTTTGGGAACGGATGTTTGAAATCTCTTTTATTGTCTAAGAAGCAATTTACTGTCTTTGTGAACTTTGTATATATACCATCCTTTTTGGTCACTCGGGGTTCCTCTTTCTCGATTGAGGGTGAGGGACCCCGGTGCACCGGCTACTGTTATTCCAACTATTCATCAAATAAATCTCATGCGATTGCAGCGACTCCCTTCCGTGAGTATTTCTGAAAGAGCGCTTCCCGTGGGTTTGGGTTTGGATTCTTAGAGTCCAACAGTATCACCCTGTAATTCTGGCTGACCTTGAACTCACTATGTAGACCAAGCTGGCCTCAAATTCACAGAGCTCCTCCTGCCTCTGCCTCCTGAATTCTGGGGTTAAAGGTGTGCCCCACAGTACCCTAGCAAAGTACTTTATAAATGTTAGCATTTGCAGGCTAGGCCTGTTGTACATGGATCTCTATGAATTTAAGGCCAGTCTGTCAACAAAGTGAGTGCCAAGTCAGCCAATCCTACTTAGCGTGACCCTATCTCAAAAAATAAAAGAAAAACACATGTAAAAAGTTCTTTTAAAAGTTTTAGCTGAGAGTTGCCTAAAAAAGAAAGTAATAGCAAAGTCATCGGTAATCCACACACTGCACATTTAGGTTTCAGTTGTGAAATGCCTGTTGCAGCTCCACCCACCCGGGCCCTGGATCTTAGTTTCCTTCCTTCATTCTGGCCTCGCACCTTAGTGCGAACTTCTGCGTGCTGCACGCGACCCCCCTCCGAGTTCCCGCCTCTTTCCACGCTGGCCCCGCCCTCCGCTTAAATCCCCGGGCCCTGGCACCACCTCGCGACGCTTGCGCACTAGGGAAGGTAGGCGGAGTCTTAAAAGAGGAGGAGCTGGAGAGTCCTGAGCGAGGCGGGGCGGGGCGGGGCCGGACGGGGCGGGGCGGGGCGGGGCGGGGCGGGAAGCCGGGGGTGGGGGGGAGAGGAGGCCGCGCGGGGTGGGGCCCGGCGGGTACGCGCTCGCTGCGTCGACGTGCTGACGACAGGACGCCCAGGCCGGTGTGTGTCGGTGTGTATGTGTGTGTGTGTGTGTATGTATGTGTGTGTGTGTGTGGTGTGTGTGTGTATGTGTGTGTGTGTGTGTTTGTATGTGTGTGCGCGCTCCAAGAGTGTATTTGTGTATCGGCGGTCCCGCAGGTCCCGGATGTTGCGGGCAGTATGAGGCGAGCGCAGGGGGACAGGGACCAGCAGCTGTCGCCGCCGTTCTCAGGTGAGTGTGTGTGTGTGTGTGTGTGTGTGTGTGTGTGTGTGTGTGTGTCAAGAGTCGAAGAAGGGGGTTGGCCTGTCGGGGTGCGGGGGTTTTCCTTGAGAAGTGACTAAACCCCCCAACACACACTTTCCCTAATGTATTATTCTCTGTCCCATTTCCTACGTTGGTTTCATGGCCTGAGGAAGCCAGAGCCTAGTCAGCCGTCCATTCTTCCTACCTCAAGCATTCTGGAAACACAAACGCGCCCCCTGCCTCCTGCCTCCCTCACCATCATATCCCCAACCCCATCCCCCTTGCCAAATAGTGAGCTGTCGCCTGCGGCGAGATGGAGAACTGCGCATGCTCGAATGTGAAGGACCTCCGGGTGCCTGCTCGCTGCCTCAGGACGCATGCGCATTGCTGTTTTGCAGGGACTTGCGGGATAAAGAGCCCCTTGACCACGAGCCCGCCTTCTTCACTAGACTTGCCACCCAATAGTGAGCTGGTCGCTCCGATCCGAGAGGGAGAATTTAAATTATGCGAGGGATTTAAGGACAAAGCACTATTTGCATCTGGTGTTGCCCTAGAGACTCCCAGGCTACCAACGCCTCCTAGAGCCAACGTGTCCCACGCTGACCCCTCTTTTGAAACTAACTGCAACTTTTAGTTCTAGAATTACTTCCCTGTCCACCACTCCCGTCGTCATGCTGAAACCTTACTACAAACTTCCCCTAAGTTTGGGAGTAAGTCCAACTCGTTTATTCTGCCAGGGGATTTTGATAGTCTTGTTAAAAAGGTCCATAAAAAAGAAACTAAGGTGGGAATTTTTCTTTAGTCAAATTCTGAGTTTGCCTTTACAGAGTAGATAAAGAAGGGATAAGTGCCACACACAGTTTTTAAGTCTTGAGGTAACAACAAAATGGAAATCAAGACATCAGTAGCTTCATTTCAGCCCCTTTACTTTGTGTGACCCATTTGGTTCTTTGCGTGTGTTTGTGTGTGTTTGTGAAAGTTCTTTAATAGTGTTTCTGTTTAGTTATACATTTAGTTGTACAGTTTAGTTGTACATTCTGTGACGGTATGAAAACAGAGGCAATCAGAAACAATTGAACAACTTGTACAAAAGTGTCCGTTTCAAATAATTCGAGCGACAATTCTTTCATATTGGCAAGTTCCAAAAAATTAAAATGAGGAACTTCACAGCAATATTTCAGTGACTAGGACCCAGGGTTTAAGCTGGCAGACTATCCTTGGTTCTTTAGTTTGCTGCTGTGTTGTCCCTCTTAGAAACTTTGTCTTAGCTCTACCATTGAGGGAAAAGGGTTTTTTATTTGTTTGTTCTTGAGTAGCCATGGCTGGCCAGGAAGTCCCATGAAGATCAAGCTGGTCTCAAGACTGCATTCAGAGAGATCTGCTTACCTCTGCCTTCCGAGTGCTAGGTATATATTTGATCTCAAAGATAAACTACTAGCAAAAAGTTTGCTGAATTGTATTGAAGTGAATTGTATTGAAGTGAATAAATTGTTGTTGGTTGGAGAGAATGGAAAAAGGAGGGGCATTTTTGTGTTTTTCAGTTGTCTGGCTAACCTAATGTCTCAGACTCTTGGGAGTGGGACATGAATCAGCCTTGTTTTGAAATTCCTTTTTCTTTGTGTTCTTTCTTTGGTATTCTCACAAGACATATTTTGGTTGGCATTTTAACCCTAGAACCGTATGTTCTTGGGCTTTAAAGTATATATACACTTTTCACTTCCTCATTTAACACTGGGCTTTATGTGGTTCAGCTGTCTATTGTGCTGTTTCCGGTTGCCATGTTGCACTTGGAACCAAGAGATGTCACAGAAGCAGCACAGGGGCTGGGGGCAGGAGCACATAAATCATCCAGTGTTGGGAAAGAGCTGGATACTCAGTCTCCCCCACCCCCATATCCCCAGTAGTATAAGTTACTGTGTCAACCCCATATTTAGGATCAGGGCACTTGGCATCCTTTTGGTATTTTGGTGACTACACCTCTTAAAAGAGTTATTACAGTGGTTAGTATGGTAGTTGGAAATACTTTATGTGGTCTACCTCTTCACCTGAATCAGGCTCTTGTAAAATCTAGAAGTGAAGCTAATGAGGTAATCCCTGTCTTTTTCTCTGTAGGCTGTCTTCACGTAGGATGCTTTGTTCTTACTGAAAACATTTTATCTCTGAATTCACTGAAAGACTTAAGTTTTTCATGATACAAAAGAATGGAACGCTTTTAGGATTAAGTTAATTCATATTGCTGCAGAAATTTGTTTAAAAATAAAAGGTAATACAGATATCAAAAAAATTTTCAAAAGATTCACAGTGAGAATGAAAACCCTTCATGATTCTCCTCATGTCAAGTTACCTTCTCAAAGGCAGCATCTCCTCCTCCCAGAGTCTGCACAGCATACAAATTCTTTGGTGTCTGTTTTTCACAAATGATAAGACAGTCTGTACATTTTTTTACTTTTTCACTCAATTTATCTTGGTGATCATTTCATATAGTATGTGTAGTGTCACCTTTTAAAAGTCACAAGGGTTGTACTGTATATGATATGCCATCATTCAACGAGTTCTTAGTAAGCATTAGGTTTTCAGAGCCAGAATTTATTTTTTATGTGTACTAGTGTCTAATGGATTAGATTTTTTTGTGAATGTACCAGATCAATGGGTGTATGCATTTTTAATGTTGGCAGTATTGTTGTTTTCCACAGAGGTGTAGGAATTTATATTATTGGTTTTTTTTTTTTAATATGGAACGCTTCACGAATTTGCGTGTCATCCTTGCGCAGGGGCCATGCTAATCTTCTCTGTATCGTTCCAATTTTAGTATATGTGCTGCCGAAGCGAGCACTATATTATTGTTAACAGCTCATCTGCGTGTTTCCTAATCTACACTCTCATAATTTAAAAACTTTATGCAGTGTTTTCTCTGAGATTTTAAACTCATTATATAGTTTCATAAATTTCATTACACTGAGGAGTTGTGGACAAACTCTGTCACTGTTTTGTACGTCCAGAGTCTTAGCAGATACTCTTCCATGAAAGAGTGATGCCATAGGAACAAAGTCATACGCCTGAGTAACAGCAAACCCATGGCAGTTCTAGGAAGGCACATGAGACCTGCATTCTAGTTTCCTCATCTTCACACTCAGTTCTAATTTCTTTGTGTGGAACTCCAAAAGCTTATGTGATGTTTTGCGATATCATTTTGGTAGCTATGAGCAAAGGCAAATGAACTGCTTTTTGTTGAGTTTAGACGGTAACTCAGTGGCGAAGATATTTTACTAAGTATCTACTTTCTCCACCAGAATGTTGGCTTTGGCAGTCTTCTGACTGCAGAATACCTTATTATGAGATGTAAAGAAAGAAAAAAGGTTGGGGATGGTGGAGCACACCTTTAATCCCAGTACTCAAGAGGCAGAAGTGGGCAGATGGATGTGGGTTTAAGGCCAGCCAGAACTTCATACTTGAGACCCCCACCCTTCCCAGCTCCAGCCCCCTCCAAAAAGAATGAATGAATGAATGGATGGATGTCTGTACCTGAAGGAGATTGTGATCTTACCAGATGCACTGACTATATGAAATAAGTCAGAAAATAAAAGTGAATAATACTGTGCTTGTGTTCTACTCTGAGAAGACCTGAGAGTAGTGTTGAAGGGCTGAAAGGGAGTTAATTCGGGAGGGCTTTCTGGAGGACTTTTGTGCTGAGGTATGTGTTGTTTTTCTTCAACTATTGAATGTTCAAAAGTACAGAAAAGTAGGAAGGTAAAGCTAGGTACAGTTATTACCCTTCTGTCTACCACTTTAATTGTTCATACTTGCTGTATTATAAAATATATATATGCTATATATGTTAGGATGTATAATATTCAAACTTTTATATATTTCAGATATATTTCACTCTTTAGATGAAATACATTGTTTTACTCAATTGTTCTTACAGTGTTTGTCACAAGGCAATTTGAGTAATTTTAAATTTTATTTTATATTTTGAGACAAGGTCTCACTATGTAATCCTGGCTGGCCTAGAGTTCACTCTGTAGACCAAGCTGGCCTCATATTCATAGAGAGCCACTTGCTTCTGCCCCTCAAGTCCTGGAATCAAAGGCGAGTTCCACTGTACCTGCCATTGTTTGTATTTTTTTCCCCCTTCAAACATGTCTCTTTAGTTTCAGAACTGTTTGAAGCTACTCATGATTAGTGGTTTTTGCTTTTTGAAGAGACCAGGCCATTTGTGTTCTAGTGTACATCATATCTTAGAATTTTCTGATTGTTTTCTTGATTTCAATAATTTGCTTTTTTATCAGTATAAGATGATATTGAGACCTAAAGACTTGGTTAGGTTCCCATAAAACAGTGTTAGGAGAAACATAGCACTAGAGTCTCTGTTAATGATATGTGGTTTAGTTGTATGTTTTAAGGTGATGAAGCTCAGACTTTTCAGTGAAATTTTCTCCTATAATTAGCAGATAGTCTTTAGAATGGTCCCATTCTGGCTACTGTTACCTTTCCAGTAGCCTTTCTCCTAATTTGATGGCCTTACCTTTCTCAGATAATTAAGTAGTTGTAAAATAGTGATTTAAAAAGTCTGACATTCTTTTTTATTGGCTAGTTGGGTTTTTTTTTTTTTTTTTTTTTTTTTTTTTTTTTTTTTGGCTTTTTGAGACAGGATTTCTCTGTGTAGCCCTGGCTGTCCTGGAACTTACTCTGTAGACCAGGCTGGCCTTGAACTCAGAAATCCACCTGCCTCTGCCTCCCAAGTGCTGGGATTAAAGGCGTGCGCCACCACCGCCCGGCCAGTTTTTTATTTTCTATAAAACTTTCCCTTATCAGTTAGAAGTAAATTACAGTTTCTACAAAAAAGGTTGAGGTGAATCTTTCTTTCAATTTAATATTTTCTGAGTAAGGAGGTGGTATAATTAATGGACAGTTTAGAAAGGCTACAGACAAACAACAGTCCTGGGGATCTAGTAAAGGCCTGGAACATGGGAGGCAAATAAGTGTTCTACCTTGGGTTATCCCATAGCTCAAGTTGTCATCTTTACTGGTAGCAAATGAATAGTTTCTTTTTCTTTCTGTTAGTATCATCTTGCACACATGGATTTTAATGTATTGTGTTTTACCAACAGTTACAACATTCTTTACGATGCACAAGATGTCTCTGTCTTGCCTCTAGAGTCCTCTCAGCTCAGCAATATGAGTGCATTCTTGCTTTCTGGAACAAGAAATTTCTGGGGAAAAAAAAAAAAAAATATATATATATATATATATATATATATATATATATATATATTCCCAGATGTGCAGCCCTTGCTTTACTTTTCTTTTTTTCTTATTTTTAAATTTTTAACTCTTATTTTTATTTTATGTGTATGGTGTTTTGCCTGTATGTATGTCTGTGCACTATGTGAATGCAGTGTCTTTGGAAGCTAGAAGAAGAAATCTGAACAGTTATGAACTCCTGTGTGGGTGCTGGGAATTGAACTCGTGTCCTCTAGAGGAGCAGCCAGTGTTCTTAGCTAATCAGCCATCTCTCCAGCCCCACACTTTACCTTTCTGTGGTTTCTCTTTCAGTAAATTAGCTTGTTCATGTCCTTTATGGGGCTTGGCACTAAATCATGAAAAACAAAGTTGCCTTTATTTTAACTCTGTATACCTAGTGTTTTACTCTCTGTGATGCTGACATTGCTAAGATCTAGATCTTAGAACTCACAACTTCTTTGTCTTGAGTATTCTTTGGGAAAGACAGGTAGTGTCCCAAGTAATAATTGCTATCTCCCACATGAACATAAAGTTGGCTATAGAAAATATTAGAGTGCCTCCCTCCCCCTCCCTCTCCCTTTTGCCCCCTCTCTCCTTTGAGAGCAATGTTGCAATGTTTCGTTTTTTTTCTGGGGTGAAATATAAGGAAATGAGGGCTGGGATGTAGCTCAGTTCGTAGAGTGCGTACCTAGCATGCAGGAAGCCCTGGATTAGATTCCTAGCACCACCTAAACTGGGCTTGCTGGCCCACACCTATGATCCAAGCACTTGGGAGGTCAAAGCAGGAGGATCAGAAGTTTAAGGCATCCTTTAGCTACATAGGGAGTTTGTCACACAAGCTTTTTGGAACATGTGGTGTTCTGACATTATATAAAAGAAGTCTGTGGGGATTTGTATAAGTATTTGCTTTTCTTTCCTTTCCCTCATTTAAAGCATTTCTTTTAAAGTTTCCACATATATTTCTCTACATGAATGTTATATAAGATTCTGCTATTACAGCATATATTTTTCATTATCATTAGATTTTCATCTTTAAAAAGGAGCAAGACAAATTGTTCTTAATTAGGGAAAGTTTTCAGCCAAACCATGACCTCTGATTCCCAGTTGTCTTAACTCAGGGTCTGGAACATTGCTGCATCCTGTGATACTGTGTACTGTAGACTTAGGAAAAAATGTCTGTTCATTTGAGTGCTTTTTGCAACTCTGTCATACTAATGAAGGGTAATTTGTAGTTGGTCTTAGGATCTAGACTAATTCTTGCCTTAGTAAAAAATGTTTAATGAGATGCTTCCTATGCAGTAATACTTTGAATAATTTCATGTTACTCAGAGCCAGACAATAACAATATTCTGATACCTATCTGAAATCCATTTCCCAAGTTCTCTTTACCATTTTGTCATATTTACAAGGTTATTTATTCTCAGTCTGGTTTCATAACAATACTGGCTCCACATTACATTCTGCTTGTGTATTTGAGGAAGCACACCTGTTTCTTGTGTTTGTTTTCAGGCATGGTAAAATTACTCTGCAAGGCTCTGTGGACATATTTGCTAATAAATTGGATCCAGTTCCTTCTTTCACTTTTGTATTTATAAAGCTCCCATTACAGGAAGATACTTTAAAATTAGAGTTTTGAATATAGTTTTGAATACAGTTTTAAAAATAGAGTTTTGAATATTGAAAATATAGTCATATTTTATGTTTTTGAATTTATTTATTTATTTATTTTTGTGTATGTATATAAACAGGTTATATGTGTACTATAGAGTATGTGTGGAGGTCAGAGTGTAACTTCTAAGAGTTGGTTATCTCTTTCTAACATGTGGGTGTCAGGGATGAAACTCAGGTTGTCAGGCTTGGCAGCAAGTGCTTTTACCCACTGAGCCATCTCTTTGATGTGATAGTTACATTTTCATAGAATTGGCCAGAAGTTGCAAAGGTGTTCTCTGTATATGGCCAAGCTGGTCATTCAGCTTTATTGGAGCTGGATACAAATCGCAAGAGTAGATATTAAACATACAGTAAGTCTTCCTTGATACAATGACCATTAGTCCTGACTGTTCTAAGAAGCTGTTGTCATACATTTTCCTGCTATCACCAGCTACCTCAGAGAGGGCTTACAACAATTTTTCAAAAAGGTTCTAATTTCTCCTGTCTATAGATCTGCTTTTGTATTTGTAAGAGGGAAAATGTACTTGTAATTATTTATCTCCCTAAATTGAGATGTATATATTCTTTTACCTGATATTTATAAAAAGGCAGTCATGTGGACGTTTGCTATAAATAACAATAAGCTTTTCAATGTTGAACATCATTTGTACTGCTGGCTTTAAGTTTTAAATTGTAAGTTGGGTGTACTGGTGCACACCTGTAGTTCCAGTACTTGAATGGTAAAGGCAGCATAGATAGTACTGCTCTCTTCAAGGCCAGTCTGGTCTGTGTATGGAGTTCTAGGGCAGACAAGGCCACACAGTGAGATCCTGCCTTAAGAACACAAAAAGGGGGGGCTAGAGAGCAATGACTGAGCTCCAGAGTTCAATTCCCAGCACCCACATGGTGGCTCACAGCCATCTGTAATGGGATCCAATGTCCTCTTCTGGTGTGTCTGAAGAGAATGACAGTGCACTTACATACATAAAGTAAATAAATCTTTAAACACACATACAAAGTAGGGGCTAGAGAGAACTCAGTTGATAAATTGAATTGAGATCTCTAGAACCCATAAAAAGCCAGCATGGCACCTCGTACCCATAATCCCAGTGCCAGGAGGCAGAGACAGGAATATTCCTGGGGTTTGTTAGTCTAGCCAAATCAGTGAACTCCAAGTTCAGTGAAAGAGCCTGTCTTAAAACACGGGAAGCTATTGAACAAGACATTCAATGTTAACCTTTGCCTCCACATGCACCCATATTCACTACCCCAAAATAATAAATAATCTTGAATATGAACTATTTTAAACATATAGGGAAATATAAAGAATAATGCCACTTAAAAATGATAAAATCATTTTTTTATGTGTGTGTGTGTATGTGTGTAAAGGCCAGAGGACAACTTACGGCATCATTTCCGGAACACTGACTTAGAACTTTGAGACATGTCTCTTATTGGCCTGGAGTTTAGCAATTGGTGGTCTAGATTGGCCAGCAAGCTTTCTTCCCCAAGGATGCTTTTAACTCTCTTCCCAGCACTGGGATTATAGGCCTTCGCCATGCCTAGCCTTTAAGAAAAAGTCTTTCATTAAAAAGATTTATTTATTTTTAGTTTATGTTTGAGTGTTTGCCTACAAGTGTGTGTGTGCACATGTGTCCACAGAGGCCAGAAGAGTGTGTTGGATCACTTGGAGAAGAAATGTCAGGTAGTTGTGGGTTGCCATTGGGTGCTGGAACTCAAACCCTGGGTCTCTGGAAGAGCAACTAGTGCTCTTAACAGCTGAGCCATTTATTTCTCTAGCCCCTTTGCCTGACATTGTTATGTTGATTTTCAGAATCTAACTTAGAAATGCTATGAATAATAGGTATACAACTTCTCTTTAAAATGTTGCTTTCAATTCTTCAGTGTATAGATCAAGAGTTAGAATTCCTAGATCATATGGTAATTCTATTTTTGATTTTTTTTCAAGATCCTTCGTTCCATTTTTCATGGTGCCTGTACCATTTTCCATTCTTACCAACACAGCCGTTCCGAGTTCCCCACATCCTTACAACACTTTTTTTCTTCTTGGTACTGGCATCCTAACGGGTGTTGTTGAATTCTTTCTTTAGCTTTATCTTTTATTGAAGTTGAGTTTCAAGTTTTATTTTATTTATCTTTAATTTTAAAAGATTCATTATGTTTTTTTGTTTGTTTGTTTGCTTGCTTATGTGTCTGTGTCTTTGTGCTGTGAGTATGTGGGTGGCCATGTAGACCAGAAGAGGGCGTCAGATCCCTTGGAGCTGGTGTTACTGGTGGTTTTGAGCCACATGATGTGGGAACTGAATTCTGGTTCTCTGGAAGAGTAGTATGTTCTTTTAACTGCTGGGCCATTTCTCTAGTCCCCAAGGTTTGTTTTGGGGACTGAGTTTCATTCTGTAGCCAGGCTGGCTTGAAACTCATGATCCTCCTTCCTTAGTCTCTCAAGTGTTAGAGTCTAGATTACAAGTGTGAGTCTTCATGACCAGGATAAACTGTATCAGACCTATGTTGTTGTCCGTTCGATATTTGTATAACCTGCCTGGCTTCAAACTTGTGAATTTTCTGCCTCCCTAGTACTAGGCTTGCATATCATATGCTACCATGCCTGGTTTTGTTTTGTTCTGTTCTCTGTGTGTGTGTGTTTGCTTTACAAAAGGAATTCTCTTATATTAGGGTAACAATTAAGTCTTATTTTCTCATGTGTTTATAGTTTTGCTTTTTACATATAGGTCTCTACCATCAATTCATTTTGATATTCAGTATGGAAAAGATTAAACTTTTTTCTATAAGAAAGCCTTAAAACATGGATCTACTTTTCCATGAGGATAACTCAATGACCCAGCCCCATGTTTTGGATAACCCGTCTGTTCCCTACTCTTGTTAAAATGTTATTTGTGTTTGTCTGTGTATATGAGGGTTATTTTCTCTATTCTCTTTATGTACCATTGGCTGGCTGGCCTTCTTGTGATATTACAGTACTGCTTTCCTTATCATAGACTTACAGTAATTGTTCTTGTCTGATAACCAAGGCTCAGTGTCTCCTTTTTATGTTCATCAAACTCCTTGAAAAACCCTTTCTGATTGATTGGTACATTTTAATGTAGTCATTTGTCATTGAAATGTGTTCATGTGATATATCATGACCTCCAAAAGGGGGAAAAATTGTTTCCTTATCAAGTAACTAATAACTGTTCTGAATGAGTCTATAATTTCAACTCTTTGTTTGTGTGGTTTTTATTTTTCTATAAACATAGGATACTCACATGTTAAGTGACCTGTTATGATTGTATAAAGACACCAATAAAACAGTTTTGGTATTGGCATTGGTATTGAACCTGATGGTATTAAAAATTTCTCTAGCTCCCTCCCCCCCATTTGTTATTTTTGAGACATGATTTCAGTTTATCTCAGGCTGGCTTCCACTTGTGGCAATCCTCCTGACTCAGCTTCCTAAATGCTAGGATTACAAATGTGAGTTACCCTGCCCAGTAGTGTTAAAAGCCTGATAATAAGGAAATGAAACCTTCTTAAACAAAGAGATTATCAAAAAGATACACAGCAGCTGTATAGCACAATGAAAGCACAACTAGATTGTAGAAAGTCCTGGAATCAAAACAGTTTCATGGACTTCAGCAATAAGAACTGATAGACTCTGGTGCTCTATAAATAGACTTCAGTTTCCATGAAGCTTAATTCAGATTCCTAAGGGAGATCTGATTTGGTCAGGCCAAGGCTTGATTTCCCATGGGCCACATATATGCCTTCTGGTTCAGCTCCAGTTGTTTATGGGGAAGGGGAAGTTTGATATAAATAGAAATTTAGGGAATGGCTGGAATTAGAGACAAATTTTCTCTGAGTAATGATGAATCTTATTTCTTAGTGTTTTGAGGTTTTTTTGTTTGTTTTTAAAATGTGGGTTGCATCTATTGGTCATTACTAAATTAGAACTTAGAATACAGGATTGGAGAAATGGCTCAGCAGGTAAAGGTGCTTGCCACTACCATGGTAGAAGAAGAGAACCAACTCCTACAGGTTGTCCTCCAGCCTTTACTTTGTATGGCATGGCATGCACATTCTAAATCCATGTAATATATTTTAAAAAAGAAAATATATTAAAATATATTTAAAAAGAAAACATCAAGAAAAACATTTTAAGAAATTTTTTACTTAAAAAATAAAGGCATGGGGAGGAATGCCTTTAATCCCAGCACGCAAGGCAGGTGGATCTCTTGAATTTGAGGTCATCTTGGTCTCTGTAGTAAGTTCTAAGCCAGCTAGAACTATATAGTAAGACTCTGTCTCAAAGAAGAGCCAACCAAAGTCCTCATCTTGTATTAAACTAAGTAGTACTTAAAAAAATTGAGCCAAGTGGTGGTGGTACACACCCTTAATCCCAGCACTTGGGAGGCAAGAGGCAGGCAGATGTCTGAGTTCAAGGCCAGCCTGGTCTGCAGCCTGGTTCAGGACATCCAGGGCTACACAGAGAAACTCTGTCTCAAAAAAGCAAAACCAACCAACCAACCAAATAAACAAACAAACAAAAAAAAAAACTTGAAAAATTAGTAAGTTTGGTTGTAAATCTCTTTAATGTCTAGCTTAATAGAAAGCAGATAAGCTAAATTTTTATATCTGGTTCTATATTCTTGTTTGTTTGTTTTTTCTCTTTTCTTTTCGTTCCTTTCTTTCCTTTTCTTTTCTTTTTTTTTTCTTTTTCTTTCTTTCTTTTTTTTTTTTTTTTAAGACAGGGTTCTCTGTGTAGCCCTAGCTGTCCTGGAACTCACTCTGTAGACCAGGCTGGCCTCAAACTCAGAAATCCACCTGCCTCTGCCTCCCAAGTGCTGGGATGGTTGGTTGGTTTTTCAAGACAAGGTTTCTCTTTTTAGCTCTGGCTGTTCTGGAACCCACTCTGTAGACCAAGCTAGCCTCTAACTCACAGAGATCTGCCTGTCTCTGCATCCTGAGTCCTGGGATTGAAGGTGTGAGCACTCCTAGCATTCTGTATCCTTTCATTATTATTGTTTGCATTTGGTGTGTGTGTGTGTGTGTGTGTGTGTGTGTGTGTGTGTATGTGAGAGAGAGAGAGAGAGAGAGAAAGAGAGAGAAACACATATGCTACTGTAAGTATTTAAGGATCAGAGGATAACTTTCTTTGCCTTCTACCTTGTTTTTGAGGAAGAGTCTCTCTTGTTTCTGCAGTTGTTGCATACTTCAGTTTGGCCAGCTTCTGAGCCTGTGAGTGATTCTATGGGAGATTCTCCCATCTCCCCATCGCACAGGATTACAGATGTCTGCCACCCATTGGGCTTTTTTTTTTTTTAAACATGGATTCGAGAGATCAGACTCAGGGTTGTCAGGGCTTCCTGCCAAGTACTTTACCAGCTGAGCCATGTTCCTGGCTCCTTGCTTCTATATTCATACTTATGTGATAGATTATTTTTGTTGAAATACTGGAAGGAAATGTAGTCTCAAAAGACAGTTAGAAAAGGGAGAGGTATTTTATAGCCATTTCAGACTATCACATATATACGATATTATAATAAAACTGACAAACATTAGTTTCCTTGTAAATTAGTTTGTACTGTTGATCTGAAATTATATTGATGTAACTGTTATATTGACATATGTTGATATATCTTACATTAGAATAAGTTATTTATTTAAAGAGATTGATTCTCCTTTGTGTTGCCTGAGCCAGCTCCAAACTATTTCTAGAGATTCTTCTGTCTACCTGAATAGCTGGAACAAATGGACAGTTTAATGAATTTTACCAATAGTCTCAGGCACTGGTCATTTGGAAAATTATTGACTAAGTTCAGCCGATCTTCTAAATGTTTAAAACATCATTTTCAAAAAATATTTTAGTTATGATCACCATTCTTTTCATGAAAAAAAAAATCAGTGTAGAGAAGTTGTCAAGCAGCCACAACTACCCAAAATTGTAAATTTTTTTCATTAAATTCTTAGATTTTTTTCATTGGCAACAAATACTGTCAGTTGTTTTCCTTAATGTGACAGACTTACTTCATTTTCAAGAAAATCTCTGCTATCTATTTATGTCTGAATAACTAGTTTGTTCTTTTTCCAAGAAAAAGTAGTGTTTCATGAAAATGAAGCTTGTTGAGCCCAAAGCTCAGTCACAAGTGCTTTTCCTCGAAACCATTGTGCTCAAGGATACTGAGAAGTGCTTTCTGTATACCTCCTTTTTCTGGTCACAAAATACTCATGGGTTTATTTTTATTACTTCATCAAGAACATTCTTGAGCCAGGCGTGGTGGCTCTCATCTGAATCCTAGCATCTGGGAAGTTGAGGAAGAGGATCTGGAGTTTAGTTGAAGGTCACGCTACAGAAGGAATGTTCTTAGTGCAGTTGACTTTATTTCTAAGTCATCAGTGGACAACATCTCAAAGATTAGTACTGATTTAATACCACTTACCTCACCTTATGCTAGGTGCAACACTTTCTACTCATTATTACTTTGTGTAATCAGAACAAATGTCAACATAATCATAAATCTAAACAACTATTATGATTTGGATTGAAATAGTTATACTTCAAAGACCTTTTGAAAGGGCTCTGCCATGCATCTGCACAGCACACTTTGAGAACTGTAGCCTTAGGAGGAGATACAAGTGCATCATGGTGTTGTCTCACTGGATTGCTAGTTTAGTCACTGAGTTGCTTAGCATGCTTATCAAAAGGAATGCTGTATCTTAAAAGTGCATAAAATGTTTTAGATTTCTTGATTAGAAATATATTCTAGGAATTAACATTTTCAAACACCAGAGTTGAAGGGATTAAGCTTTTCGGCTAGATATTCTTTTAAGTATATGATAATCTTGGTAAAAACTATTTTAATAACATGCCATCTATGAAGTACAGTACATACAATTTAATATTTTTCAAACATTAAAAATTTTAAGTAAATTATTTATTTAGTTAGTTAGTTAGTTTGCACAAGTGTGTGTGTGGGTCAGAGGACTGTTTGGAGGAGGCAGTTCTTTCCTTCCACCATGTAGGTCCTAGGAATCAAAAAGTGTAGAACTTTGATTGGCAGAGAAGGAAAATGGAAATTTAGGCAGAAGATGCCAGGAGAAAAACTGTGGAGATAGAGAAGGGATGAGGAATAGTGGGTTGTAATCCTAGGTCTACTTACAGAGACCCTCTTGAAATCTCTGTATAGATAATATTTAAGAAAATGTCTGCCGGGCAGTGGTGGTGCACGCCTTTAATCCCAGCACTTGAGAGGCAGAGGCTGGTGGATCTCTTGAGTTTGAGGCCAGCCTGGTCTACAGAGTGAGTTCCAGGACAGCCAGAGATACACAGAGAAACCCTGTCTCGAAAAACAAAAACAAAAACAAAAACAAAAGAAAGAAAGAAAATAAAGAAAATGTCTGTTAGAGGTCAAAGAGACAAGAGCAGGGGCAAAAGCTATGAGGCATGCTTGTGTCTGGTGTGTTCCAAGATTCAGCAAGGAGGCCAGCATGGCTAGAATTAAGTGAGCAAGAGACAAAGAGACGATGTAAGAGAGTTGATGAGGTTTAGTTCTTTCAGCGCTGCTGTTAGGACTGCTGCCCCAGAGACCTGGCAAGAGTTCTGGTTACTGTTCTAGGCCTGTACCATTAAGTAGGAATCTTTGCAGGTAGGACTGTGGCAGAGGGAGAGAAGTGACTGTGTTTGAGAAGTATGTCAAAGAAGGGATCCATTTAATTATAGATTGAATGTGGGGGTTGAGGGAAAGGAAATGTCATGAATGATTCCAGGTTTCTGGCTCAAGAAACTGGATGGGTAGAGGTGTCACTTACTGAGTTGAGAGTGAAAGATAAAGAGGAATGGGAGTAGGTGTGGAATTTAGACGGAAGATCAGAAATCAGGAGTTCAGTTTTAGACATGTCAAATTTGGGGTGTGGATGAGGCTAAGTATAAATACGTTAAGTAGGCAGATATACGGGTGGAGCGTCAAGTGAAATCAGACACTGAGGGAATACATTTGTATACCACATGCTTATTGATGGTCTCTACAGTGTCTAAATGACATCTTACATGAGATAAATTTGATGGAGGAAGATCTTGGAGTGTGGGAGCTAGTTAGCCTCTCGAAGTTATCTGAACAAGAAGTGTGGTGGTAGTGACAATCAGGATGATGTTGGCTGGATAGAAAAGAAAGTAGGTGGGAGATCTGAGAACCTGTGGAACCATATTCAGTAGAGGTGGACACTGGACAAGGAATTGAAGATGGCTTTGGAATGTCAAGCTTGGATGAATGGTGGGTCTGTTAGCAATTATAAAACAGTCAGAAGGAGCTGGATTGGAAAGTGGTTGCTTTTAGATGTATTAAACATTTAGTAGAAGCATTCCCAGTAGCAGGCAGGTGAGTGTTTTTTGCACTGAGTTTTGGAATGGCAAATGAAGTTCAAAGCAGAGTCTGTTTCCATGAAAAAAATTCATTTGTATAAAAATGATTCACCAAGATTTATAAACATGGTAACATCTACAGCCGATTTTGTTGTGTTAGGGTGTCTGTTGATTGTCCTTGGCTGCTTTTGTATAACGTGCTTCCATTTGGTCGGCATACTTGAGATGTACTCTATTTCCTGTAGTTCTAGGGGTCCCAGGTAATTCTTCCCTTGTAGCTTTTAAACCTTTTTTCTTCATCTTGATTCTTCAGAAGTTTATATCTGAGGAATAAAGTTCCAAAAATAGAATGTGGAAGTAAGGGCAGGAGAGATGGTACAGTGATTAAGAGGGTTTGAAGCACAATCATGAGAGCTGGAGTTTAGATCTCAATTCCTATGTAACAAATTAGGCATCCCGCAGATACCTGTAACTCCAGCTCTAAGGGATCCAACTCCCTCTCTGACCTTTACATGTACATAGGTATATACAAACACACATGCATGTATACATACATTCAGACACACAGAAATAAATACAATTAGTCTCTTTTTATTTAGGTATGGTAGTACAAATTAACATTTTAAATTTATTTTTATTTATTTTATTATTTTATTTAATTTATTTAAATTTATTTTTATTTAGGTATGGTAGTACAAATTAACATTTGAAATGGAATGGTTGGGAAAGCTGATGAAGTTAAAAGCCTGTCAACACAAAGGTGCAGTGCATGATGGTCTTAGTGTACTCCAGTACTCAAGTCTGTTCATCAGAGATGTCAAAGCAGTGAGATGGTAGTGATGGTTAACCTTTGGAATTTGACTTGACTCATGGTCATCCATCCTATTTATGGAATTATATTCTGCAGAGGTGAAAAACTTCCTTCAGTGAAAATGACTCTGAATAATTATTCTGGAAACTTTTGGAAATAAAATGAAGAAGATAGCTGGGTGTATGCCTTAGCTGGCAGAGTGCTTGCATGGCATGCCAGAAGCTCTGGGTTTGATCTGCAGTACCACATAATTGGGTGTGGTGAGTTATACCCGTAAGTGAGGTGTAGAGCAAGCAGATCAGGAGCTGAAGGGCATCCTTGGCTATACAGTAAGTTCAAGGCCAGACTGGACTGCATGGGCTGGGGAGGAAAGGGGCTGAAGACTTAGTTGGTTTGTCTTTGATACACTGTTAGTGATGACTCCTCTTCAGGAGCTACTTTATCAGTCCTTAAGTAGTAGTGATATTAGTAGATGTGTGAGGAACCCATACACTCTGGTCCTTAAAGAATTTTTTTTAAATCTATTTTATTGTAATAAAAGCATTCTCTTTTTTTCTTGTTATAAAATAATTCATGAAAAAACAAGTAAAAGTGGAAAAAAATCACCCTAATACTCATTCCATGGAATTAACAACAGTTGGCACTTTCATTTTTCTCTTTCTTTCTTTCTTTCTTTCTTTCCTTCCTTCCTTCCTTCCTTTTTTTTTTTTTTTGGTTTTTTGAGACAGGGTTTCTCTGTGTAGCCCTGGCTGTCCTGGAACTCACTCTGTAGAGCAGGCTGGCCTCGAACTCAGAAATCTGTCTGCCTTTGCCTCCCATGTGCTGGGATTAAAGGCGTGTGCCACCACCGCCCGGTTCACTTTCATTTTTCTAAATTATTTGTTTGTTACTGTTTGTGTAAAGTGCAGGTACGTGAATGCCACATGCCACTAGGGGTATGTGGAGGTTAAAGGACAATTCTCAGGAATTGGGTCTCATCTTTTACTTTGTTGAGGTAGGGTCTGTCTGTCTGTCTTGTTTCTGTCACTCTGTGTACTCTAGGCTAGTTGGTTCACAAGCTTCTGGGTGATGTCCTTTCTTATCTCCAGTCTCACAGTAAGAACAGGGAGCAGTGGAATAAGTAGAATTATGTCTATCTGTGGATTTGTTCATAGGAGTGCAGGTACTCTCAGCAGCCAGAGGCATAGGGTCCCATTGGAGCTTGAGGTACAGGAAGTTGGGAGCAGTACACACTCATAACCATAGAGCCATCTCTCTAGTCCCCTTTTCTTTTTTTAGTGGCTGAGATCATCAAGTTTCTAACCCACTGAGCCATCTCACAAGCCCAACATTGTCTCTTATTGTGCATATCTTTAAATATCCATGTGTATGTATTATATATTTATGTAAAGATATTTTTTCAAAAATTGAATTTTAAGTTATTTTAAAATTTGCCTTTATAGTCAGGTGTGTTGGCACATGCTTGTAATTCCAGGATTTGGAAGACAGAAGGAGACTGATTTCTGTGAGTAAGAGGTCATTTAGAAGCTCTATCTCAAAAAAAGACAAGGTGGCTTAAAAATTTACTGTATTGAGGCTAGAGAGATGGTTCAGGTGTTAAGAACACTAGCTATTCTTTTAGAGGACCTGGGTTCAATTGCTATCATCCACATGGTGGCGCAAAACTGTAACTCCAATCCCAAGGGATCCAGTGCCCTCTTCTGGCCTCCGTGGGCACTGCATCTATATGCCAAGCAAAACCACTTATACACACAAAATAAAAATAAAATCTCAAAAACACAAAACAAAACAAAACACCCCAAAAAAACCAATTATCTTTTCTGTCCTGGTGAGAAGAAAACATGATTTCTTAAAGTAACTCCATGGAAAGCAGAGTATGATGGCACACTGTTGTAAGCTCAGCACTTGAGAGATGTAGGCAGGAGGATTATGAGTTCAAACCAGTATTAGCCATATAGGAACTTTAAGGCCTTATAAGGAACCTGGCTCACATGAGATCATATCAAAAATGCAAACAAAAATAGTGCCAAAGAGATAGTTTGGTGGGAACAGTGCTGTGTAAGCATGAGGATCTGAGTTCAAATCCCCAGAACTCATAAAAAGTGTCAATGGCTATAATATGCGTGTAACCCTAGCATTGGGAAGTGAAGGCGGGTGGATCTTGGGAACTTACTAGCCTGTCAGCCAAGGGAAAACAGTGACCTTCTGAATCAATGACAGACACAGTCTGAAGGAAATGAAACAAAGAATGACAAAAAACCTGACGGCCTTATCTGGCCTCTACATGTACACATACTTAGGTACATGCACCACACACACAAACATACACACAGACAAACCACAAATAAAGGAATCATAGACATCTATTGTATGGATACACGTTAGTGTTTTGTTTAGTTAGGGTGGTTTTGCTTGCTTATTTTTTGTTGTTAAGTTAGTTGGGCTGTTTTGTATTTTTGAGATAGGGTCTCATGTAGTATGAACTGGCTTGGAACTTGCTGGGTAATCAGGAATAACTTTGAACTTCTGATTCTTTTGTCTCTAACTCTCAAGTTCTGGGAGTATAGGCATGGGCAATCATGTCTGGTTTATATGGTTCTCAGAATAGAACACAGAGCTTTGTGCATGCTAGCCAAATACTTCAGTAACTGAGTTATAGCCCTAGTCCCTAAATACATAACTCTTTATTAATTAAACGTTCTTCCCTAGTTGTATCTGTAAATTATACTATCATAGACATCCTTGTGCATAAATCTTTATATACTGATCTCCTAGGATTGATTTCTCAAATGACATTACTTTGTGAAAGCATGTGCAATGGGACCCATGCTATGGCTCAGATAAAGGTGGCTGCTGCCAAGGCTCACTGCTGAGCCATCTTTCCAGCCCCAGTTTTTTAACTTTTCATAAGCACTTATCCTGGGTGTCATTATCTCTATCAAAAGGATGTATGTGAGACTGGAAAGATGGCTCAGCAGTTAAGAACACTTGCTTCTCTTGCAAAGGCCTGTTTTCATTCCCAGCACCCACATGGCAACTTACAACTGTTCATAACTTAAATTCCAGGGGCTCTTGCACCCTCTTCTGCCCCCCTGGCACCAGGCATAATGTGGTACGCGCGCGCACACACACACACACACACACACACACGTATATATATGCATATGTGTGTGTGTGTGTGTGTGTATATATATATATATATATATATATATATATATATATGCAGACAAACACTCAGATTAAAATCTTTAAAAGGGGGGTATGTAAGATTTGAGTAAGACATTATAGAAGAGAGTTACAGTTCTGGGCATTCTAGTTAATTGTCAGCTCCTGAGTTCTAGATAGCATTTAGTTTACAGCAAGTATGATAGAAATTCAGAGTGAACTGGGGCAGCAAGGTAGAACTTGACCTGGATCTAGAAAAGCAATATTGTGATAAGAGTAAGAATGTTTTCAGCTTTCAGAGTGCTGTGGATCAGTTTGAGAAAGGCAGGTGAGTGAGATGACAAAGAGGCCACAGTCAACTAGTGGGAGAGGAGAGTTTATTATTTGTGATGAAGTTGAAAGGCTTTAGGAGAGCTATGTTGTATCTCAGAGGTCTGCTCTTATTTTTAGTGTATTTTAAGTTGTATAGTATAGAAACACAAGATAAAGTAGACAGCTGTGGCCCAATTTTAAAACAAACTAGAAACAGTATAGTCACTTTTTACAAGAAAAAAATGATTAAGGGTTATTTATGTATAAATTACCTTAAGAGTGAACTTCCCCCAAACAAATATTTATCTTGCTGTATAGTTTGATAAGCATATTGCTACTGTTGTGGATCTTACTCTCCTGTAAAATTAAAGAGTTTAGCTTTTGTTGTTGTTGTTGTTTTGTTTTTCGAGAGGGTTTCTCTATGTAGCCCTGGCTGTTCCGGAACGCACTCTGTAGACCAGGCTGGCCTCGAACTCAGAGATCCGCCTGCCTCTGCCTCCTAAGTGCTGGAACTAAAGGCGTGTGCCACCACTGCCCGGCTGAGTTTAGCTTTTTCTGATAGTGAAATTATTACAGAACTTTCCAAGAATAAAGAGTATTATAAAATAACTCATCTGTTTTCATTTGGTACCCATTTCTGGCTCCTTAAGCACAGTACTTCTCCATGCAACTTGATTCTTCTCATCTTTTATTTTCAAATGCCATTTAGAGATTTTAATTTTTTTATATTATTTATTTTGCATATGTGTGTGTGTGAGTGCACATGGCACATGTCATGGTTGGTGAAAGGTGGTCAGAGGACAGACTTGTGGGAATTCTGTCCTTGTATCGTGTAGGTTTCAAGACTCTTACTTAGTCCTCAGATTTGGTGACAGGTGAATTTACTTACTGAGCTATTTTGCTGGCCCAAAGATTTTCATTTAAAAGTGTTTTATGGCTAAGAACAAGCAGCAAGAAGATGAGAAGAGGTCAAAGGGAATTGTTATAATTGTTTTCAATTTACTCATGCTGCCTTCATACTTTATTCACTCCCACGATGTCTTTAAAACATATCAAAATATGTAAATTATTTCATAGAGGTGATAATTTTGTGTGTAAATCTTTAGAAAAAATTATGTTATTGTGTTTGAAAGTAAAATGTTAAGGATTTTTTATTTAGTATTTTTAATTTGTATTTTTAAAAATGAAGTACAGATAATAATAGTAATTTTTTAACTGAAGAGCTTTCGGCTGGGCAGTGGTAGTGCATGCCTTTAATTCTAGCACTCAAGGCAGAGAGAGATGGATCTCTGAGTTTGAGGCTAGCCTGGTCTACAGACTGAGTTATAGGACAGCCAAGGCTACACAGAGAAGCCCTGTCTTGGAAAATGAAGCAAAAGAAAACTTCAAGCACTTTTTCTTTAAAGTACATAATGCTGAAAGCTAATTAGTGACTTACTTCATTTCTCTTCTAGGAGCACTTTCCTAGGTAATTAAATTCACAGGGAATGACAGAGAAACTAGGCTGGCATTTTGCCAGTGTACATCAAAGAGTATTTTTTCTGATAGAGAGCGTCTTTCGTTTGTTTGTTTTTTGTTTGTTTTTCGAGACAGGGTTTCTCTGTGTAGCTCTGGCTGTCCTGGACCTCACTCTGTAGACCAGGCTGGCCTCGAACTCAGAAATCCGCCTGCCTCTGCCTCCCGAGTGCTGGGATTAAAGGCATGCACCACCACCGCCCAGCAGAGAGCGTCTTTCTTTGGTCCTTTCCTTTCTTAAAGACATATTAGTGTTAAAAATAATAACAGTAATATTTGAGCACAAGTGTCAAACATTGCACTAGACATTTTACACATTTAACTCACTCAGTGTTCATAAAACTCTACTAAGATATTCTTATCTGTAGTTTACAGGTGAATAGTCTGAGGCACAGAAAGGTTTTTAAGTAACTTGCCTGAGATTTTATAACTAATATTCTCTGCTGTAACAATCAAAAGAGCACTACTATGTGGTAAGCCTGAAATCTTAGCCAAGGAAAGTCAATGGCCTAGAGTCTGACTTATCTGAGTCATGATGTATACACTCGTTCCTTTTTCATTTACTTCACCTACAGTTTCCTGGGCACTATGCCTGCGCCTAGACACCAGACTTACTACGGCTACTGCAGCATAGCAAGTGCTCTCCAGGGAGTCTCAGTCTAGTGGGAAAGAAGAATAATAATCACCGCAGCAAGAGACCTACACATTGAGAGTAAGGAGGAAGCATTTAATTTTCCTTGGAAAGATTACAGTAGGTATTTGCAGATGAGGGAAAAGCATTCTGAGTAGAAGAAAAACCTTCGAAGATAACAAAAATGAACTCACTGTTAGTAGGAATGGGAGAGTATAGTATTGCAATTAAAATAATTTCTAGTATATTGGTGTCCTGGACTGATGAGGTCATCAAGAAAACCAGATTAGTTTGGGATGTAGTTCTAAGATACTATTGACTGGAATTGGGAGGCGGGGAGTTGAAGTAGAGGTGGAGAATAGAAAATGAAGGCTGACTCCTGGCTTGTTAATTTGATTACCTTGTGTGGGTTTCATTTTTTGTTTTTCTGAGACAGGATTTCAGTAGCCCTGATTGTCCTGAATTCACAGAGGTGTCCTTGCCTCTGCTTCTGACTGCTGGGATTAAAGATGTGCACCATCAGGTCTGACTTGAACACTTGGATTTTTGTGGAAGATAATCTGGCTTTTGTGGGAAGACTTTGTAAGTCCAAAGTGGAAGAGTGGAAAACTATTTGAGTAGCAGGAAGTTACAGTATAAAGAAATAGGCAAGCTTGCAGCTCATGAAAGTGTGAGTCAGTGGGTAGTTTGTACCTACTTGGAGACAGGATTAGAAGTAGAGAATGGACCATTTCTCTGTTTTCATTAAATATTCACCTACATGTTTATTTTATTAATATAAATTTTGGGGCAGGGTCTTACTATGATGCCTTGGCTGGCCTGAAACTCCCAGTGTAGATCCGAGTGGCCTGGAACTCCGAGATCTGCCTGCTGAGTGCTATGTTCACCACGCTTGGTCTGGGCTAAATTTTTAGATCCTGTTTTATCTGCTTCAAACTTGGTCAAAAAAAAAAAAATGCTACTGGAATAAATGCTTTTAGTTAGCTCTTATTAAGTGGTTGTCCCAAAATTTACTGTATTGTTTTGTGTCTTTGTTGGGATGACATGACTATAGGTATTTGTCAGAATTCACAGAACTATATAGCAAAAAGTGTAAAACTGTAACAGAAAAGATTCCGCCAGAGTTCAGTGGACATTTTACTGTCTGTCTGTGACCTTAGGCAGCATGTGCTTAGATCTTTTTATGATATTAAAAATCCAATTTTTTAGCCGGGTGGTGGTGGTGCACGCCTTTAATCCCAGCACTTGGGAGGCAGAGGCAGGTGGATTTCTGAGTTCGAGGTCAGCCTGATCTACAGAGTGAGTTCCAGGACAGCCAGGGATACAAAAAGAAACCCTGTCTCGAAAAACCAAAAAAAAAAAAAAAAAAAAAAAAAAAAATCCAATTTTATTTCTTTTAAAGCATCTTCCTTCCTTCCTTCCTTCCTTCCTTCCTTCCTTCCTTCCTTCCTTCCTTTCTTTCTTTCTTTCTTTCTTTCTTTCTTTCTTTCTTTCTTTCTTTTTCTTTCTAAGACAGGGTTTCTCTATGTAATACCCCTGGCTGTCCTAGAAATGGCTTTGTAGACTAGGTTGGCCTCAAATTCATAGAAATCCACCTGCCTCTGCCTTCCAATTGCTGGGATTAAAGGTGTACATTACCACTGCCTGGCTAAATCTATTTGTTTTATGTGTGTATGTATATGTGTGCCTGAGTGTATGTATGTGTACTGCATATGTGCAGGAACCTCCTGAGGTCAAAAGGGGACATTGGATCCCTTGGAACTGGAGATACAGCATGTTGTGAGTCATGTGAGTGCTGGGAATCGAACCTGGGTCCTTGGGCAAGAACAGCAAGTGCTCTTAACGTGAGCTATTTCTCCATCTTCCAAACCTCATTTTAAATAATTTGTCTTAACTAAAGCCACTTTTGTGGTCAAGTTCATAAATAAACATTGGTTTGGATTGTAACTGTTCTTCTGCTTGATTATTTACACAATTGAGAAGCAAGTAAGAAAAGTCCCATGGGCTGGAGAGATGACTCAGTGGCTAAGAGCACTGACTACTCTGCCAGCTGTCCTGAGTTCAATTCCCAGCAACCACATGGTGGCTCACAACTGTAATGTGATTCGATACACTCTTGTAGTATGTGTCTGAAGATAGCTGCCGTGTACTCATATAAAAAAAAAAAAAAATACAATTAAATTAAAAAAAAAAAAAAAAAGAAAAGTCCTGAAGAGCCACACACTGCAAAGTAGGTTCTGAATGAACTCCAGCCCTCCTTTTCCATATAGTTTGTTGCACATAAATACTTTTTGTTTGTTTTGAGAGAGGGTCTTATGTATTTCAGGCTGGCCTCCATCTTACAATGTAGCTGAGGATGACCTGAATTTATTATCCCCACTTCACATCCCAAGTGCTAGGATTACAGGTGTGAGCCGTCACACCTGTCCAAAAAGCATTTGTTTTCTTTCCTTTGTTGTTGTTGTTGGAGACAGGATTTCTCTATGTAACACCCCGGCTGTCCTAGAAATGGCTTTGTAGACCAGGCTGGCCTCGAACTCACAGTGCCTCTGCCGTCCAAGTGAATATTTTGTTTTCAAAATTTTTTTTGAATAAGCTTCTTCAACTATGGTTGATATATGAATCAAGGTCATAATATTATGCCAGAATAAAAATAAACAAAATCATCTTTGTTTCTAACCATAGTACAAAGATATGTTAATATAATTTGTGAAAATTAAAGTTTATAAAAGCATCGAATCAATTATAAATAATATAAAGTATCAAAACATTGGTCATTGGTTTTTTTGTTTTTTGTTTTCCAAGGGAACAGACTTTATTAGTTTTCTATGGTCTTCTCTGGTAGGGCATTTGAAGGGTTCTCTGGCACCCCTCATTTTTTTGTTTTTTGTTTTTGGCAGCAGCTGCAGCGGCTTTTAAGGCCTTCTTTGCTTCTTCAGCTTTTGTACCTCCTGGTAAACCCGAATGCACAGAGCCTTCTTGGCCAGGAAGCTGTGGTGAACCTTTTGGAAATGCAGAGGGGGTAAGGTGTATTCCACCCCCAGCTCTTTGCATGTCTTTTCGAAGACATAATAGTTGGTCTGCCGGAGGATTTTGAGTAACTGTCTCTTCTGGTTGATGCTCATCAGCAGATGGCGTTTGTGGGCTTTGTCCTCTCGATGTTTCTGCATGTGTTCTTTATAATTGCGGATCCTGTAGGTCAAAGCAAAGATTCGAGCCTCCAAGGTTTTCTGGAATCCTCAGGGTTTTCTGCAGTCCTGTTCATCAATTGTTCTTGCTTGATTTTTAACTTCTCTTTCCTGTTGGCCATTTCCAAAGACAAGATCCTTTTCACAACATCGTCAGCGTTCTCCATGTTGGGGATGATGTTCTTGTATCCTTGGATGAATGTGGAAAGAGGGTGGTTCATCGTCTTGCTTGGGTTGTACTGGTTTCTGGATGGCGTATGCACGTGGCATGCATGAGACTCGGAGGCTGCAGGCCACAGTGTGCAGAAGGCAGACTAGCACTGCTTCCGCCCTTCAGCGCAGGCACTGGGGCCTATGTCATCGCCTGGGCATGAACGGAGCACAGCACGCGCCACGCCGTCCACAGCATGGTAACTCAGTCCAGGGACTGAGGCCTGTGTCACCGCCTGGGCATGAACGTGCCCGTGCCACCACTGTCTGCTCCACGGTGGCTCCAGGTTACACGGGCGCAGCGCAGCCATGACGGTTCAGGCTTGACCATTCTGGTCATTAGTTTTAAAGTCACTTATTTTTGTAAATTATTTATAATTATATAATCTGGTTGGATAAAATTTTCTGGTACTAGTGAATAGCAGCCAGTGAATATGCAGTTTAGTTATCAGGCTGTATATAGCAAATCATGACCTTTTCTTCTTCTTTTATGTCATAGTAGTTTGGCATTTAACATAGCAGCCCAACCTAACATTGCTTTAGTTTGTTCTTTACACAGTAAACATGCTCTCTGTTATGTTGGATGTTTTTGGATTTGGTGTTTCGATTAATATCAGGTAGCTTATTTTTCTCTCCTTGAGCCACTGCTACTTAATACTGTTCTTAAGTCCAAGAAATATTTTTTAGTCTCTTAGAAACAAACAAGATAGAATATTAAATAATATAATTATTTTAACTCAGTTCATTGTATGATTAGAATATTTGTTTTCCTTCGATTTAAATTTTTTATTTGAAAGTTATTGCTTGCTAATGTGTAGAATTTGTCTGATAGATGGAATGTTGAGCTGTTAGGTAGAGCTTGCCAACACACCTGGAAGACTTCAGGTTTTCTTCAGCCTTCAGTCAATCTTAAACAGCCTCCCAAGTCATGAACTTTCATGTCAAAGCTTAATAGTTTTAGGATTTTGGGACCACCCACACATTGGCCTGGACCTTTTTATATATACCAGGCTGCCTTGTACTTACAGATTCACCTGCTTCTGCCTTCTAAATGCTGGGATTAAAGACATCTGCCTGACCTTGACTTCCTTTTGTGTTATGTTGATTGTGTGAATCTGGGTGTGTGCCTGTGTGTAAGCCAGAGGTCAGCCTTGGTATTGTTCCTCAGAACCTGTCCCACCCTGTTTTTTGAGACAGTATTCCTCACTAGTACGGAATGCTTATTGATCATACTGAGGTGGCTTGGTAGCAAGCCCCCAGGATATGCCTTTCTCTCTCGTCTCAGCTCGTAGATTGCAGGTGGGTTTCACTACTTTGGATATTTAAAAATATAAAGATCCCCCCAAAACAAAGAATCAAACAAACAAACATGGATACTAGGAATTGAATTTAGGAACTCATATTAATAAGGCAAGCACTTTTCTGATTAGGTCATCACCCCAGTTCCTTATTGACACTACATCCAATTAATGTACATAGTGATATCTCTTTGGGTGACTGGAACTATTTGCTGTGAGTCCTTGTCACAGTTGGTGGCTGTACTGATATACTCAAAACAAAGGCTAAAAGACTTAGCACACAGTTTTACGGGTCATGGCCTTGATCCTCAGTTATTTCCTGTTGAATGTCTATAGTTGTGAGGCTTGTACCTTGAAGATCCCTGATTAGAACAGAAATGAGAAGCAATTTTCTTAAGTAGTTTAATGTTAAATGTAGTTGGTTTATATACATGAGGAAGAAAGAATACACTGAGAATAGTCATGTGGTTTTTTTCTTCCATATGAAACTAGAGAGAGCTTCTGCTGAAAATACTTTTATTTTTTGAGTCAAGGGCTTGCTATGGAGCCTAGACCAACCTTAAATTCACAATTCTCCTGCCTTAGCCTTCTTGAAAGTAATATTTTTAAGCCAGGAGGCAGTTGTGCATGCCTTTAATCCCAGTACTTGGGAGGGAGAGGCAATCAGATCTCTGTGAGTTTGAGGTGAAGCCTGGTCTACAGAGTTCCAGGACAGCCAGGATACACAAAGAAAGCCTATCTTGAAAAACAAAAACAGAAAGAAACTATTTTCAATCTCTGTCTAAAGCTTGATAGTGTGCTATAGTTGAAATTTTATAAATGTATATAATAGCAAATTATAGAGTTGTAAAATAGGAACTTTATTTTATTTTGCTTTTAAGGACCCATATACTGAGCTGGAGAGATGGCTCAGCAGTTACGAGCACTGACTGCTCTTCTATAGGTCATGAGTTCAATTTCCAGCAACCACATGGTGGCTCACAGCCATCTGTAATGGGATCTGATGTTCTCTTCTAGTATGTCTGAAGAAAGTGACACACATGTGTAGTCACATACATAAAATAATACATTTTAAAAATACATAAAATAAATAAATAAATCTAAAAAAACCCCATATACCCTTTTTCCTCATATATATAAGCTCTTAGGATTGTCTGGTGTTTACATATTTTTTTTTGCAAATACTCTCATTACAAAATTAGATGACTATCCAAAATAGATTAAATTAATTAAATCAGTTATAACTGGATGTCTATTACATGTTAGATTATGAATTGTTCATTTAAATATTGTAAACTACCAAGAGCTTCTTCCTATTTGTTTTGTTAGCACATTTACCACTTTTTGAATCATAGACTAATGTGCAGAAGACAGCTGAATTAATAGGAAGTCTTTCTCAGTAACAGAGGCAAGGAACCAAATCATACTTACTATGCTGTAGCCCCTTTTGAGCAAAAGTGGCTAGGTTAGCCATACATCTTAGTAAAATACATCTTGATCTGAGACAGAACAGGCCTTTCTTGTGGTTGATAGAATTTACAATACAAGGTGTTTGTTTACCTGCTCTCTAAATAGAAGTGTATTTTCTGTCAGCAGCAGCTCTTCAACCTTACGAACAGTAGACAGTACTATAGTCACATCTGCTGTAGTTTCAGTTGAAGTTTGTCCACTTAGTTTATGAAAGGCAGTTTGGCCTGTCGTTTTAGTCTAAACTTCACGGACTCTCTTACTTTACAATTTGTTTCTTCCCATTTTCTCCCTTCTGGCCATCTTGAATGGATAGATACTCAGTGAGGAATTACACTGGAAGTATGTATTAGTACATTTTGGAGGATAGTTATTTTGATAAAATAGTTATCAAACAGTGTGGCAAGACTCCTGGGCCTCCTTATAGAGTGGTTTGTTAAATTGTTTGTAGTAGCAAAAACCTGGAAACGATACAGCCAGGTTAGAGGGTTTTCTGTATAATCATTAAAAGGAATAGGTGTCCTGGGCATGGTGGCACACTCATTTCATCCCAGCACTTGGGAGGCAGAGATAGGCAGATCTTTGTTAGTGGCCAGCCTGGTTTACATATTGAGTTCCAGAGCAGCCAGAACTACAAATTGAGACCCTGTGTCAAAAACCAAAACAACACTACCCTGAAAACAAAAAAAAAAAACAAAAACAAACAAGAATTAGGAAGTATATGCCTACAATAACTATTTGCTGGCACAGAGCTTTTGTTTTGGTTTTTATGGTTTTTTTTTTTTTTTTTTTTTTTTTTTTATTTTAGTTTGTTTTTTGAGACAGGGTTTCTCTGTGTAGCCCTGGCTGTCCTGGAACTCACTCTGTAGACCAGGCTGGTCTCGAACTCAGAGATCCATCTGCCTCTGCCTCCCAAGTGCTGGGACTAAAGGTGTGCGCCACCATTGCCCGGCTTTTATGGTATTTTAACTTAAACATTTTTGCTACTTATCATTTTTAATTGATGTGTGTATGCATCTCTCTCTCTCTCTCTCTATCTCTCTCTCTATCTCTATCTCTATCTCTATCTCTATCTCTATATATGGAAGTGTGCTGAAACTGTTTGTCCATGTGGGAATTGAACTCAGGTCATCAGGCCTCTAAAGAGGGTCTCCAAAACTTCAACATTTGGATTATAGCTTCCTGTAACTTTTTGTCTCCCCCCTTTTCTCTCCCCCTCCTTCTCTTCTTTCTTTCCTTCCTTCCTTCTTTTGTTCTTTTTCCTTTTTTTCTTTTTCTTTTTTTTCTAAAAAGCAGAATCTTGCTATATTCCCCAGGCTGACCTCGAACTCAGTTCTCCTGTCTCAGCTTCCCTTCCAAGTGCAGGGATTACAGGGATTACAGAGATTACAGACTTGTGCCACCATGCTTCTTATATCTTTTGAACCATGAGAACTGCTTTTAAACTCATCCATAAAGAGAGCCAGGTAACATTTTTTTTTATAATATTTCCAAAGGATCACAGAAAGTTATCACTGGAAATCAGATAGATGAACTTTAGTATTTGACTAGTCTAGATTTTATTGTTTTTATTTTATTGTATATCCAGGGTTGAATAGATAAGATAATCTTTGTGACTGTCTTGTGACATTCTTATACTGTTGCCCTTAGTTTAGAAAATTTAGATTTAGGAATGTTTCGTGTAAAATTGCACTAGAATTCATGTGGCAGAACATCAGTAACCTATGAATAGATTGGCAACTTTTGCTTTCTTCCAGTTTGTCTTCCAAGTTTATTTAACTGATGACTATTTCCTGTTTTTTTGGAAGAACCAATAAAATGTTAAAGACCACTTCAAATCATAATGAAATGCTGTTAACTCCTTCCTGTTTTATAAGCTTAAGGGACTCAATCAACCCCTTAAAGGTGAATGCACTTATGAGATCCTTGTGTATTCTTTGAAATGAGATTTGTCTGAAGTCTAGTGCTTCCTTTTTTATTGAACTAGTTAACTAGTTATTAAATAGCTAATTAGTATTAGTTAATTAAGATTAGTTAATTAATAATTACCAGGTAGTTAATTATTCTAAATTTTAGATTAATTTTATGATATTTTTAGAAATTAAATCTCATATACCAGGGCAAATACTCTCTGACATTTTAATGATTTGTTGTTTAAAAACAAACCTTTTAAAAGATGTTAGGAAGTGTTTAAGAGGAAAAAATTATGTATATATTATTTATATAGTGGAGAATCTCTTAGTTCTTGAAAATACTTATTTTGTTAACTATAACTTGAATCTTTTTCTACTTCTTCAAGGCCGAAGACATTTTCAGTTCATGCCAAGCAGAGAAATGCATATTGTGAGGTTGGTAGCTCAATATGGGACTAGACATTCAGATTCAATAAATTAAAGTAAATTAGTAGTAATTAAAGTAAATTAAACTAGACATTCAATAAATTAAAAAAAATATTTTTTTTATCATATGTGAGTGTTTTGTCTGCCTGTATGTCTATGCAACATGTATATGCCTGGTGCCCAATGACAACAGAAGAGGACCTAGGATTTCCTAGGACTGGAGTTATAGATGGTTGTAAGTGGACATGTAGGTGCTAAAATTGAACCTGGGTCCTCTGCAAGAACTGGCTGTGCTCCTAACCTTTGAGCCATCTCTCTAGACTTCAACAAATATTTTTTATGCTTGATTGACTCAGGACTCAAGCAGTAGAAACACTACTAATTTTTACTGTTTGCTAATTTTATTATTTACTAATTTAATTATTTACTAATGTTATAATTAGTTAGATTTAGGATTTTAAAAAAATCTATTTTGTAACCTTACTGCTAGTAGGGGTGGGAAAAACCTTTATAAAACTTAAGTGAATCACAGGTCTATCTCAAATGGGAACTCTAAATATTTGATAATAATTCAAATCATTAGATTTAGCTGATAGTATGGTATGATTCTGCCTTGAGAGTTTTGAGGGGAAAGCCCTTTTGCATCTTGAGCATCAGGGTCAAACTATGTAGGTGCTGCTTTAATCAGTAACGATTAGTTGAATTGTAAGGGGAAAGGGCTACTGGGGTCAAGAGCAAATAGATTTCCAAATTTATCTTTGTAATTCCATATCCTTAGGGAGTAATTCAGGTCGTAAAGCTGCCTTAGTTCTGTTGTGGTTGTGACTGAGCAGTGGATTGAACAGCTTGATGGTTGACTTAAGTTGAACAGTCACATCCAGTAAGACGGGAAAGCAAGGATGGCAGTGTCAGTGTTACATTTGTTTTCTGGTTTGTTTACAGTGTCTTAACTCATAGTGGAGAGAATTTACTTGGTCCTTTGTACTCTGTGTGATGGGTATCCAGTACTTCAGCAGTCTGTGGTGCTCTCACTTACTCATCATCACTGAGGCTATCGTTCTTAGCTGCAGTTGGGTGGCCTATCGCCAGTGAGTTATCTTTCATTTGTTCCCTTTGAAATTCTTCTGCCCAGTACTTCACTTTCCTAATACTTGTATTTGATCTCAGCTCTGCTGTTGGCTTCAGTGTCAGTGTCATGTTTGGCAAGAAACTAAGTTGCTTTGGAGTTCAGTTTCTTGATCTGTAGTACAGAATTATGTTTCAGTATTGTTTTATTAATATGGAGCATATTTTATATGCCAAGCACAGTATAGAACACACTGGGTATGGCACTTTTCCCTTAGGAGAGTAGTTGTATTCAATGCAAAGAATATCCTTTGCTTACTTTCAGATCAATTTAGTCTTTTACTTTTGAAAAATTAATATTAGTGAATTCTCTCAATTTTCACTTTGTAAGATATTTGTTAAAGTGGTTGATGCAGGAGGGAGAGTCAGTTTTCTTTACAGATATGGTCACAGGTTGGTTCTTATGCCCCGGGGGATGACCTTTGCCTATGTGTGTATGGACAGTACTAATAGACCCAGTGGGTTAGGAAGGGAGGGAAGAAGGAAAGAAGACAGGACAGGGGAGGAGGGAGAGGGGAGAGGAGCAGAGACGGGAGAGGAGAGGAAGGGAGGGAGGAAGAATATGAATATGAACCTAGAGGCATGATCTTCCAAAATACTCATGTTGCTACCTCTCCCCAGCACTCTATTTCTATAAACAGTCTTTTATCTTGGGGGAAAGATTCCAGTGTTGTTGTCATGTCTCACTGTAATTAGTTTTTTTGTTTTTGTTTTTGTTTTTGTTTTTTAATGAGACAGAGTATCACTATGTAGCCCTGGCTGCCTGGAACCCTCTCTTTAGGAACTATAGAGTAAGAGTCAGTGATTATAGGACTAGAGAGATGACTAAGCAGTTAAGACCACCAGCTGCTCTTGCAGAGGACTAGGGTTCTATTTCCAGTATCTATTCACCATCTGTAACTATTAACCCAGGGAATTTGATGCCTTCTCTGGTATGCTTGGGCACAAGGCATGTACATGGTATACATACATACTTGCAGGCAAATATGCATACACATAAAGTAAAGATTGAGTAAAGGCAGACTGGTCAGAAAAACTAGTCTGCCTTTTCCTCCTCCCTGTCTTCATCCCTCCTTCCATTCTTCTGTGGTGGGGGGATGAGTCTAGGACCTTTAGAATGCCAGACAAGAGCTCTACCATGGAGCTGTGTCTTCAGCCCTAAACTAGTGGATCTCTCTTGAAGTGTGTGGGGGGGGTGGGGGGGAGGGGGTGGGGGGGAGAGACTCTCAGAGTGGTGCAGAGGCCAGACACTTCCCCTGCAGCCTAGCAACCCCAGTGTTCTATCCATAGAACCCAAGGTGGAAGGAGACTCCTGAAAGTTGTCCTTTGACTTCCACATGCACATTGTGGCATGTATGTGCCCCCTTCCCCTTACACGCACTACCGGAGAAGAGTGGCAGCAGCTCAAGAAGCCCCACCACCCTAGCTGAGGAGTTAGAGATTGGCAGTTGATGGCTTCTGGGGGAGGAAGGTGTGGTTTTCTTTACAAGTATAATAACCTCTAGTGTGTTTCTGCTCAGATGGAAGGGCATCCTGAGACATGGGTGCCCAGGAACCACACAGCTCTGAGAGGGAGCCTCCTCAGCAGAGATGGCACAGTTCCTAGGGGAGGGTATCCCCAGCTGAGCTCAGGAGCTCAGGAGCCTAAGCTCCACATTTTCACTTCTTCCCTTTTTCTCTTCATTGCTTCTTGGCTTCTTCCTATGAGAGAGTCACATCAGACAGCAAATCTCATGAAAGTGATTTGTTGTAGAATCCAGGGAGAGTAGGGATGAATCCAAGGATGGCTGCCCACTGCTCCTAAGGTAGACAGTGGGGAATTGGGCAAAGGCCAAGGTATATATATAGGATTTCTTAGGGAGCAGAGCTTTTCAGGGCAGAGCTTTCCAGATTGAAGATTGGTGGGATTTCAAGTTCTAAGCTTGGTAGCTCAGGGATTGGTGGGGTCGTTTTTTTTTTTTTTTTTTCACCCCCTTTTCCCTGTATTGGGCCTGTGGGGTAGGATGAAAAGTCTGCAGGCGGCTTTAGCTAAGGTGCTATGTCGGTGGAGCTGCTGGGGAGGCTGGAGAGGAAGTGCTGCCACACTGGACAGTTGCTGTGGGGCAGCTCCTGCGGTGGGATTTCATGTGCATGTCTTTGTGCATACGAACAGCACTAATTGGACTCAGTGGGTTAAGAGAGACAGATAAAATCTAGAGGCTGAATAATTTTTTTTCTAAATAATTATATATAAGAGAATTTTCTGAGATTAACTATGGCCTAGAGTTTGACACAGTGGCATGCAGCTGTCTTCAGCTACTTAGGAAGCTGAAGTAGGAGGGTTACTTGGCCTTGGGAGATTGACACAACCTATGTAGCATAGTGAATCCCTGACTCAAAACCATACTTACTCTGTATCATTAATATATGACTTTGTTTTAAAAGTTTATGACCAAAGTAACAAGAAAATCCTGTTGGGTGCCAAAAAGAAAAGAAGCAATTCACTGTATAAAAATCAGCATTTTCTCAGGAGAGCCTCAGTGCCCTCCCTGCCCTGTTCTCAGCTCTGCAGAAACAGAATGTATATGTTGTTTTGCTTTTTGTTTGTTGATATAGGGTCTGACTACATAGCTCAAACTGTCCTTGAACTCTTGCCCCTTGAGAACTGGAATTATAGGCATGTTTATCACACCTGACTAGAACGTCAGAGCTGCACCAAGAAGATGGTTAGGCTATGAACTGTAAACAGCATGGTGGGTTAATACACACAAAACATCATCCACGGCATAGAGACTGAGCTGTTACTTTTGATTGAGGCCAGAAAGTCTTTATAAAAAGGACACTTTGCTAGATATTAGCCCCTTTTTTTCCTACCCCTTAAGAGGTGACTTGAGTGAGTAAAAGGAAGCTCGTGATGAGCCAGTGTGGTGATGATGCACACCTTCAATCTCAGCACTAGGAGGCAGAAGTGGAGGAAGGGGAATCTCTTATGAGGCCAGCCTGGTCTACACAGTGAGTAGCAGGCCATTCAAGGCCATATAGTGATACTCTGTCTCAAAAACAAAACAACAAAAAGGAGCTAGCAATTTAAATGTCTAGGAAAATGATCTTTAAGGAATTTCTCTGCAAGGAAGAGAGAGTCAAAGGCCTGAGATGGAAACAAACTTAGCTAATTTATAGAAGGGCAGTGGTTTTTGAGTTAAAAGATGGGCAAGAAGGATAAGTAGGTCACAAATTTAACCTAAGCTTGCTCCCATATATAAGAACCCCAATTTTATTTTAAAAGTGGTATGATCTGGTTGGTGTTTTAAAATGTTTACCATGGCTACTTCGTAGAAAACAGGCTGAGCTACATACAGAGGAAGCTCCGATATCGGGAATCAGGTAACATTGTTCAGTGGCGAGAGCAAGGTGACTTGGACACAGTGGATAATAGGGAGTAAAGAAGCCTAATGATTGGAAGGACTTGATAATGGGTGGGATATGCAAATACAGGGATTTGGCCTGAGCAACTGCGTTGAAGTTAGTGTCAGTTAATTTTGTAGTTATGTTGGATGCCACAAATAAATATAAAGAACTGTAGAAATCCTGCTTTTTAATTCTGTAACTTTTGTCAGAAGAGTAGTAGAGGTCTTTAGAAGGAAAGGCACTGATTTCCTAGAAACAGATACTGTTCTGATAGGTTGGAATAGTGAACATTTTAGTTCAAAGAACTGATGATGAAGTGATACTGTGTGGAAAGTTACTCTAGAAGAATTAGTTATAAAGTTTCTGTTCTTAGATGAGGGTATGAACCTAGTCAGTGGCTGGCTGATGTCTCCATTAGTAACGACGCTCAGAATTCAGGAGAATATAAGACTATTTCTATAAAGTTGCCATAAAAATGAAATTGAAGTCAGGCGGTGGTGGCACACGCCTTTAATCCCAGCACTCGGGAGGCAGAGGCAGGCGGATTTCTGAGTTCGAGGCTAGCCTGGTCTACAGAGTGAGTTTGAGGACAGCCAGGACTACACAGAGAAACCCTGTCTTGGAAAAAAAAAAAAAAAATGAAATTGAGCCAGGCACAATGGCACATTCTAGCAACGAGGACGCCAATGGAGGAGACATAGAATTTCAAAGCCATCTTTAGTTTCATAGGGACTTTGAGGCCATCCTGTGTTCATAAGACCTATCTTAAAAACTAAATGAAATAAAAATCAAATCAAATTTCAAGCTAGAGTATTTAAACATACTGTCTGTGAGATATTTTCCCAAATTTCTATATGTTGAACAAAAGACATATTCTTACATATAACCTTATGTAAGAATCAGGAAGTCAAAGGATTAAACTATTAGATTAGTAGTTAAAAGGCTCTAGACTCACTTAAGCTGCTTAATAACCATGTGACAGGACAGCTGGGAAGCTTATTTCCTTGTTTGTAAAAATGCTTGTTTTGCATGCTTCACCAAGTTGGTAAAAAACCCAAATAAGATCATGAATGTCAGACAGAGTGCTTTGAAAATAGGACTGAACCATTTAGCACTGAATGCAGTTCTGCTTTTGAGGGAGCCCTTCTATTGCCCAAAACATGGAACAAAACAGGTCCTTGGAGGAGGAGACCAGGAGGATGAGGTAGGGATACATAGGTTGTATCACAGCTCTGAATTTTGAAGTTATAGATTCTACTATAGTGGTCAGTTGTACAGGTTTATTCAGGTGCCCTTATTGTTCATAAACAAAATGATTTGTTAAAGAGGTAGCTCCACAATTGAATCTTATGATGTATAAGTTTGATTTCACCCCCTTACCTGATAATCAGAACTTTATTTCTAGTGTTATTGCTAAAATGAAAACGGCAATATAAGGTTAATTTTTTTCTTACTTTTCCCCTTTCCTCCCTTTATTTTAGATTTGGGCTATAAAAGGGGTTTTATTTGGTTTCTTTAGAATTATATTTTCACTCAAGAAATGGAAAGTACTAATGTGCCAGAATCAAAACAAACAGAAAAAGCAAAGGAAGGAGAAATATTAAAGTAAAGAAAGACTTAAAATGTTTCAAAGTAGTCTTCCCCCCTCAAAAAAAAGTCTTAAGTGGTTTTTTCCACACTAAAATTTGAGGTCATTAAAAGAGGAAGGTTGGTCTTTTTTCAGAGCTGCATCATAAAGAGGGTTGAGGAGGGGCTTTGTGAAAACATTTCCTACAGGCACCAAAGTGTTTTTGAAGGCCTGTTGGGTTCCTGAGTACTGCTTCTGTTTAAAAAGTGCTTCCTCACTAAAGCATGAAGCCCGTCTCTCTGTGCTCTTGCTCAGGTCAGCCAATGCTACATTATTGCTGTCAGTTACAGGAAAAGTATTTTACTAACAGGGTTCAGTAATGAGATCTGATTACATTCATTGGCTTCGTGGGTGTTATGGGGCTTCATTCAGATTACATTATTGTCTGTTTAAAAGATTACTCCGTTTTTAGCTTTTCTAATTCTCCATTTACCCTGAATTTTGATTAAAGCCCACTAAAGATCATGAGAAATACCATCAGTTAAAGAAGTCATCACTAGTTCCTATCTCTATTCCATTGAAAGAGTTATACCTATCCTTTCAGTGTAGTGTAGGTATGTATATAGGTATATGAAATTGTATTGCTTTATGTGTTCCATCTTTACATAATAAATTTTATATAGATATGTAAGTACTTATGTATGTACATATATATATATTTTATATACATATGTATACTACACATATTTGAAGTTTTTTTTTTTTTTTTTTTTTTTTTTTTTTGGTTTTTTGAGACAGGGTTTCTCTGTGTAGTCCTGGCTGTCCTGGAACTCACTCTGTAGACCAGGCTGACCTCGAACTCAGAAATCCGCCTGCCTCTGCCTCCCAAGTGCTGGGATTAAAGGCGTGAGCCACCACCACCTGGCGATTCTTTTTTTTTTTCTTTTCTTTCTTATTTCTGGACAGGGTCTCTGTGTAGTCCTTGCTGTCCTGGAGCTATCTATATAGAATAGACTGGCTTGGAACTCACAGAGATACTTCTGCCTCTGGCTCCCACCTGCTGGGATCAAATGTGTGCCACCACATTTGGCTAAAGATTTTATAACAATCACTTCTTCATTTATTCTTATTTCCTTAACCTCTATCCATATTGATATACTTATGCTTAGCCAATTATATTTTGTTTGGTTGGTTTTGAGACAAGGTCTCATATGTGGCTCTTGCTGGTCTGAAACTCTATTGTGGACCAAGTTAACCTTGAACTCAACAGAGATCCACCTGCCTCTGCCTTCTGAGTTTTAAAATGAAAGATATGCTTCACCATGCCTTGTCCTAGGCTTCATGTTCTAATATTTTTATTTCATAGTATCTATACTATTTTTATTTCATAGTATCATAACTATGTTGTTAATGGTTATTTAATTTGCTATTACAAAATAGCAAAGAACATAGTTTTTTCTCTCCCTTTCCCCCCTCTTTCTCTGAGTGTGTGTGTTTGTGGGCATGTGCGCACACACCCGCTTCTCCCTTCTTTTTTCCTTCAGTGGTTTAAATTTGTTTGATTTTCTTATCTAAAGTTACATTTGAATTTCCTGCTTATTCTAATACTATAGTCATTATTTGAAAGAGGGAAAAGAATGGAGAAAACCTTTTATAATTTGTAATGTTTCTCTTTTTTTACTAGTATGAAAGGTGCTGAAAATTCTTTCCTTATGGGCCCTTTATAGAATTTTATAATCATAAATTTGCATTTTAATATTTTATTATCTTATATCTAGTATCTTTTCATAAAGTTCTCTACTATTGAGATTTGCCTCTTCTATGTAAACTAGGCTGGTTTTGAACTTGTGATGATTTCTCCTACTTCTGCTTCCCAAGAACTAGAATTACAGGCTGTACCACCATACTCATTTTACTACTTTTTAACTACTCAGATAATTTAGTTCACCAAATATGAGACTGTTTAATGACCTCTGGCCTAGTCTGTGCAGTTCTTGTGTTATCTCAGATATTCAGTGTGTCTTAATCATAGCTGTTAAACTACTTGGCTTTCACAGAAATATAACATAAAAATGCACAGTCCCAGATGTTGGTGTTCTTTCAGATTTGTTCTCACCTTAGGATGTGGTTCAGGTCATAAGTACCAGGGTTGGAATGTACCTCGGATCTAGGCTTAATCTTACTTTTATGTGGATGAAGTATTCCCTCAAAAGTGCAACACACACATAACACACATATATACATGTAGCCAAAATACTTTATGCATATAAAATAGAAATAAATCTTTAAAAATATAGTATTTAAAAAGCAAAAATAGGAGTTTGAGGCAGGCCTCGTCTATAGTACTAGTTCCAGGACAGTCAGGACTACACTAAGAAACCCTATCTCAGAAAAACGAACTTTTTCTTTCATTATTATTTTGACTTTTTGAGAAAGAGTGCCACTGTGTAGCTCTGGACTCTCTATATAGACCAGGCCATGAGTTCACAGAAATCTGCTTGCTTGCGTCTGCCTCCCAAGTGCTGGGATCAGAGCATCACCACTTAAGGCCTGGATATTCTTAAGGTTATTTTTTGTTTACATATTTATTTTTAAAAATATTTTATCTTGTAATAAAAAATAAACATGCTCAGTTTTTACGAACTTAAAAATAACAAAATGTACAAAGGGAGCCCTGTATTTTATATTGTCAGATAATCCCAGGACACAGGGCTTCTTAACTCTTCTTGCCCTTAAGGATATTGTCACTAAAAACAGATACTTTGCTTTATTAGGGAGAAAGATAATTATGCTTTCATCAATGTTCTGGTCATCTGTGTTTCATTAATATAAACTACATAAACCTATAACTTGTTAATTAAACATTGTTAATTTTAAGAGGCTGGAGAGGTGGCTCAGTGGTTAAGAAAGTACTGGCTGCTCTTCCAGAGGTCTTAGGTTCATTTCCCAGCATGCACATGGCAGTTGACAACCATCTATTACTAGTCCCATGGGATCATAAATGCAGATGAAATATCTACTTACATTAAATAAGTAAATCTTTAAGGCCAAGTGTGTTGGTACACGCTTCCAGCACTTGGAAGCAGAAGCAGGCAGATGTCTGTGTTCAAGGCCAGCCTGGTCTCACAATTCCAGCACAGCCAGGGCTATACAGAGAACCCCTGTCTCAAAAAAACCAAACAAATATTTAAAAATTGCTAGTTTATAAAGAGGTTTTTTTTTTTTGTTTTGTTTTGTTTTGAAATGGGGTATCCTTATGTAGTCCAAGCTGGATGGAAACTTTAGTCTGTAACCCTTAGTAACCTCAAACTTACCCCTAAACCACATCTTTCCCCATGCTGGGATGATAGGCATGTGCCACCAGAGGAATGTATAGAATGAATTACTGCGAAATCTTTAAAAAGGATTGAAGTTCAGAAGGAAAGTTGAATGCATTCATTTATTAAATAGGTTTGTTTTTGGCTTTCCATGTGCCAGACACTGTCTAGGTGCTGCAACAAAACACATAAATCTGCCTTTGTACAGCTTATTTTTCCGTGAGAGGAAACAGATTGTAAAAAATATAGTACGCTAGATGACTTTAGTATAGAAACAGATAATGAGGCAGGGCTACGACTGGGACTGAGAGAGGATTGCAGTTTAAGGGTACGAGGGAAAGCTCTCATAGAGAGGGTGACAATTAAGGAGTCAGTAGTGGTGGGGAGTGTACCCCGATAATCTCTCAGGGGCCGGAGAGCATTAACCAAACTGCAAGTACAAAGCATGGAGCCAGGAATGGTCCTGTGCTCTGAGGAAGAACAACAAAGAAAGTGGCCTGATGGGAACATAGCGAGCTTAGGACATGTGGTGGGAGATGAGACCAGAGAGGTAATAGAGGACAGCTTGTGCAGGGCTCTTCAGCCTTTGTACAGACTGTGGCTTTTACTCAGTGAGATGGACGTGATTGAAAGTTCCCTCAACCACAGTGACATTCCAAAACCAAAACCCACTTTTTTGTCCTGCTTTTGCTTTTTTCAGGTTTGTTTCTTATATAATTGAAATAATGGCTCCTGGTGTAGAGTCACACATATTAGATTTCAACATTTATGTCAAGAGAGGAAACTCCTGAAATATAGATCTTAAGTATTAAAATTAAATTTTAAGTAACAGGATAGAATATCAGCCTGTAAATATTCTTGGGTGACACTGCTTTATTACCAAGTTCTCAATCCTCAGTTATCTTTGATAAAAGATTTTAAAAAAGATAAAGACAAGGGTGTATTCTGTGGAGACTTTGTTCACTGTCACTTAGTAGAGGGGAACTGGATGGCTGTATACTGTGGTGTTTAACAATATGTGTTTCAAACAGCTTTATTATGGATTATGATAAAAAATACATAACCCATGATGTCCTAGTTAGCTTTCTGTTGCTGTGATAAACTGCTCTAACCAAAAGCACCTCAAAGAGGAAAGGGTTGATTTCTCTGACTTCCCGGTTACAATCTATTATCTGGGAAAGCTGAGAGGCAGGAGCTCAGAGCAAGGAACCTGGAGGCAAGATCTGAAGCAGAGGCCACAGAGGAACATTGCGTACAGGCTTTTTCAGCTTGCTTTTGTAAACAACTCAGGACTGCCTTCCCAAGGGTAGTACAGCCCACAGTGGACTGAGCCATCCCATATCACTCAATAATTAAAAAAAAAAAAAAAAATACTTGCAATATGCCCACAGGCAGATCTGGTGGAGACAGTTTCTCAGTTGAAATTCACTTTTCCCAGTTGATTCTAGTTTGTGTCAAATTGACAAAACTAACCAGTGCATATGGCTATATAGTTCAAGGATTATGTATTTTAAAAAACCAAATAATTATATAATCATCAGTTAAATGCCTAGAAATACATCATTGCCTGCATCAGAAGAATACTATGTCTCGCTGGATCTTAATTCCAACCACTGTTTAGAAAGAACCGTGTCTGACATGTGGTGCATGCATGCATGTATGCTTGAACTATGGCAGATGTGTGGAGGTCACAGGATAACTTGGCAACAAGTCAGTTCTCTCATTTGACCTCTGACTTCCTGGAAATGAACTCAGGTCGCAAGGCTTGGAAGGCATGTGCCTTTACACAGAGAGTCATAAAATTGCCAGCCCAATTTAAAGGTCTTAAAATTTAAATAATAAACTTACTTGTCAAATAGTGGCACCCACTTGTATTTACATCAGCACTGAGTCTCTGTTCTTGCCTTGCTAGTATTGTCAGGTTCTTTAACTTTTCCAATGTATTGGCTCTAAAGATGTTAATTCTGGAAAATTAATTGACAACAAATGCCAGAAACTTAAGGAAAAGTGAGGAGGGACTAAAAGTTTCTACTTTAAGAATCACACATACAAACCAGGAATGGTGGCACATGCCTTTAATCTCAGCACTCAGGAATCAGAAGCAGGTGATCTCATCTCTGAGTTTGAGGCTAGCCTGTTCTACATAGTGAGTTCCAAGACAGCCAGAGCTGTGTAGTGAGACCCTGTCTGGGGGGTGTGAGGGGAGGAAGAAAGAAAAAGAAAAAAAATGGCACATATTCAGAGAATTTTCATTTATAAACGTTGGCTATCTTCTGCCTGTCAGCTAGTACTTAAAGGCATTTCTTTTCCTACCTTTGGGATGTCAGGAGCTTTGTCCCTTTCACGACTTCCATTTCAAGAAATGCCTTGTTCAGTGGCGCTCACCAAATATTTGTTGAATGGATTTCATCTGACTGCTGCTCTCTTACTAGAACTTTGTGACATTTCTCTGATTTTGTTTTCTGGTGTCTGACTGATGAAAGCTGCCCTGCTTTAGGATCCTGTTTAGGGCGATGGCTCTTTCTATTACTAATAGTAACCAAGATCTGTTACACTCCTAAGGGAAGTTAACTTGAGTCAGTGTGTTAAAGTTCACATGCACACCTTTGAGAGACTTTGAAGGCTAACCAGTAAGTTACACAGTGTTTTCCCACATGAAAGGAAAGTGGGTTCTTCTACCTGTATTTGCCTAGGTTTTGTTCCTAGAAGCCCAATTCCTGTCGTAGGGTATGTGGTAGATTTTTAGAGCAGTTGTGCTGCAGACAGCAGCTAAGATAACTTGCCAAACCTCAATAGACAGTTTGTTTTTCTCCCTGGTATAATCAGTATTAACAACCTGGTCATTTGTAGGCTCCTCCTTGCTATTTCCTAAAAGCATAGGATAAATAACTTTGTTTTAATTGTGTCTTGCTTTGGTATAATTTAGCCACATAGCACCTTTAACAAAGGGATAATTTTATACATTGTCGTAATATCTTCTCAACAATATTGACATGGGGCGAGTGGTATTTTATTTTTGCTTATATGCAAGAATATTAGAACCAACTATGGTTTTCTGACTTTCGCTTTAAGTGTACTTTTTTGAGAGCTGAATGTGAAATAGATCGTTCAGGCTAGAGATATTAAAATAGTAATTTTGTCTAATAAGTCCTTTTATCAGTCATTTCATTGCAAATATATCATGATTTTTGTGAACTTTTCACTTACAAGAACAGCAAAAGTAAAACATGTATGAGACTCAGAATCTAGTTGAGCTGACTCATCATCTCTGTTTCCAACAGAAATTTCCTGCTAGACAAGAAAAATTAGAGTATTCCTACAGATTTGACTTGGTGAGTTTTATGTAGTTTTATTTATACAATTTAAATGAAAGGGTAAAGCAAAATGAGATAAATAGACATATTTACCATGACTGACAGTCCACATCTTTAGTGCAAGCTACTGTTTGATTTTAGTGCCTATGAAAGGTAAAGCTGAAATCATATAAAGAGAATATCTACGTTTGATTTTCTTTTTAATGTGTGTACTTGTATGTATGTGCATGTGCATGCAAAAGGCCAAAGGACAATCTGAGTCACCCTCAGTAACAATACTCATCTCCTTTGACACAGAGTCTTTTGTTGGCCTGAAATTACCAATTAGGATAGACTGGGATCACAAGTGAGTGCCACCATGCCTAGCTTTGTGTGGATTCTGGGGATTGAACTCAGGTCCTTGTTATTACAAAGTAAGCATTTTATCAACTGAGTCATCTCTCTAGCCCAACCAAAGAAACATTTTTGTGACTAACTTCAATAAAGGTTTTACCATAAATATCCCTGCTGGGAATTAACCAGAACCTTTTAGTCATATCTTTTCTGGTGACTGTTCTATACTAGGAAAAGATTATACATACTAATATTGGGGGAAGCAATTATATTTTGATTTAAAAAAATTTTTTGAGACATAGTGACACTATATAACTGACCTCAAACTCAACTTCCTTCTGCCTCAGCCTTGTCAAATGCTAGGATTATAGGTGTATAGCAGAAGTCCCAGATGGGTTTAATTTTTTTGTTTGTTTGTTTGTGTTTTTTTGGTTTTCAAGACAGGATTTCTCTGTGTAGCCCTGGCTGTCCTGGAGCTCACTCTGTAGACCAAGCTTGCCTTGTAACTCAGAAACCCGCCTGCCTCTGCCTCTCAAGTGCTGGGATCAAAGGTGTGCTCCACCACTGCCTGGCGGGTTTAAATTTTTAATTAAAGGTTGATAATACATGATATGGAAACAGTAGAGTAAGGAGAGCTCCTCAGTGGGTTAGGAACACAATGGATTGAGTTAAAAAAAAAACAAAAAAAACCCTAAGCTTTTTTAGTAGCTTTTTTAGTCTGTAAAAAGAAGTTTGAATTTTGAGCTTTTTGCTTTTTTGTTGTTGTTGTTTTGTTTGTTTGTTTGTTTTTGTTTTGTTTTTCTTCTTTTTTTATTTTATTTTATTTTATTTATTTATTTATTTATTTATTTATTTATTTGGTTTTTCAAGACAGGGTTTCTCTGTGTAGCTCTGGCTGTCCTGGAACTCACTCTGTAGACCAGGCTAGCCTCGAACTCAGAAATCCCTCTGCCTCTGCCTCCCAAGTGCTGGGGTTAAAAGGCATGCGCCACCACTGCCCGGCTTGTTTTGTTTTTCAAGACAGGGTTTCTCTGTGTAGCCCTGGCTGTCCTCAAACTCAGAAATCCACCTGCCTCTGCCTCCAAAGTGCTGGGACTAAAGGCCACCACCGCCCAGTGCTTCTTGTCTTTTTATATTGTACCTTAGAACTCAACTCTTTCATATTGACTTAAAATCTTGCTACCAAAGTGGTTACTCTCTTAAAGTGTTTACTTGGTGCTCTGGTTTATGCCTTAAATTTCCACGTGTATTTGTACAGAGTCTTACTTGGTAAAATAGGTGTTACTGCATTTTAACCTTTCTGACAAAGGCCATCAGGAACTAAGGACATTCTCTTAAGGTAGATATCCTGGCCAACTTTCCCCTGTTTTGTCTGCCTGTGTGTTTTTACTTTTTCCTTGACTCAAAAATTCAGAATAAATACTAGAAACTTCTGATTTTCCTTTGTTCTGTTGAGTTTATTTAGATCCTTAACAGTTTGTCTGGATAGCCTACCCATTGAGCTCCCCAGACGCTTTATCTACCTCCAAGTGCTGGGGTTTCCAGTCTAGGTCCCTGGCAACATTTTACCCAAAGAGCCATCTCCTCTGAGTGTTCCCCCTATCTCCCATTTCCTTTCTCTCTTTTCTGACACCTCCATTTCCAACACACACACCAATATAGAATCTCTCTCTCGTGGTTTTTCGAGACAGGGTTTCTCTGTGTAGCCCTGGCTGTCCTGGAACTTACTCTGTAGACCAGGCTGGCCTCGAACTCAGAAATCTACCTGCCTGCCTCTGCTTCCCAAGTGCTGGGACTAAAGGCGTGCGCCACCACCACCCGGCCAATATAGAATCTCTAATCCCAGTCCTCCAACAATGTAACTGAGGATGATCTTTTAACCACTGGTTGTTTTGGTTCCCACTTTCCAAATGCTGAGCTGTCTAGTTTGTGTGGTGCTGAGAATCAGATCCAGAGTTTCCTGTACACTAGGCAGGAACACCAACTGAGCTCCATGCCTAGCCTAGAGTTTGGTTATTTTATGTGTAGGTTTTAGGTAAGGTACCTTGCTTCATTTAATCAGAAGATATCTTATATCTCCTAAAGGAGATGACAAGCGCTCTCTCTCTCTCTCTCTCTCTCTCTCTCTCTCTCTCTCTCTCTCTCTCTCTCGATAGATCTTTTTGATTATTTTCCAGCTTTTGTTTAGAATAAGTAAATTTTTTTTCACCTTGGAAAAAAGTTTTTGACATGTGGGAGATGTTAAAATCTTTACCTTTACCATGCTTGCTCTTTGAGGTCTTGGAAGGTTTTGTCCATCTTGATCACTAGAAGTATCACATGGTTTTAATTACGAAAATTGAGTCATTGCTTATTGTTCGCTTTTGCCTTTCTACGTTTCTAAAGATTTCTTTCATTTGGAACTGGGACCCACTTTGAAGTGAAACAGCTCCTTTATACATAAATTTGTTTCTTGATTTGAATTTGCATTGTTCCATTTTGGATATCTCCCAAGTGATGGATTTGAAAGTGGTGTATGGAGAGCATGTTCTGATGAGCCCTCAGTACTGGTTTTTTGATTGTTTTGTTGTTGCTCTATCCTTTTTTTAAAAAAGCTGCTAGTAGAGTTTTTCTTCCCAGCAGGGGTTATGTAATTAACAAAGCAGCATATCACCTGCCCAGGGCTTGTTTGGGGCATGTTTTATTCTTCTGGATCCCCTTTCCAAGTAAAGATGTATTTTCTCTCTCATATGCTGTTATATTGCATGTACTTTGTTTCATAGATATTTCTACCTAAATTAAAAAACAAAATGGAACTCCAAAAGTCTTTCTAATATTTGTGGAGTTTTTAGTTTTACAAGGTAGTTAAATGCAATGTTGTTTCCAGGACAAGCTTCTGAATTCAGAGCACAGATGCATTGCCTTCTCCCAGCATATATTTTGAGGGTAGAAGATGATGACCAGTTTGTCTCTATCGGTAACTCTTAAAGAGATGGGCAGAACTTATGGGAAGAAATTAACTTCCAGACCCTTAAATTGGCAATAAAATTGTTTGCTATTTTATTTTATTAATTTATTTATTTTGCTATTTGGAAAAGCTGTGCCTAAAGAGAACATTATTCCATATTTTATCCTTTTGAGTTGGCTGCTAGATCTTAGGGACGAAGACAGCTTGTGGTTATTTATAACCTACTGCCTTCTAAGGAGGGCAGTAAGGCTGTAAACTCCCAGATACCCTTAAGCTTGGGAATGAAGGGACATTCTGCTGTTAACCAGTTGCATTTTGAGAAGGACTTGATAGTCTTTCATATACCTTCTTGTTCATTGCTAGCTTAACTTGAAAGCATGAGTCCTGCCAGTTTATTTCTGTAAAACTCTAGCTTATAGTACTGGAGAGGCAGGAAAAATATTGCTTAAAGGTATTGATGCGTCTCCCATTGTACATATTTGTACATGTTTAATTAATTTGATCATTTTATTAGAATTTTATTATATAGAATTTAACTTGAAATAACTTAGATTTAGACTGGCACCCTGGCTGTTACTGTAATACTACTTTCTTTGTGGATTTTTTTTGTTGTTTTGTTATGATGAGATCTCACAGTATAGCCCTAGCTGTCTTGGAAGCCACTATGTGGACCAGGCTGCCCTCAGATTCACAGAGATCCACCTGCCTCTGCTTCCAGTGGCCACCTGTAATCCCAGCAGACAGAGACAGGATCCAGGAACAAGCTGGCTCATTAGACTAGTCAGAAGTGGCAAACTTGTGGATTCAGTAAGAGACCCTGCCTTAGGAAACAAAAGGGGGAGTGATGAAAGATGCCCGACATCAATTTTTGGCCTCCACACATGCACACATGTGAGTGGGTTCACATGAACATACACACATGCACCCCTTCACATGGGAATGCACATCCATGCATGCATGAATATATATGGGTATATATGTATATTTGTGTGTGTGTGTGCACCAGAATTTGTATATCTATATTCAGTCAGTAGTTCATGAAGTTTAACTTACTAAGTAGAACACACTAAGGGAAAATATATCACAAGAGTCTAGCTATAAAACTACAGGCTTATGGAACGAATAGGAGACACAGGGAGATGCTATTCTTCATTGGAACATAAATTCTAGTGGGGAAATGTGGAAATACAAGCAAGATCATTTTAATTAGTGACAATAAAGAGGAAAATGGGGTAATATGGTAAAGGAAACAGCCTTAGAAGGGAGGACTGCACCAGATTGGGTGGCTAGGGAAGAGATCTCTTAGGATACTACTTTTTATAGGATATCTAAATGACAAGAAGGAGTCAGTTATAAAAGACCTGATAGAACAAAGTACTGTGCCTCATGCTTCTAATCTAGTACTTGGGAGGCTGTGTCAGGAAGATGGCAGTGAGATGAAGGCCAGCCTGGGCTACAGAGTGAAGCCCTATTTCAATTCCTGTCCCCATAGTAGGGGAACATGAGGAGAGAAAGCTCTGTGGTCTCAGGATAAAGTCCATGTGCCCAGTAATGATTTGCTCCAACAGAATTAAAGACTAAATAAAGCATATTGATTGAAAAGAGCTTCAGGCATTATTATGAGGCAGAGAGGCTATGATGGTCAGGACAAGGCTTATTTTACTCAGAACAGAATAACATGCTGAAGAATTTATGTCTTGTCTCATTTGGATTAAAAATGTGTTATTAAAGATGTGTGTGTGTGTGTGTGTGTGTAGGTAGGTAGGTAGGTAGGTAGGTAGGTAGGTAGGTAGGTAGGTAGGTTGGTTTCAGGTTTCTTTCTCTATTGTTCTCCTTATTTATTTATTTATTTATTTATTTATTTATTTATTTATTTATTTTTGAGACACGATCTTTTCCTGAACCTGGAGCTCCCCAACTTGGCAAGACTAGCTACCCAATAAGCTCTAGGGATCTACTTGTTTCTGCCTCCCCAGCACTGGGATTATGTATGTATGTTGCCATACTTCACTTTTTATGAGGGTGTTGGAGGTCTGAGCTCAGGTCCTTATTCTTGTTTTTAAAAGCTAGAGTCAAGAGCACTCCCAAGATGATCCCTGCCCTGTGCTGCTGGACTCAGGCAGGCAGAGCAGTCTTGAGACAACCCTCATCTAGTGCCTTGCAGCCTGAGTACCCCTGACATGACCCCTGCCTGATGCCATGGCACAGGTGGGACATAGCACTCCTGAGACTCAGAGGCCCTGGGTGCCACTAAGATGAGCAAGTAAGTGGTGGAAAGGAGAAGCAGAAGATTGTGGAAGAGAGGCAGTGAAGAGAGGCAGGACTGAGTTTCGAGGGTAGTGAGGAACAGCCTGATGTGAGGAGCTGGTGATGTCACCTTGCCACCTAAGGTCGTGGTGAGGTCCAGATGAGGGCCAGCCATGTCTGGGTCTGTGGCCCTCCAGTAGCAGGAATCTGTTAGCACCAAAGGCCAGGTGGAAGTCCCCGGTCTGAGCTGGCCGTGCACATTGCCTGGGCAGTGCTGGAGAGCCCACCCTGTCGGTGTGGATGCAGGAGAACTGGCAGGCTGATCAGCTCAGCTACCACACAGTCCAGATTCAGGGCAACATCTACCCCATCTATAAACTGTTGGAGCACAGAAAGGAGCCAGTCCTGTAGATCCAAAGTCACAAGATCTCCATGACATAGGGGAACAACAGGAGTCCCGGTGAGGATCCAGTATTGATAGTATAGCAGAAGCCAGAGGCCTCAAACAAAACCAGAGACTCATTGCAATGAACATGTGCAAGTAAAGGTGTGTGACACACTGTGACACACTACAGCTTACACAACAAGATTTTTTTTCTTTTGGGAGGAAGGTTACAAGGTTGGAAGGCAGATATGAAGGGATAGGGAGATGAGTGGGATTGGGGTGCATGGTGTAAAATTCATAAAGTATCAATGAAAAGTTAAATAAAAGCCAGAATCTAGCTTAAGGCAAGGAAATTCATTTATACCTCAGGCCCTTCTATACTAGGAACCAGCATTGTTACATTATTTCCATTAGTAAAATCTGATCTGATTATAATTTCAAATTCTGTGACATCTTCCAGCACCATATTGACAAAGTCATCAAATCCTAGAAGCAAACCAACAATTTATCAAATGTGAATAGTTAGTTGGTCTTACACACTTGTCCACAAACTCTAGCCACAGGACTTGCAGCAGTCTCATGGTTGCAGTGGCTACCATGGTTATGCTGGATATGCTTGCCTTATTTTATAATCATGTAAGATTGTACAGAATGTGAACTGGATAGACATCCAAGAAACCTCAACCTTTCCTTTGGTGATTGAGATCTCTCTTCACAGTGCTTTTAGTTTCATTTTAAGAAGTGTCTCTACATTAAAAAAAAAAAACAGTATATTTAATATTATATTATATTAGGCCAATCATACAAAGGGTTTACTTATAACAAATATTCAAAACTCATTCAAGTATTGCAACAAAAGATGTCAATATGACCTGTCATAGCTGTCTCTTAGATAATGAAAAATTATTACCTCCTGGGCTGAATATGCTTGAGCACAGTAACAGAAGAAACAGAAACTCCTTTTAGGTCACATTAGCCTCTTGAAAATGAATATACCCAAGTCTTTTATTTATTTATTTATTTTTTTAAAAATCAACAGTGTTTTTGGCATCTTATACTTTGGAGAATGGAAGTGTCTCTCAGGTTTAAAACACGTGTGGCTCTTTGGGAGTCTTCTTTAGAAACTGTACACAAGCCTTTAAAGAAAAAAAAGAGTAGGCTCTTTAAAGTTCTTACCTGTTCTCTGGCAAAAAAACCCCTCTGTTCCTAGCTCTCACTGCCTTCCTAGCTTATCTGTGCTGGGTATTATGTTGTAGCACCAAGTTTCACTGTTCAACTTAGTGTCTTCATGATCTTATTACTGTCATTTAAAAATTGATGGATATACAGCTAACTCAGATAACATGTCATCAGAATGTATGAGACATATGTCTATGTACATTGATTTGTTTTTTAGTTCTTTGGATGAGTAGATTAGATTGATGAAGGAATGCTTATGAAAGATTAAACAGAATAGCTGCACAAGTTGTGTGTTTTACACTTTTCAAAGACACTCTGTTTTAGCTCAGTGAATACCACATATCAACTATTGGCTTTTCTGTTTACTATTAATGACATCTGTCTATATCTGTCTTGAAAGAATTCTGATTATATAAGAAGTTAGCCCAAAGTAATTATTGGTTAACTCCAATTAATTAGCCCACTTGATGCCCCTGTTTCTAAAATGAAGGAAATTACAGCCAGATTTTTTTCCTTTGAAAAAGAAAGATATACTTTATACTTTATACTGGCCAAAAACCTCTTTTTTTTTTTTTTTTTTTTTTTTTTTTATCTGAGATTTGATATTATAGGCTGGGAGTTTGGACCTATGTTTATCTTTTATCTAAGAGAACAAATTACTGATTGTCATTGAATCACACATCTGATGTACTTAGTGTTCTTTGAAAGCCTGCCTTAGAGATCTGTCAAAAGGAACAATAAAAGTAGAAAAGTTGACTAAATAATGTAACTAGATAAATATTTTAACAGTCCGAGCATTTTTGCTGGGTAGCTAATGCCTTTGTCTCTAGACACTATGCTAGATGGTAAAGAGATGGATGCAAAGAGCAGATGCAAATTGTGTTTAAGTCACTTTAAAATCTACTGCAGGTAGAGGGATGTTCATACATTTACAAGAAGACAGGAAGAGGTAGTTTAGCTGAAAACTGAACTGGGTAGACTCAGTTTGAACATTGTTTTTGCACGATAGTATTCATGTTTCTCTTACCTATATCTACCTTCTACAGTTTAGCCTTCTTAGAAGTCATATGATATTTATTGTTCCCTTTTCAATAAACCATCCCTTTTCCAAAGATGGTTAGTGATTTCAAGGGTCTTATACTAGTCCTAGGAAGCATCCCATCATAGATGGCTATTAGCTTGTAACACTGCAGCCAGTAACAAGTGGAGAAGAATATGCTGAGGTACATTTTTTCTATGTAATCCAGGAACGTCTTTCCTTACAGGTCAGGATTTTGTAGAGTCAGCAGAAAAATAATATAGTGCTATATAAAGGTATCGTCAGCTTAGAGTTGTCAGTGCAATAGAGTTTGGTAATCTTGGGAAACTTATTTTCTCATTAAAGAACTTGGATGGTCATGTCTTAACATGTTTGAAGCTGTGAAGAATTTATTTTGGCTCAAGTTGTCTCTTGCAAACATTCTCAAAGTATGACCCTCAAAGAGGTCTTCTTCCCCAGATTGTTCTCTGCTGAGCTTCTGCAGCAGTTGGTGTGAAGTACTGTAGAGTTCATGCCGCACCAGTTTACTTTGCTGATGAACACTTTGTCGATGGTGCTCACTAAGAGTGAAATTAATTAGACTTCTGTCATCACAGTCAATTTCTCTCCCAGCAGGTTGTGTGGTTAGAGCTTCTCAGAGCTAAGATTTAGTCTCTAGTTCTCCTAGGTGCTGGGCTGGACATTTAGATGATAAGTGGTTTGTTTTGTTTGGTTGGGTTGTTGTTGTTGTTGTTGTTGTTGTTGTTGTTGTTGTTTTGTTTTTTCAAAGAAAGACTTGGTTATAAAACAAGTTAAACAAAAAATGGAGAAAAATGGCCAAGACCAAAATAGTATTTCTTTAAAAAATTTTTTTATTTTAATTTTTTAAATAATAGACTAAAGTAGCCACTCAAACAAATACTTGCCCAATCCAAACAAAATAGCATTTTTTGATTCCTGGTCATAATGGAATAATATTCAGTGGGAAGAAACTAATGAATTAATAGAATGTCATTTTAAAAGATGTCTCTTTCTAGACTTTTAACTTTTGTGCTTGTTGAAGCAATGGGTATTGAACCTAGCAAACAGTCTGCTACTCAGATACAGCCCCAGCCCTCTAAACTGTGAGATGAATTTCAAAGTTAAAAAAAAAAAAAAAAAAAGAGCCGGGCGGTGGTGGCGCACGCCTTTAATCCCAGCACTTGGGAGGCAGAGGCAGGCGGATTTCTGAGTTGGAGGCCAGCCTGGTCTACAGAGTGAGTTCCAGGACAGCCAGGGCTACACAGAGAAACCCTGTCTCGAAAAACCAGGGAAAAAAAAAAAAAAAAAAAAAAAAAAAGGACTTTCAAATAAGTTTAGGTGAGTATTTTGTGCTGACTCAGTGTGGAGTGCAGCCTTTAACCCATACCCTGTGAGCTGGGTTCAAGCTCTTTACTCACAGATATAATTCATTTCTTCATTGCTGCACTGCTCAGAAGTAGGAAATCTGAAGCTTCATTCTAGGCAACAGTGATAACTGGGATTTGTAAAGCCGCCTAAGATGTATTAGTTGTTACTAGACAAATGAGACCAGGTCTTATGTCCTGAACAAGCAGGTGAATACAGTGGTTTGAAAGATTAAATGAAACAGTATGCCATTTATATAAGATACTTGATGTCATCTGTGGTGGCAAATGATGTTTTAGTTATAAATGCTTCTAGGGCAGTATTTATGACCAATGGAACATTTCATTACATTTATTGTTATTCTTGTTTTGCTTCTACAGCATACTTTTATCTGTACCAATACTTATATTTGCAGAAATAATGTACCACATTGTGTTTGACCACGGAGTAACAGATCTAGTTGTTATTTTAAATCCTAAAATAGTTTGGATCCAGTTTACTTACCTGTTCCTTACTGAAGTGTTTTTAGTTTCTAGGTTTTTACTGTTACAATGACACATTGGTACTGTAGTCCATGTCTGTGCACAAGTGCAGAATTTCTCTAGGGTAGTGGTTCTTACTGTGGTTCCAGGACTAGCATAGCAGGATTACCAGGACCTTGATAGGAATGCAGTCTCTTGGCCCCATCCCAGACTGCTGACTCAGAAGCTTGGGGGGAGGATCAACATTCTTAAGAGGTAATTCTGTTGCCTTCCCAACTTGGCAAACCCTGCTGCAGTATGCATTCTGTTCAAAGTGGGAGTGCTAAGTTCTGTGGTATGTGTACTTTAAACTTTGCTAGATGTGACCAAATTCCTACACACACAGAATAATTCTTTTTTTTTTTTTTTTTTTTGCGGTTTTTTGAGCGAGACAGGGTTTCTCTGTATAGCCTTGGCTGACCTGGAACTCACTCTATACACCAGGCTGGCCTCGAACTCAGAAATCCGCCTGCCTCTGCCTCCCAAGTGCTGGGATTAAAGGCGTGCGCCACCACCGCCCGGCAGAATAATTCTTTATCTACTGTCTTACCAACAGTGTGAGAGTTTCTGTGTCTATCCTATATCTCTGCAACTTTGCATCCTTTGACTTACTTTGTTTGTTTGCTTGTTTGTTTGTTTGTTTGTTTTGAGAGACAGGGTCTCATGTTTATCCGTGGCTGATCTATAACTCTTTATGTCGACCAAGTTAGCCTTGAACTCCCTGAGATTGCTGCTTCTGAATCCCCAGTGCTAAGATTCAGGTATATACTAGCATACTTGGCCTAACTTACATTTTAATGCTTTTGTTACATTGACTTTATTTTGTGGGGATGTCATGCATATGCCACAGCATACATGTGGTCTGAGGACAGTTTGTAGGTTCTTTCCTTCTACTTTGTGGATTCTAGAGCTCAAAAACTGAGGTCAGTAAGCTTGGTGGCAAGTACCTCTTTCTACAGCGCCATTATGCTAGTCCATGACTTACATTTTTAAAAATAATTTTGAGTTGGATTTTATTTGTACATCCCATCAAGGTGTGTGTAGCAGCTATTTGAAAGGGGTCTGGGGCTATGAGAAAGGTATAAAGAGACTGGGAAATGTTTGTGTACTGACCGAGATTTGATATTGTTGAGATGATTGATCTCCATAAGAATGTAAATTGAGAAAATGATTGAGAGTTAAACTATGGAGAGTGATAGTGAACAAAGAAAGTCCAGTAAAAAAAAAATTGATGAAGACTACATGTGGTGGCACTTGCTTTTCATACCAATACTCTGAAGGCAGAGAGAGGTGAGAGAAAGGAAAGGGAAGGGAAGGAAGGGGGAGGGGGAGGGAGAGGGGAAAAGGGTACGGGGCAGAAGGGGAAGGGGAAGGGAAAAGGAAAAGGGCAAGGCAAGGCAAAAGGGGGGAAAGGGAAAAAGGAAAGGAAAAAGAAAGAGAAATTGAGACTGAGGAGCTATTAGCAGAGAAAGCAAGAAAAATGTAGAAAGTCAGGTGAAAATTTGACTTGATGTTGCAGAGAAAGGAACACATCTAAGGGAGGTGTAAAAATGCTGCCCTTTAAGAGAGCAGCTGGCAGAGGAGTGGAACAGAAGGCTGTTCTTAAGTTTACAGGGAGGCACAGGAGACCAGGAAAATTGGAGGGTAGGGTACCAAGGTCATTTTCAACAGGAGCATTTGTGCCCTAAGAGCAGGTTCTGGTGGCAAGGAGGTATCTAGTATTATCCATGTTATCTGTTTGTCAAGCAGCATTTTTAGATATTTGCTTTAATATATCCTTTAATTAAGTTTGTCTCTTTTTGGTTTTCCAGACAGGGTTTCACTATGTAGCCTTGGCTGTGCTGAAATTTACCCTGTAGACCAGGCTGGCCTTGAACTCACAGAGATCTGCCTACTTCTGCTTCTCAAATGCTGGGATTAACAGTGTGTACCACCATACCCAGCTATTTTGTCTCTTTTTGTTGTTGTTTATTTCACTCTGTAGCGTATGTTCACTTGACTTGACTGTATAGACTAGGTTGGCCCCAAATTTAAGAGATCCACCAGCCTTTGTTTCCAGAGTGCTGGGATGAAAGGTATTTGTGCCACCCTGCCCAGCTGAGGTTTTGTTTGTTTGTTTGTTTTGTTTTTAAAAGATGATATTGAACATTATGCATAAGAGCAAGGCACAGTAATGGAATTTTATTTATTCAGTTCATTCATTTATTTGAGACAGGGTTTCACGTAGCTCTGGCTAGCTTGAAACTTGCTGTGCAGGGCTGATTCACAGAGATCCACCTTAGTCTGCCTCCTGAGTGCTGGGATTAGAGGATTAGAGGTGTAAACCACCATGCCTGGACAATAATGTAATTTTGCACAGGAGATTACATGGTCTTCTCTGAAGTTAATTTTTATTTTTTTTATTTTTTTATTTATTTTTTTTTGTTGTTGTTGTTGTTTTTTGTTTTTTTCGAGACAGGGTTTCTCTGTATAGTCTTGGCTGTCCTGGAACTCACTCTGTAGACCAGGCTGGCCTCCAACTCAGAAATCCGCCTGCCTCTGCCTCCCAAGTGCTAGGAGATTAAAGGCGTGCGCCACCACCGCCCGGCTGAAGTTAATTTTTAAATCAGGATAGAATGTTTCAACAGGCCACAAAGTTTCCAGTCTCTTCGAAGATCAAGCAAAGCATAGGATAGTAGAAGGAAAGGAAAGGTAGCATGGGCTGGGGGACTGGAGGAGGGGAGACTGCAGTTAGGATGGATTATATGAGAGCAGAATTTAAAAATTGAGACTTAACATTAAAGTAATCAATTTTTTAAAAAGTCTAATAAGTTTTTAAAATTTTTTTGGGTCTTACCAGGGTGAAGAAAAACCAGAAATCTTTGCCCCCTGACTTTGGAGACTCAGTTTAACCTTCAAACTGGCGATGTCAAGGGTTCCAAGTCCTCCACCTCCGGCTGAAATGTCGAGTGGCCCTGTTGCTGAGAGCTGGTGCTATACACAGGTAAGTTGAGGTTTCACTCCTGGGCAAAAGCACCACAGTCACTTTCTAACTTTGAGTTTCCTAGTTTCTCTGGCAAACAGCATAAAATGAGGACCTTGTTGATCTTGTTTTTCTGACATAGAATCTGAATCCCCAAGGCTAGCGGTTGTCTCTGGTAGTTGAAGGGGAATCTTTGGCTAGATCCTTTACATCCTCCTTGATGAGGGTGTGTTCTAAAGCTTGGAACAGTGTTTGAGATCCACCGACCCAGGAATGGCATCAGCATTTCAATTCTGGGCTTGTTTAGGACCACAGCGCTTTAGACTTCCCCTACCTTGTCCACGTTTTGTTCTTACTGTTACTGTTCTTTCCATGACTGGGATTTTCTCACTTCCAACCAGTTTTCAGAAGCTGAAAAGTTGTGAAACAGTAGGTTAAAGAGATTTCTTTAATTTCTTTTAATGAACTGATGTCTTCCTGTGGGGATAAGGAAAGGATGTTTGTCTGATTTTCAGCCTGTTTTTCCTAGGTTGCCCACATCCTATTTAATTCCTTACTAATTTTCTATCAACAGATCAAGGTAGTGAAGTTCTCCTACATGTGGACCATCAATAACTTTAGTTTTTGCCGGGAGGAAATGGGTGAAGTCATAAAAAGTTCAACTTTTTCATCAGGAGCCAATGATAAACTGAAATGGTGAGGAAGAACACCTCTAGTTGTAAACTTTTTCTATAAGTTACCTGTTTTGCTTGGTTTAATAGGATATGGACAGAATGTGATTTCTTAAAGGCAGGGACCTTATTTTCTTATTCCCATTGCCTAGAATAGTTGCAGTTATGGTAGGTACTCACAAACAAATGGTTGAAATAATTTAATGAGTTTAGTATAATTTAGCAAGCTCAATTTGTATAGGATAATGTAAATGAATAAAGAGGGCTGGTGTTACCTGAAGATCCGAGTTTGATCCCTGGGACCCACATCATGCAAGGAAAAGAACTGGTTTCTGTAAGTTGTCCTTTGACCTCCACACTAGAGCCTGGCACTTATGGATGAACTTAGGGACACAAAAAGACTTAAGAACTATAATTTAAATTTTGTAAAGGACTGTCAGAGGGCTGGACATGTAGCTCAGCAGTAAAGTGCTCACCTAGCATTGTGAGGATCTAGGTTTAGTTCTTGGCACTGCAGTGAAGGACTGGTAGCCACCCAGTGCTAGCTAACCAGTGTTACTTCAAGTATAGGGAAGCTGCATTGTGTGGAGAAGGGCCTGCTACCATCAGATTTTCTGTTTTTATTTTATTTTCCAAGAAAAGCAAAAAGTCTTAATTTTTGTGACTTTTTGTTTGTTTTGAGATGTGATCTCACTATAGTGTTGGCTGGCCTGGAACTCAACATGTAGACCAGACTGACTTTGACTCACAAAGATCCATCTGCCTCTGTTTCCTGAGTGCTGAGATTAAAGGTGTGTGTCATTGCATCTGGCAGCATATCTAAGGTTTTTTTTTAACTTAAAACCTTGGCTTTTAAGTTTTCTGCACACATATAAAGACTTAGACTCCATCCCCAGAACTCAGAAATGGGGTGTGGTGGTAGATACATGAGATCCCATTGCTCAGAGGCAGAGGTTTTCCTACTCTCATGAGTTCAAGGATAGGCTGGGTATGCTAGTGCATGCCTTTGGGTGGAGTTGGGGGTGGGGGGAACAGGTGGATCTCTGGGTCCAAGGAACTCTGGCAAGTTCCAAGGTAACCAGGGTTACATAATAAGATTCTTTCTCAAAAAGGAGAACAGGGCTATGGTTCAATATCATCCTTACTATATAGGCTAGCCTGGACCATATAAGATCCTGTCTCAAATAATAAAAATAGTTTACTTTTAAGCAATAAAGCAGGTTTCTTTGACTTTGTAACTGGCAGGGTAGAAATAAGCCTCTTCCAGGAGACACATTATTACATTGCAGACCTCATTTTCATGGTATTAAATGTCTTAAATGTAACTTCCCTATGCTTGAAGTAACATTGGATATATCTACCAGATGCCAACAAATCTTTGAGCTTTTTCTGAGTTGACTGTAGAGTCAAGTGTGTGTCATTCATGTACTGAATGGGTTGTGTCTAGGATCCCCGAACTTGTGCCTATTACCAGGTAAATATGATCTGGGAGTCCTCACTCGAGGCATAGGAACAGGTGGTTAAGGGTACAATCATATGTCCCAGAAAAGATCAAAACATTTTGTCTTTGAATCACCCTTTGATCTCTGATAACCTACTGAAAAGTTTATTAATTTAGTATTTGTTGACTTGGTACATAAGTGCTGAGCGAAATGTTTGTTCTAGGCATATATTTAAATTTCTCTAGCATCTTGTACAGTGATATATATAGCATCTGTACTCCCTAGAGAGGCACTGGATTAGACCACCTGTTTGAGAGAGATGACACAACCTTGGCAAGACCTGAAGATACATGTGACTTGTGTTCTCTGGTGGTAAAGCAGTGTCTGAACTACATGCATTTCAGCTAATGACATTTACAACTTAACTCAGCTGAACCTATTAAGTTCTGTGTCTAAATTCTGTTTTGAATCATCCTTAACAGATTGGCATCTCAAACTCTTATTTAGAAGCCAAGCTTGAAACATTCCCCTGTAGAATAAGTTTTACTTTTATCTGTGCTTCTTCCACAATGCCTCTGTTATTTTAAATCTTAAAATATAATTGCTGGGGGTTAGAGGTATGGCTCAGCAGGTAAGAATACTTGCTGTTTTTGAAAAGGATCTGAGTTTAGTTCCTAGCACACACATTGGATGGCTTATAACTCCCTGACTCCAGCTCTGGAGGGATCCCATGTCTTTGCCTCCACAGGTGCAACACACACACACACACACACTCACTCACTCACTCACTCACTCACTCACTCACTCACTCACTAAAATACCTACAAAGATAATGTATCAGCCAGGTTTGGTAACACATGCCTTTATTCCCAACACATGGAAAGCAGAAGCAGGAAGATCTTTGTGAGTTCAAGGCCAGCCTGCTGCCGGGCCAGGCGTGGTGGCGCATGCCTTTAATCCCAGCACTTGGGAGGCAGAGGCAGGTGGATTTCTGAATTCAAGGCCAGCCTGGTCTACAGAGTGAGTTCCAGGACAGCCAGGGTTACACAGAGAAACCCTGTCTTGAAAAAAACAAAAAAAAACAACAACAAAAAAAGGCCAGCCTGCTGTACACAGTTCTAGGAAAACCAAGATTATTTATGCAGAAAAACCCTGCCTTGGGGGAAAAAAAAAAAAAAACAACAAACAAACAAAGGGCCTGGAGAGATGACTCAGTGGTTAAGAGCACCGACTGTTTCCAGAGGTCCTGAGATCAATTCCCAGCAACCACATGGTGGCTCACAACCATCTGTAATGGGATCTGATGCCCTCTTCTGGTGTGTCTGAAGACAATGACAGTGTACTCACATACATTAAATAAATAAATCTTTAAAAAAAAAGAAAAGAAAAAAATTTTATGCATACTTATGTGCATACTTCTCCAGAATACATTTTTCTCCCACAGTGTTGCTAAAAGACTCTTTGACTTTAAAAAAAAATTTTTTTTCCATGAAAAACTAAGGGCTACCTTTTCTGAGTTTGAAGAATGAAAAAAGACTAGTCTGAAATACTCTAAATATTTTAGAGTGAGACAAGTTAATGATTTGACAATTATTAAAGAAATGGCAGAGATGTAAGGGATGTGAATGCTTGATTCTTGTCTGTTTTTTAAAAGTTCATCCAAATTGGTTTAGAAAAGTTGTTTTCAAGTTTCTATTGAGTCAGTCTCCTGGTGAGGGGCTTAGAGTTTAAAAAAGCAAAACCTAACAACAGCATCAACAGCATCCAATCTTCCCCTCTGGATTCTGATGTCCATGCTAGGCTGCAGGAGCCATAAGGGTACTTTTGATGCACATTTCTTTCTGTGATGAGCAGGTGTTTGCGAGTAAACCCGAAAGGGCTGGATGAAGAAAGCAAAGACTACCTGTCGCTTTACCTGTTGTTGGTCAGCTGTCCAAAGAGTGAAGTTCGGGCAAAGTTCAAGTTCTCCATCCTGAATGCCAAGGGAGAAGAAACCAAAGCTATGGGTAAGTGTTCTCTATTTCACACCAATCCTGTCATACACTGATCCGTTATAGACTTGGGCTGGCCATTGTGTAACTAAATATGACTCTCTTTTCCATCCCAGAGAGTCAGCGAGCTTATAGGTTCGTGCAAGGCAAAGACTGGGGATTCAAAAAATTCATCCGTAGAGATTTTCTCTTGGACGAGGCCAATGGGCTTCTCCCTGATGACAAGCTCACCCTCTTCTGCGAGGTGAGTCCTTTTGCCCTGCTTTGAGACTGGCAATTCCCTGACCTGATGTGTATTGGTAGACTTAATTGTATTGTGTCAAGGATGTGGAATGAGAAAAATTCCCAAGGGGAGTGGTTCTGTACAAATGTTATTTATGTGACTGATTGAACTGCCTTATGATTTCAAGGTTGCTGGGCACCTGAGCTCTCCACTTGTTATTGTTCATAAGAACAAAGATTGTATCTGTCAGTTTTGAGTTGCTTGAGTCAGAATCCTCACTTTTTTTTCCCAAATACTGTGGTTTTTTTCACGTAGTATTTAGAAGATCTGACACTTCAAGCTGAGCAGTGGCCAGCAACTGCAACTAAATCTGTGTATCTGTTGCTTAAACTCCCTGGCTCCTCCTTAAGTGGCAAGTTCGGTGTGTTTAACTCTTGCTTGCTCTCCTTTTTCTGTCTTTGTACTAGGTGTTGAGTGTACATGGTTTGTCTTGCTGGGGTCATTACAAAATTGGAAAGTGAATGGCCACTTTTTCTAGGATGAAAGCTGTGGAAATTTGAAGCTCAGAGGGGGAAAGTTAGCTGTTATCAGATTGAAAGGTCAGTCTCTCTCACCAGAGGCCTAAGAGCCTTTGGAGAAGCTTAGAAAAATTCCTTGACCCAAGATCTAATTGAAAGGGGAATCTTAATATGGGTACCAAATATTGCAGTGAGCCATTTTATGCCATTTTCCATACAATTAGAAATGCAACTTGGGTAAATAAGTAAAAGTTCTATCCCATAAAGTAGAATATTAGTGTCCCTGTATATCTCATAGGCAGGGGACTGCTTTGTGAGAGCAAAGCAAATAGCCATTGTACTTTCAGGAAGCAGAGTGTAGGCCAAGAGTCCCAACTGCCAACTAGCTCATGAAATAACAGGCTTGCATTGTGAATTAATGACCTTTCTAAAGGTACATCACACCTGTGTAGTCCAGGAACTTGACCCTTAGGAATCTTGCCCTTTTGTGAAAGAAGCATGGCCGGCAGTAACAGGCTTGTGGATGGTCACACACACGGCTAATGATTAGAAAGCTGTGCACACTGAAAAGGTAAAGTTGAGTTTGCATAATAGCCACACCTCCCCTTTTGAATTGCAGAGTGACTGAATGAAATGCTGTGGTGTCAGCATCTATATAAGTAGATGAAATGTGGCGCTTGTTTTATGTTTAATGAACTTAAAATATGAGTTTCATGTTAGTCTTATTAGCTGCACGTCCCACTCCCTCAGCTCAGTAGAACAATGAGAACAGTCATATGGCTTTGTGTGAGGTTAGCTGTTGTATAAACAGCATCAGTGTCAATCTTTGCCTGTTGGCTACCCTAGGGATTTGGGGGTGTTCTTTGGTTTTTGTTTTTTAAAGAAGGTTTCTCTGTAGCCCAGGGTGAACTCAAGCTCACTACTGTCTTCCTGCTTAGCCTCCTGAGTTTTGAAGACTTGTTTCAAGAAAAACTTTAAGACAGTGGGAAATTCTAATTTTGTTGGAAATGAAAGCTAGTCTTCAAGCTTCTCTGAATTGAATCTTCTCTAAATATTATCTCTGGCATTTTAGGCAATGCTGCACCTTATATTGTAGCATTTGCAGGCCTGCAGTGGGTTCATGCTTTTCTCATGTGCCTCTTCCTCTTTCCCCACACTGTTCCAGCTGCTCCAACCCCTGGATTGTCATCGTGACTTGGAAACCGTTTGGCCTGCCCTTACTTGGTTACTCTTATCCTGTGGTTAGGTCTGAGGCTGAGTTCCAGCATTCTCTCCTCACTTTCCCATATGAAATTCTCTTAGGAGAAATCCTGTGGTTAAGTTTAGATTTGCCTTACTGACTTAGAAGGGAAGTGAGATGACACATTGGAGATGAGGAGATGTTGAACAGGGAAACGTCTGCTGAGTTCTGCTGATGCCGTAGTTTCTCGCCATAGAACCAGGTGTGCCATCTGTTCCGCTCACACTTCCCAGTTGGCCACAGGTGCCGAGTGTTGCTTCTCGTACTTGGTCTTGTGCCTAGTGAGACTCATTCCTGTTCCAAGGCTCTCTGTGGACTTAGTAGCATTCAACACTGCAAGACGGTTGCGTGGGGGTGTGTATTGGATGTGTGGGTTTTTAAAATGTCTGCAATTCATCCAAGTTCTTAGCACTTTTCACAGCTAAACCATTTTCCATTTAAGTCCTGTTCCTTTGACCTGTTTTCCCCTGTAATATATCAGGGAATATAAATATTCCCTGATACAGGGAATATTTATAAACAAATTTATTTTAACTCATGTTTATATTTTATTTTCTATTTTAATTATTTTCTAATTATTTAGAGATTTATGAAAGAATATACGAATGGAAATTTAGTTGCAAATACCCACTATGCTGCAGTGCTCACTCAGACTGTGCCAGATACTTCTGTGCTACCCTGATATCCACTAAGTGCAGGGCTTCAAGGATTCTCGGTGCACCCAGCAGTCATAAGGGAATCCTAACGTTAAAGCCTGACCACCACACATGTGCTCCTTTGGCCTTTATCTCAGTGGTATTACTGTGACTGGATGTTTAAATGAGATTGTAAACTGAACGTACCAGGTGGGTGTCTTGTTTGTAATGTGCCACACAGGGTTCACTTTTACATCTCTATGATTTTTGTCTATTAGGAAATATGGCGATTCTTCCAAGTTGATTTTGTTTAATTAACATACTTAGAAGTGTTTTCTAAGTATTTCTTGAATCATCCCTTATCACAATCTTTAGAACTCGGTTAGATTTGTTTTTGTCATTTCTTGTTATACAGAGAGAAGTAGTGCCTCAGGAGGTCAGGTAATTATTTCTAACGTTGTACAGCAAATTAATGTCAAGGCCATGCCAGCTCTCCATTTCCCTCTTCCTGTGTGCTGTGCTGTACTCAGTGGAGCTGAATTCCATTCACTCAAGAGAGCAAGGGCTTTCCCAAATTTTCTTAACAGAGAGTATTTACTTTGGTAATGAAAGGGAGGACATAAAAAGCATGTTTAAATTATATTTTTAATTTCCTCCTTAATAATTTGGACCATAGAAAATCTTCATGAAAAATTTCAGCTTCTGTTAACCCTTTCAAGTTACTTACATTGAGAACAAATACTCATTAGCAATGAAGGTGCATGCATTTCCCCTTCATTGCCTATGAAGATGAAAGAGTTCTCTTTGTAAGGTGGTAGTTAAGGTGAAATAGGAAACTCTGTATGAAGTACCACTTATAAAGTATCTGGACATTAGCTTATGCTTCTAAAATATAACTTTTCATTCTCATGCATAGACTGTTCCTTTGGTTGCCTGAGAATATGTATTTTTACCTAATTTTAAATAAATATGTTTATTCCCTTTTTCCTTCTTATCAGTGAATTGTTGGTATGCATTAGTTACACTATATGAAACAACCAGTTTGTTCTTGACCTACAAAGATGTTAGTTTGACATGCAGCATCTTTGTAGGTTATAAACTATGTTGACAGTAAACACACATCCACACTTGAAGATAACCTGTGTGTGCTGTTCCCTGAACAACACATTCTTCAGATTGACTTGGTTTTAAGCTTTGTAAAATTCATAAGACACAGACTATTGTCATTTAGGACTTGCTTTTTGTTTTTTTTTATAACATTGTTTCTAAGATGTATATTTTGCATGTAACCACAGTTTATTTCTAGTGCAGGGGAAAGTGTTTTATGTTTGCGCTGCTTGTTCTCTTACATTGTCATTCAGGTTGTCTCTAGTGTTGCTTTGAATGATGTGCTACATTGTAAACAGTGTGTGGTGTTTCCTTATTCTTTCAATTTTTAAAATGTTTTTCAATTTTTTTAATGTATAGGAGTACATTTTAACTATCTTCAGACACACCAGAAGAGGGCATCAGATCCCATTACAGATGGTTGTGAGTCACCATGTGGTTTCTGAAGCTGAACTCAGGACCTCTGGAAGAGCAGTCAGTGCTCTTAACCCCTAAGCCTTCTCTCCAGCCCCTATTCTTTTAATTTTTAATTATTATATAGGCACTAAAGTATTTTTCATGAATTTTCCTTTTTAAGGAGATGAGTGTACAAGATTTGACAGTCCTTAGTGTTTAATAGGTACTGAATGTTTCTATGGATTTCCCTCTTATGTGGATGAATATACAATACTCTACAGCCCTTAGTCATTCATGAAATTTCCTTTAAAATTTTTTATTTTAAATTTCCTTTTTTACAAAAGAGAAGTTGAAGCCAGGCATGGTAGCCCATGCCTTTAATCCCATACTCAGCAAACATGGGCAGGATCTCTGAATTTGAGGCCAGCGTGATTTTCAGAGCGAATATCAAGACAGCCAGGGCTACACAGACAAACCCTGTCTTGAAAAACCAGACCAGGGCAGGAAAGAGAAGTTGACTTTAAAAGTGAGATCCTTGGGGCTGGAGAGATGGCTCAGATTGTTGAGAGCGATGACTGCTCTTCCAGAGGTCCTGAGTTTAATTTCCAGCAATCACATGGTTTCATAACCATCTATAATGAGATCTGATGCCCTCTTCTGGCTTTCAGGCATATATGCAGGCAGAACACTATGAAATAAATAAATAAATAAATAAATAAATAAATAAATAAATAAATCTTTTTTTTTTTTTTAATGAGACCCTCCTTAACTTGAAGCTTGGGAGATTATATAGCCTTTCTGAGACATTTTCATGCATTCATTTATAAGACAACATAAATGTCACAGTCACGTCATCTTCACAGCTGCAGTTCTGAATGAGTCTCCGTAGTCAACTTTATAAGCATAAAAACATCTTTCGTTTTTCTCAAAATGGTCTCATTTTAGCATCATCATTTGCAGAGGAAAACAATCCCTCTCTAAGTTAAAAGTTTGGACTCTGAAGACTCATTTGTGAGTGCCATTTAAAATTTATTTTTAATTAAGCGAATTTAATGTTGGTAAGAGGTGCCAGACATTCAGAGCTCTGGAGAATCCAAGCATCCATATATCTACAGAACAAGCTTGGCTCAGACTGTAAAGGTACATTCTCCTTCCTGCTGTGTTCCTGTCTGTGTCCAGAGAGAAGGATTGCCCTCCTGAGAGGTGCTGTAGACTTTGGGCCCCACTTATTACCAAGCATGTATCTAGCCAGCAGAAGGTCCACTGGTAACCATAGTTCATCTGAAACTCAGCTTAGCTTTTGCCAATTCATTTTACCCAGTCTACTCAATTGTTATTAAGTGTTAATGATTTTGGGCTCCTGTCAGCCTGGTTTAATTCAAACTAGAAACATAGTGCCAAAAGCTTTCTCTATTCCCTTCATTGGCCATCCCTGGGGATTCCTGCCTTTCCCTATGAGGAAGTTGGATTTAATTGGTCTTTCCCTTTTTCTTTTTTTTTAAATCACTATTTAGAACTATAACTGGGAACAGAAACTTTCACTTTTAGTATTAATATTATATCAAAGAAAAGAGGGTGTCAATATGAGAAAATGGTTGAACCAAATTAGAAATCTTACAAAGGACAAAGGAGGATCTCTGTGGGGTGGTTTGTGCTGGGTTCTGGGTTATTAAAATATTGTCATAAACTGTCTCTGATAAATGTGCTCTAATGCTGAGCACATTCATAATTGATTAACTCGACTCCCTCCTTGTGCAAGATCATAACAGCTTGTTTTATAGAAATGAGTAAGTTTCTTGACCTAGTAGTAAATATCTCACTCTTACAAGAAGGTATTATAGGTCATTTGGACCAAGCATTAACTTTGCCTCTGGGTTTATGACTGCAGCTAAAGGATGACTTGCATCTTAAAGGTCAAAAGAAATCTGGGTCATCAAGGATGTTCTTAAACTGTCTTTCTCATCAGACTCTTAGCAGAAGAAGAGCAGGGAGTTGATTCTCAGGGCTTGAGTTTGCTTAGACCTAACTTTTCTAACATGTTGTATCGTTGTAGGGGAGAAAGCAGTATTGTTGGGTCCATGGCTGCTTATTTTGTGTTTGATGGCTAGCATATTTTATAATGTTAATGTGGTTTCTAAATCCTTATAATTGGTATCCTAACATTGGACTTTTACAAACTCATCTCTTAAGTTTAGCTTGGTTTCTATCTGGGTTGAATTAATTCAGCTAGTTGACACATGCTACTGAAGCAAGAGTGGGAAGTTGGAGCTTTTCATACAATTGGCACTGCCGTTGTGTTCCAGGAGTATAAACTCGTGTGTAAACTGAAGTTAGTCATCTTGAATGTCATTGTCACAGATGATGGAATTCAGGTGTAAAACTTACAGCATACTCACCCAGTTATCCCTATTGGAAGGCCTTTCTAGATCAGTCCTTGTAGGAATCGGGCCATCATGTTCATTAATCAAACGTCTTTGAGAAATGCCAGTTACTTACCTAGCTCCAAAGAAATTATATTTTGCATGTGTTTCCTGACCTAACTAAAGTAAGTGAAATGCTTTTGAACTTAAGTTAGAGAGTTTGATATGGTGATGTCTATAGCAGCTCTTCTGTGTAAACTTTCTTTTAAGGTGGGATAAGGGGAATACTTGTAGCATTCGTTCTTGTCAGTTTCTCCTTGGGGCTGTGCTTGGGTTTGCAAAGGTATGGGACTTATTAGAAACTGTAGGAGAACTTATTCTGGGAGGCTGCATTGTCCTAAGGTGTGGTATGAAAGAGGTGTGTTTATAATAAGCAGGGAAACAATTGAGCCAAAGGAGAAAGTCTGCATTTGTGGAGGTAATTTCAAGAAAATGTGGTATCTAAATATCTGCAGCACTAAGGTAGGAGTCCCCTCTCGTCTTGCTGGTAACAAAAGCTTTGTTTTTGTCTCTTTATATTTCACAGGTGAGTGTAGTTCAAGACTCTTGTCAATATTTCTGGTAACAAAAGCTTTGTTTTTGTCTCTTTATATTTCACAGGTGAGTGTAGTTCAAGACTCTGTCAATATTTCTGGCCAGAATACTATGAACATGGTAAAGGTTCCTGAGTGCCGGTTGGCAGATGAGTTAGGAGGGCTGTGGGAGAACTCTCGATTCACAGACTGCTGTTTGTGTGTGGCTGGCCAAGAATTCCAGGCTCACAAGGCTATCTTAGCAGGTTGGTGTTTATTTATGATTTACTTTATAATTTTGATTCAATTGGAAGAATAGTGGCTACCAGATTGCCTTTTGAAACAACTTCAACTTATGAACTCTGCACCTGAATACATTTTTAAAATTCATTTTCATTTTGCTTTTGTTTTGAGATAGGGTCTCACTTTATCGCTTAGGTGGACCTAGAACTTATTGTTAGCCCAGACTATCCTCAAACTTCAATCCACATACCCCACCCCACTTCCAGCCCCTACTGCTGGAGTATATGCCACCGTATCTGAACTGTATTTTATATTCTAAAGACAGTTCTCGTAACCAAAAGTGCTACTCTTCATAAAAACGGCATTTCTGGTTTGTCTCAGGTGGACTTGGGTACTATTTTAAAAGTATAGATGATGGTCATTCAAAGGTACTACATATCTTTGCCCTGGGAAAGTAGCTCTTGGAGTACCTAAAAGCACGTGGTAGCTCCTAGCTGGGCTTTGGATGTGATAGAGAGGATTCTGTTCTAGGGACTGAGTACTGTCAGGGTGAGACCTAGGCCTCTCAGATGGTTAAGCCTTTCCTTCACTATAAACACAGAGGAAGAATAAGACTATGCCACTGACCCAGAGGATCAGTTCTTGTTCTGTCAGGTTCTTGGTCTTTAAAACCAGAAGGACTCACCCCAAGGAATAACTGATATAGGGCTGACTTCACCTTAGAGAAAAGCAGAGCCATAGCCACACACTGCTCTGCAGACCACAGAGCATGTAATAGTATCAAGTGACTCTCCCACTAACAAATGTTTTCCCAAGACTCCTCTGCTGAGATGACTCAGCTCCATCATTGTAAAGTACACACTCGAGATGAGCTCAACCTTTCTCATGTGACAACTTTCCTCCTCTGCCTTAACTAGGTATTGTTGTCAGTGCTGAAGGAAGTGAGTAACTTAGGCTAATATCTATCTATTTAGTGAGACCCTCAACATGCTTGCTTCCCCCAACCCCCCTCCCTTTTAATGTTTGTTTCTTGTTTGTGTATGTGGTATAAACATGTATTTGTGCATGTTTATGCAAGTACATGTACTTTGTGTGTTTGTGCAGAGGCCAGAGGTTGAGTGTCTTCTTTTGTCACTCTCTACCTTTTTGAGATAGGGTTTCAGTGACATAAAGCTCACTGTTTTTACCGACTCACCAGTGAGGTCCAGAGATCCACTGTGTCTCTTCCATGTTCTCACTTAGTGCTGGAGTTATGGATACATCCCTAGGTTTTAAGTGGAAGCTAGGGATTGGAACAGAGGTCCTCATGCTTGTGCAGTGAGCACTTTATCCACTAAGCCACCGCCTCAGCCCTCCTACCTCCCCTCCATGTGTCTTTCTGTAGATGTAGTCAGCTTCCTTTTTTCCCCCCAACAGTAGATATTTCAGACTTCAGCCTTTCCCTTCTAACCTCCTCCAACTCCTACAGGATGCCCTTGCCTTCCAAAGAGGCCCTTTTGTAGAAACATCCTTGATGCTTACTGTTCTGTCACCTGCCTTCTCACTGGCTAGGAGGTATTGCTCATCTTTAGAATCGATTATTTTGTATATTTCTGCTCTCTGAACTTGTCCTGCCTTCCCAGAACCCTGGTTCTTTCAGTGTATGTGCTCCCTTTCCCCCCACATACTCTGAGCTAGCACATTCACTGTCTACTTCCTTTCCCCACAGTGTCCTCAGTTCACCTCCTTGCCAGAAAAGCAATTTTCCAAAGTTAGATGAATGACCTGCTAGCTTCTAAGTTTGAGAGGCTCAGTCATGTGCTAGTTGACTCCATGTTCCAGTTCTCTCCTGGTTCTTCAACTGTCTTGTTCTTTCCCTTTATGGCTCAGAAAATCGAACCCTAGGCCCCAGTGTGCTTGGCTAGCACTCCATCTCTGAGCTGTCTGTCCTGCTTGCTCCAGCTATGTCTGCTGTGGAGCTTCTCTTCCTCTCCTCACCTGTCCCTTCAGACACCAGCCAGTCCTAAGGGTCTGCTTCAGTGTTGCCTGTGTTCTCTCTGGTGATTCTGTTCCCATTGCATCAGCTGCAGTCTGTCTACTGATGACTTCCTAAGGCCTGTCTGCTGTCCCCCCGCCTCCCCCCCCCCCCAAATTGAAGTTCCAGCTTGTAAGTACCATATAGCCTGTAACTCTTCTGAAATAAGAACATAGAGGTAACCTTCTGAAATAGATTAAAACATTGAGGTTCACATTTGAAATCTAAAAAAGTGGGGAGAAATTTCTGCTGTATAACCCAGGCTGACCTCACATGCAGAATTCTCCTGCCTGACAGGTGTACACTATTATGCTTGGTTAATTTATAAATTTAAAAAAAAAAGGAGGGGCCTCAGGGGGTCAAATGATTCTTCTAAGAAAGTGGTTAGAAAATGACAAGGCTAAAATGAGTTCTTTCTGACATAAACTACAGGCCCAAAGCTCCAGGTCTGCCCCCTTCCCACACTCTCCGTCTGTCCGTCCATCCTAGGTGCTGGGTTGGGGGTTTCAGCTCTGACCCCAACCCCTGATTTACTCAGCAACATGAAAATGTTTGCGTTATTAGTCATTTTATTACTTTACATGGTTGAAAGTAAGCTCTCTGTGTGTGTGTGTGTTGTTTTCATGGGTGTTTTGTAGAATGTACATGGGCTGTGTTTCTTGATTTTTTTTTTTTTCCTTCCTATTTCTTTTTTTTTTTTTTAAGATTTATTTTTTTTATATATATGAATACACTGTCACTGTCTTCAGACACACCAGAAGAGGGCATCAGATCCCATTACAGATGGCTGTAAGCCACCATGTGGTTGTTGGGGATTGAACTCAGGTCCTCTGGAAGAGCAGTCAGTGCCCTTAACCTCTGAGCCATCTCTCCAGCCCTTCATTCCCATTTCTAAAAGGAAAAACTGAATTCTCTATAATGAAAGAAATTAAATGCTAAGGAAGATGATTTTACCAAATAAAGGGAGCTTTGAAGAGCCATAAACCATTATATACTTAATCTAAGGCTTTTATAGCCTTTTGGGGATAATACCAACTTCATTGAGAACACATAGCAGGAGGAAGAGACAACTTACCCAAAATGTTGATCACCAACCTAGCATGTAGCCCAGCTCTTGACCTGACTATGTGGTCTCTATAGAGATGCCTTGTTCCAGCCAGACATCCAGATATTAGAACCTCTGCATAGACCACAGACTACCTTTCTCCCATTGGAATTTCAAGGTCTATACAAGTAGTCCATATACCATTGTTGTCATACACAGATAAATAATTTCCATAAACTATAGATGATTAAAATAGAGCCAATGAAATGTTTTGAAAGCATATGTTTTATAATTCTGATGTGATTTGAGTCTGAGAGCATTTCCTTGGGAATGGGACAAGAAGAGCAAAGATCTTTATTATTACTGGGGTAATGGAGCAATTCCTGTGTGGTAACCTCATTGTTTCCCTCTCTTGCTGTAGCTCGGTCTCCAGTTTTCAGTGCCATGTTTGAACATGAAATGGAGGAGAGCAAAAAGGTGTGTACCAGGATGCACATGCATCTTCTAACCCAGTGATTAAAATGAGACCTTTTCCAGTCTAGCAGACTTACTTTCCTAATTATCTTTCTCTTGCTGTGTTATTAAAATGAAGTTTCTTGAACAGACACCTTCTGAGAGCAGAGAGGTGATCTGAAATGTCCCAGGTGACGTGGACTTACTTGCTCAGCAGGTCATCTGAACAGTTTGGATTAAAGATACTAGAAAGTCCAGAGATTTAAAAAACAACAACAAAAATCACACATTTTAGTAGTTGTTTTGCTGCTGTTTGAGAAAATAAAGGTAGTATACAGTGGTGGGGGGAAAGCTATCACAGTAAGCAATCATGAGGGGGGGAGAGATTGAGAGATGGGAGGGAGGGAGAGACAGACAGACAGACAGACAGGAGGAGGAGGAGGCATTTTCTACCCATGGTTTTAGGTTTAACTTATACAAGCTTCTTCCTCATGAGAACTTAGAATCATGAATATAGTTTAGGAATCTTGTTCTGTTAGGATGATTCTCATTTTTGGCTTTTCTGGCATAGAATCGGGTTGAAATTAATGATGTAGAACCTGAAGTTTTTAAGGAAATGATGTGCTTCATCTACACGGGGAAAGCACCAAACCTTGACAAAATGGCTGATGATTTGCTGGCAGCTGCTGATAAGGTAAGAACAGGAAAATAATCATAAGACCAGGTCTTACGGTGACCTCTTCAGATTTGTATAAGGGCTTATGTGTTAGTATTGTGGGTGAAGTGAATATATATATATATATATATATATATATATATATATATATATATATATATATATATATATCTGAATTTAGGCAAGACAATCTTACACATTGTTCCAGCACAGTAGTAATCTTTTGGTACTAAAAGTGTCCTGCTCAAAACAGTAAACTCTCAGGGTCACCTTAACACACGCACGCACACGCACACACACACACACACACACACACACGCATGCACACACACGGGGGGGAGGGGGGAAGAAGGACGAGAGACCTTTATCTGTATCCTGGCTCCCATTTTACTGCAGGATTCCTCAGAAGCTAGAGCATCTTAATGTGTATTGGAAGTTTTGTTTTCCTCTTTCTTCCTTCCTCCTTGAGACAGAGTCTATGTAGCTCTGGCTGGCCTAGAATTCACTCACTCTGTAGATCAGACTGACCTCTAACTCACAGAGATCTTCCTGCCTCTACCTCTCAAGTGCTGATTGGGATTAACCACACTGGGTTTAGGAGAGTTTTCTGAAAGCAAGTATTTCTAGACAGCAGGTCTCCCACTCAGTTAACCCTGGAAACATTTTTCTCAAGAATCACATCGAATAGAGGACCTGAGGACACAGTGGGAACTGACTTGCATTATAAAGCCACATCAGCTGGAGCCTGGAGGCTACCTGCCTGTGTCCCCGAGGCCTATGCAGTACCAGTGATAAGATGGACAGTGTGATTGATATTTGCCCTGTAGAAGTGTTCCCTATATTTTAGGCAGGGGCAGTTGATGTTAAACAGTAGACCTCAGAAAGCAGATGCTGTTCTGGGAGAGTAACCTCTCTCTGTTGTGTTCTGAGTTCTAGTACTTTGCTGAGGAAAAAAATTCTCTTACCAAGAGCTCCAGAGCCTCTCCAGATTTTGTTCTGGAAAATTGACTCCTTTTAAGGACGAGGATGGTGCATAGGCATACAACAGAGGTTTTATCTGTGTTGACCAGCATTTTGAGGTGTTACTGAAGGTAAAGCATATAGACCCAATTGTTTCTCTTGGTGAAGATTGGAATAGTAACTCTATTCTTTTTCTTTTTTTTCTTGTTTTTGGTTTTTCGAGACAGGGTTTCTGTGTAGCCCTGGCTGTCCTGGAACTCACACTGTAGACCAGGCTGGCCTTGAACTCAGAAACCCATCTGCCTATGCCTCCCAAGTGCTGGGATTAAAGGCATGTGCCACCACTGCCCGGCAACTCTATTCTTATTACCTTTTAAGACTTGATTAATAGTTAGCAACATGAAGATGCCACACTCTCCCAGTCAGCCTCATTTCTGACTAGGAGAAACTTAGTTTCATTGAAGACAATGAGAAAGTATTAACTTTAAGCTGGGTAATATTAGCACCACCCACTGCTCATTTCATTTGAAACAGGGTTTGCTCTGTAGCCCAGGCTGGCTTTGACTTCACAGTCCTCCTGCTTAGCTCCTGAGTATTAAGTGTTAACTGTGTGTACCCAAGCCTGGCCCAAGCCTGCTTCATAGAGCAGCTGTGGTTCTGTCTGACCTGCCGCTAGTATCCAGTGGAGTGGTCCTTTGTGCTTATATACCTCAGGTCTATATTCTCTTCTCTTTGAGGGTGATGAGTACTATAAAGTTCACAGTTTAGACAAAGATACTGAGGATTGAAGTTTTGTATCCTTGAACCCAAGTTAAAACTTCTTTATTTCTGGGTTTTCATCAGTTCAGGGAGCAAGGGAATCAGGCTGAATTGCCACTAAAGAGTGGAGTTTTCAATGTACCATGTTTCCTTCTGACTTTAAAAAAGAAAGCAGTTGAATCCAACAATGCTGTAAATTTATGAATGAGAAGTTGCCGGGTGGTGGTGGCACACACCTTTAATCTCAGCACTCAGGAGGCAGACAGGCAGTCTGTGAGTTTGAGGCCAGCCTGATTGACAGCCAGTTTCAGGACAGTTAAGGCTACACACAGAAACCTTATCTTAGGGATAGGGGGTTAGGGAAGTGGGTGTGAGCAGCTAATGTGTGCATTTTCAAATTCCACTCAGAATCTCCCACTGGGAAGCTTTTACTCCAAGCCTATTTGAAAATATGCTTTACCTTTAGACCTCTCAGTGAGTTTAGGAAAACAGAGTGAAAAATCCTTCGTGGAAGGATCTAAACATCTAGAATTTACCCAGGAGGCCAAAACAGCTTCTTCTGAGCCTTACCAATCTCCTGGGAACATGTGTAATTAGACTAAAAACAAAACAAAGCACGCTGCCCAGGCCTAGGAGACACAGTTCCAATCTCCCAAGTAAGTACTGCCATTAGGCAAGGTTTTCAGAAGCATAATTAAGCAAAAAACTTTGTCCCTCAAGAGACAAGAGTGGCTACTTTTGTCTAATTGTGCAGGCAGGATCAGAGCTATTCACAGCAGAAGTCCTTTTAAAAGAATGTGTAAAGCAGGACAAGAGGGACAGTCCTTGTGGCGCTGTAGAAAGGCAGGCCGTGTACTCAGCCCCTCCCAGCACCTTCACTCTCTGCTTATCTAGTGTCACTTTCCCTTTTCTATGGAAACTGTTTTTCAGTTACTTAAGTGTAAGAAATTAAAGTGGCACCAAAACCAATAAAATTCCCTTTTGCTCTAGGAGATCACAGTGCCAACAGGTTTGCCTCCTTGCCTGAAATTCATAACAAAATTGTAGTGGTTTGATTGTTGTGATTCAGCCTAGAGGGGCATTGTGCCATCGAATTCTAAGGCCCTGAAGGTAGAGGCTCTATAGAGAGACTATGGAAAGCCTCAGAGCAAATGCTTCTCCTGTGAACTAATTAGTGGCATTTTATGTCATGCCTTCTTTATTCCTGTGGAAGTTCATGCTATATAAAGAGCAGGTAGCCGAGGTCATCAGCCCTACTCATCTGGGTCAGTGCACCAACGTCCGCCTACACCCTCTGCTTCCAGAATGCCTGTGCTGTTTATTTAGAAAATAGGAATATTTAAACTGAAATTGGAACCAGGGTATCTGCTGCTTTGTTCTTTCTTACCCTCAGAATCTTAAACTCAACCCCAATAAAATAAGACTTGATTTATCTTTTCCTATTTTAAAGAAGTCCTTGGCTCACCCTCACTCAGGAACAATATGTGTCAGAGATGATGGTGAAAACCACTACAGGGTCACTTTGCACAGCTTGATAGGTCAGTTGGGGTATTTTGCCAGGGTAGTGACAATGTTTAAATCAAAAGAACTGTGGCAGATGTGGTGGTGCACGCCTTTAATCCCAGCAGTCAGAAGACAGAGGCAGGCAGATCTCTTGAGTTCAGGGGCAGCCTGGTCTACAGAGTGAGTTCCAGGACAGCCAGAATACACAGAGAAACTCTGTCTCAAAAAAAAAAAAAAAAAAAAAAAAAGAAGGAAGGAAGGAAGAAAGAAAGGAAGGGAAGAAAGGAAGGAAGGGAAGGAACCCTACCCTCAACAAAACAGTGCTTCAGCTGTAAGTGGTAGGACTGCAGAAGTTGTGCGAGAGTGTTCTGCTGGCTTGCAGCTGGCTAGTGCTTCTCTGTCAGGGTAGGTGGTGACTGTGTAAGAAAGGCAGGTGGTGAGTGATGCTGAGATATGGATCTGCTCTGGTCGCCATTTCCTAACAGGTAAACCTGAGAATTTGATAGACAAGGCTACCCGGGTTATCTCAGTTCTCTTCACCTCAGGCTTAAGCAGCTGCCCCTCAGAGTGTGGTTGTGTCTATGACTGTGTTGGTACTTTTCCTGCACTCTGCAATTGTGTTCAGATGCCTAGTTTCCCAGCCTCACAACTAAGGAGAAGACGTCAGTGGCAGTCAGCCCTGAGCCATTACTGCTCTGACCACAGCACCGCTTGTTTCACAGTACGCCCTGGAGCGTTTGAAGGTCATGTGCGAGGATGCCCTCTGCAGTAACCTCTCTGTGGAGAACGCTGCGGAGATTCTCATCCTGGCTGACCTCCACAGCGCAGATCAGCTGAAAACTCAGGCAGTGGATTTCATCAACTAGTGAGTAGCATCTTCAAAGGCCCTCTTTCAGAATAGTCGGGATAAAGAAGTAAGACTTTGAATTAGTGGGTAAAGTAAGCAAGCAACTTCATTAACCTTTTGATAGTAAATAGAGAATTTTCATCTTTTCATTCAGCTCAACAGTGTGAAAAATGGTTTTGCCTGCATGGATCAGGTTCTGTATGTGAAGCGCCTTACTTCCACACAGTGCTAGCACTGAGCAGTGTCACTTGCTGGCCGGGAAGAGCTGTGTGCCTCAAATGACAGCAGCCTTCCTTTACTTTGACTGACAAAAAAAAAAAAAAAAAGATAGATTCCAGGAGAATAGAGGTTCCTGTTTTATGAGTCAGTAAAATATGTTTTATAGTCCCTGTTGGGATCAGAGAAAGAGAAGGGGTAACATTACCTGATTGTTAAAGACTATTTTGAAAAGGAGACACCCACCAGATCTGTTACTAGAGAATTTTGAAGGAGCTGGGACAGGTTATTAGTATAGTCTTTCTCATTAGGACACACTTTATTACTTATAACAGTACCTCGGGGTCAACAAGACTAAGATGTTCAGGTAGATGAGTGAACAATTTTAACATAGAAAATACACAAATATGGAAAAATAATGTCTTCTAAGCCTAGGCACATGGTTGTCTCTAAGGTGTTAGCCTGAGACAGAAGAAGAAAGGAAGGACCAGTAAGTGTCAGATCTGTTCAGGTACACTCTGTGTTAGATAGCTGCTTGTTACTTTTTAGAAGGTAACAATGATTGAGCAAAAAGTGGCTGTTACGTTCTCTTTTCTGACCCTCAGTAGGCCCTGGCTGTGATGTGCCTTGTGGTCCAGAAGAGTGGTAAATGATGGCAAGAGCAGGTGGGAGCCAGAGTGCTCCCTCTCACTGTCCTAGCATTCCTGAGTAGAAATATCTTCAACGTTGTTAAGAGTCGGATGTGCAGCCCCCATTTTGAAAGTGCAGTACCTTACAGTCTAAGTTTTCAGAATTAGAAGAGCCACAGCCCAGTCTTCCGTCTGCACACTGTCTAGGAAGCACATTCTTACACATGTGCATGTTAAGAGTTCTGTCTGGGTTGGGCTGGCTGCATTATAACACCTTCTATACCACACACTGGAAAAGTGGGCTGTCTAGGTAGCCCTTTGGTAACTTCTCTCTCCACATTTCTCCTAGTCATGCTTCGGATGTCTTGGAGACCTCTGGGTGGAAGTCAATGGTGGTGTCACATCCCCACTTAGTGGCAGAAGCATACCGCTCTCTGGCTTCGGCACAATGCCCTTTCCTGGGGCCCCCACGAAAACGCCTGAAGCAGTCCTAAGCTCCTGCCAGTTGGGAGACTCCATTTATTTTCCAGAAGCAGCAGCCACCGTTGCTGCCACTGACTACCAGGTAGACAGCGCAGTCTGTGGGGCTTTTACTCTGCGTCGGGAAAGACTGCACCATGACCAGACTTTAAAACAGCACTAAATAACTTAGGGGACCTGGGGGAGGGAAAGGCCCAGGACGTGGGCCACTCAACCTAATGAAACCCTGTTGCTCTGTCACCATGTGCCCTTTGGCCTGACCAAGTTTGACACTGGGATTCAGTTTAGGCGCTGGCCCCAAGCACATCCCAGCAGAGGTACTTCGGAGAAATCGGCATCTGACTGAGCAGAACAAATCATCAGGTGCCTGGAGCAAAAAGGAAAAAAAAGCAGAAACAAGTGGACATTTAGTTTTAAGAGATGGAAAAAGGAAAGAAGAAAGTTTTTTTTTTTTTATTTCTTCAAAAATCAGTTGTGGATTCCAGTAGTATTTATGTTGAAAGAAGCAAGTTTTAGTCCTTCCAACTGTGGATATTTGTGAAAACTCCTCACCACCATCCAAGTATCAGAAGAGCTCTCTCGTTAGCACTTACTGTTTGCAAGAACAAGCCCATCCTTTCATCCTCTTAGGAAAAGTGACGAGTGACAGCAGAGGGGGAGGAAGTCATCTGACCTGGAAAATGAGTGTTGGACGGTAGTGGCTTCTACAGAAACCCTTATTGGTGTTAAAAACTGGAAAAAATAATTCATCCAGAATTCATACTGTCCTGATAAAAACTATGGTTCTGTTTTTTAGATATTGTGGAAAATGATTTTTTTTGCATTTTTCTCTGATTTTATTTTTTCTTCCCTTCCCCTTCCCTTTTTCTAAGAGAGAGTGAATGTGAGAGAGAGAGAGAGAGAGAAAGAGAGAGAGAGAAAAGAGAAGAAACAAATCCAGAAAATACATAAAACAAAAAGAAGAGAAAAGAAAATTTTATTATTATTGCTATGTGAAAAAAAAATCCCAGCCCAGATGGCCTGGCGTTTGTACCTGACTTGTCGCCTGCACAGGAGCCGGTCCTGTCACTTCTGATTAGCCCCTCTTCCAAAGGGGAGACTTCCAAATGTTAACTTTTTCTTTTTGAAAATATAAATAATTACTATTTTGTACTGTGTGGTATCTCTGGTCTTTTGTTTCATTCACTTGGCTTGTCTCTTGGGTCTGAGTTAGTTTCTTGTGAGATTTTGAAGCCCTGGTTTGATCTTCATCTTGCAGGGATTATGTTCAAAATGTCTAAGAAGCAGTAGGGATTTATTTATTCTCCATAGTCTCTAGTTTTCTTTGTGAGCTCAGCATCTGGCAGTCTTTTGTCCTCCTTGAGGATCTGCCAGCCATGTCCTGGTGAGAGTCTGGGACCAGGTCCTGCTCTGCTGAGGTGAGCAATTGTAGTGGGCTTCTTCTGCACCCTGTGTGTTAATACCTAATCCCAAATCTCCTTTTTCCTAACCAAAAAAAAAAAAAAAAAAAAAATAGACATATATATTTAGGGGACATGAATATGGAGATTAAATAAAGGGAAATTGTCATGTTTTCTGGGTCCTGTCATTGACTGATGTATCTCTGGAAAAGCTACTTAAGGTCTTAACTTCAGTGAGCTCACAAGAGTGCTGTGGGGTTCCAGGCTTCACAGCACTGACCAGATAGTGGAACACACTAAAAACATCCATTGTTTGGCCAAGGTTGCATTATTTAGCCTTAGATGGAACTTCAGCCCTTTTCACATTCCACTGTCTTTCAGTGACTTTACTCTTGGCTAATTTTCTGGTTTTCATTGTGTACCTACTATTGGCTGGATATGTGTGGGCAAGCAGCAGTTTTTTACACAAGTGGGACTTGTTTATTGTACTCTGAAACTTCCCAGTTTCTTCCTTAGTATGACCTGTGGAAGGAAGTGTCCAGTTCCCTGCGTACTGGCTGCTGGCCACTGTCATTTGGCCCCCACTTCCAAATTGATGCACAAACATAGTGATACAGGTGGATACAGCATCTCCTCTGCCTGTGCTGCCTCTGTGTTGGTTCTGTAATTCTCAGCTCTCAGCAGACCTTAATCTACAGGGTCTTTTTCAAACCTCCTGACCTCTTACAGAGTTTGGTTGGACAGGTGATAGGTGGTGCTGGCTTGTAGCTGGAAACAGTGAAGAAGGAGGCACGTGCCTAAGGTCACACGAGTACTGAGCACCAGCCGTCTAATGTCATATCCTGACGATTACATAAGGAATGGAGGAAGTTCCATTTCTGGAATGCTTAGGTACAAAATTGGAAGTGAAGCTTGCTTCCTCTGGGAATAGCAAGAACAAAGCTCCAGAAAGGTGCCTCCCTCCACTGGCCTGCTCCATAGTTTCCAGCAGGGCAAAGCAGATTTGCCTTCCTGAACTTCACTCACTCCTAGCCCTGGGTTGAAGATGGAGAAAGCGCTTTCAGGAAGGGAGCTGTCTTGACATCTGGCTTTTGGCAGGATAAAGGTCTGTTCTGGGATTTTTCCATACTTGTAGAATTTCCAGCATGGACTTCACTGTGGTTCGGAATCTGGTGGAATTTCAGGTACAGACGAAGCAGCTCAGTGCTTCTCCTGGTATTACATTCTTTCCGGCCATGTTTGTTTTTGTTTAAACGATACAGTTGAAGCCATCTGGTTATGACAACATCAGAGCCCCAGCATACTGTTGATAAACCTCCCACTGCCACCACCTCTTCCCTTAGCTCCCCCACATCTGAAATTTAATTCAAGTTAACTCCACAATCTGGGGCATGTGCTGTCACTGCAGAGATGTCCGTGCCAGTGGAACAGTTGGAGATTGCAATTCCACAAGGATATGGCTTATTTATCAAAACAATATTTCAGGCAAGTAGTTCCACAGAACCTTCAGAGTTGTGGTTTGGGGGCCAAATAGAATATCTGGCAATGTCCCCATCTCTCCACCTCACTGTGGACAGCCTCTGCCTCTTATCTGGCCATCGTGGGGGAAGATTTTTTTTCCCATTTCCTACATGGAGATTAAACCTGTCTGTCATTATTAGGCAGCTTGGAGACCTTTATAGGTTTGAACAATTTAGGAAAGAAACATCCCTCTTTCCCTTCTCACTGATAAGGCTGCCGGCCTTCAGCTGTCAGAGAGCCTACTGCCGCTTTTTTCTTTCCTTTTTTAATTCCAGCCAGGAGCATGAAGATCCTACAGCAGGCAGGCCAGAAGATCTCTGGCTGGACCAGCGTTCTGAGAGTTCCTTTTAAAACATGGCTTCAGCTTGTTATAGGATCTCCATATTGGATGAACCCATGCAGATGAAGGGAAACACCCAGGCTGGGGAGAAGGGGTGGCCCTGCACATGAAGTTGACTGGTGCTTTGCTTTGGCTCTTCAACTCCTATAAGAGAACTACTAAATCAACATGCAACATGGCTGCATTGCATCTTTCTGTATACCTTTGTCAAAGACAAATTCTTGGCTGGAACCCAACCTTATTTTCCACAACTAATTATCTTTTTAATCAGCCTGGGCCCCGTGTGTTTCCTTTGTCTCCTGACTTTTCACCGTACTGCGCCCTCCATCCTTTAGATCCATTTCTGATGGCTTGCTGACTAATCAAACATTCAGGTGAGTCTCACTGGCCTGCTGTGTACGTGCATGCACAAGGTAGCCATTTTCATTTCAGAGGTGGCTGTGCCACTGTGGGACCTTTGACCCGATAGGTGGATACCTCCTGGATACAGTGAGCGAGAAAGCAGATGTAGAAGATGAGTCTTGGGGATAATGAGCTGGGAGAACCAGAAGCTCTGACCTCCAGATGAGAACAGAAACTTGAATGTTATTGGCTGATGGGATCTCTAAACCATTAGCAAAGTGAGTGCAGGCTCCCCCTCTGTAAATCCTTTAATGCTGGAGGAGGAAGTGACATCTGCAGTACTGTTTGCTGATTTCTGCACTCTGAGGGGGGAAAGGGAATTCTAGACTTGAGGGAATTCAATATAAGCAGCAGAAATGATTAAGGAGTTGAAGGGGATCAACTGTAGGGAGAGACATGAAGATAAAGTGCACGCTGCTCCAGTAGAGGAATGTACCTGCCGCTGACAGATGTCACGGGCATTCTGAGCACTTGCTGGTTTGTCCTGTGGCTCTCATTCATTCCAGTTGTGTAAGCTGGGAAGTTAGAGATGTCACTTCCTCAAGGTCACACCTCCTGGCCCAGAGCCGAGAAACAACAGCAGGCAATAGAATATTTGGTGCTTAGACCCAAGGACCAAAGAGAAGGTGAAAAGCCACCTTGGCCTGGCAGTAAACATGGAATTGTCCACTAATTCTCAGGAAAAAGATCCTAATGGTGACTTCCCAAACTGAAGAAGGAGGTGACCAAGAAATTCATCTTTCCATATCAGAGAAAACATATCCAGGAAAGAGATGTGTGCTGAAAGTGGCAGAGACTAAAACTTAGGCCACTAAGAGAGCAAACGCTTATGTAGCATGAGAGAAGTCAGACTTCCCAAGGCTAGCTCTAGGATAGAGAGGATAGGAGTTCTGCTCTACCAATTAAGTAAACCATACTGGTCTTAGAACTAAGGACTAGAAAGCATACATTAGGAGAAGAGTGGTTACCTTTAGTAAAGCACTGTCAGCCATGTACAAGCTACTGTTGGCATAAATAAGAGAAAAAGGGAACCAATGCCTAAGAACATAGTTCAGTCAAGTCAAGAACACATCTATTTTTGTGTGCAGTGGTACACAGGTTGTTCATGTGGTTGGCTGATGTCGTGAGGGTCATGTTTGTAGAATAACTGTAGCTTTCAGTTGAGAAAGAAAACAGCCAGATTCAATCTACACTCTTTCAAGAATGAATCCCGAAAGACTCGTTTCTGAGCTTCAGCCTATCTTTCAAGTAAAAGTTTGCTTCACACCTTAAATGTTTTCATGGGCCAGTGGTTGGTTCACTGGTGTGCTATGAAAGGCATGTTATTCAGCTCCTAAATACAGAAGCCCTTTGCCAGGCTGCAGGATACAAGTACTCTCACCATGGCTAACTTCACATCTTCAAGGTGACCTTCTGAATGAGAACTAGGAAGAGATGTGCTCTGTGCCCTTTTCTAGAATCTTCCCTGCACAGACACCATAGATGTAAATACCCTCATGTGCATAGACAGTAGTAAGATGTGAAATGATTAGGAAGAGATTTTGAGTGTGTATTGTCTTTGCTAATTCTATGGTCATACAATTTTTTTTTTTTTTTTTTTTTTCCGAGACAGGGTTTCTCTGTGTAGTCCTGGCTGTCCTGGAACTCACTCTGTAGACCAGGCTGGCCTCGAACTCAGAGGTCCATCTGCCTCTGCCTCCCAAGTGCTGGGATTAAAGGCGTGCGCCACCACCGCCCAGCTTTTTTTTTTTTTTTTCTTTTTTTTTCTTTTTAAATTTAATTCTTAATAATAGCTATTTAGCAGCTAGCTCTTAAGATTCCTGAAAATTTAGCAGTTGGCTCCAGAAAGCCAGTGTGAGCCAGCTGTAGCACACCACTGGTTGGCTTTAGATTGTCCTCTGAGCTCTCTATGCCTGGCTATTTACTGTTACCCAACAGTAATTTAAAATCATTTGTGGGACTGAAAAGATGGCTCAGCAGCTCTGAGTACTAGCTGCGCTTCTAATTCCCAGCGCCCTCTTCTGGCCACCTTGGGCACCAACATGCTTGTGGTGCACAGACACTTAAGCAGACATATCTCCAGACCAACAAAATAAAGTGTAAAATGTACTTGTGCCATTTAATAGCACAATGAAATAGTGTGTTATTGTTCATCTTTAGATCCGTTGACATTGATACATGAACCAGTAGTCATGTTACACGTTTTGATCTTTCTGGGTAAATTAACACATTTTTATTTCTGTCTCTCACCAGTACTAGAAATCTGTGTTGATTGGAGCACTAATGGAATGCAGACATCAGCACCAAGGAGTTATGCATCATTACCAGCGGCTCTTCCAGGGCTGTGGCCTCTGCTGTGCAACCTTTCAAAGTTCTCTAGAAAAGAAAGGGCATTTGAGTGTGTCCAGGTGGCAGTGGGTGGTCCCCAGGGTTCCCCCCCCCCAACTAAAGTTGAAAAATCTTTACCTTGATTTGGCCCCACAAAGGTTTCAAAGAAGCTAGAGTGGTCGCTCTGGTTAAGAGTTGACACTGGCTCATCCAGAGGACCCACATTAGCTTCCCAGCACCATGTCAAGTGGCTCATGACCACCAGGAACTTCAGCTCCAGGGAGCCCAGTGCCCTCTTCTGGCCTGTTTGAGACCCCCTACACACATGGCATACACACACACATATACACATGTATACACACATATAAATAAATAAAAATAAACAAATCTTTGGGAGCTGGAGAGGTGGCTCAGTGGTTTACTTTTCTTGCAGAGGATCCAAGTCGGAATCCCAGCACCCAGCTCACAACTGCATGTGACACTAGCTCCAAAAAGATCAGTCACCTCTGGCCTCAGGGCATCTGTACTCACATGTACATATTTGTACATACATACATACATACATACATACATACAAATGTGTGTGTGTATAATTAAATATTTTTAAAGGTTTTGTGCTGTTTCTGATTACTGCTAATAATTCACTTACAATCCAACAGTATGCCAAGGACTGCTGGTCTCTAGGCATACAGCCACAAGCAAAACCGACTCTTGTTAAGCTTAGTTTAAAATATTTATTAAAGAAAGATTCATCAATGGAGAAGAGACTAAGAGACTATAATAACCAGAAGAAAGTACAGTTAGTATAATCAGGACAAAATATGTTAAAAGTGTCAACAAGAAAAAGGAAAAAAAGGTTCATTAGAATTGTCAACCTGGCAGCTGGGTGGTGGTGGCTCATTTGACCCCAGCACTTGGGAGGCAAAGAAGAATTGGCCACAAAGCAATCCTTGGTGTCTATGGTCATTCCAGGGTAGGACTACAAATGGGGCAGGTAGTACGTGGACAAAGTATGCAGGCAAATCTTTGATGTGTGGCTATGATGTGACAGATAAAGGAGGCAGAGGAACGTGTGTGTGTGTGTGTGTGTGTGTGTGTGTGTGTGTGTGTGTGTGTGCTGCAGAAAACTTTGTTGGGTTTTTTGGGGGGTTGGTTTTTTTGTTTTATTTTGTTTTGTTTTGTTTTGAGACAGGGTTTCTCTGTGTAGCCCTGGCTGTCCTGGAACTCACTGTGTAGACCAGGCTGGCCTCGAACTCAGAAATCTGCCTGCCTCTGCCTCCCAAGTGCTGGAATTAAAGGCATGCGCCACCACTGCCTGGCCTACAGAAAGCTTTTAAATTTTTGAAAATTATGTGTAGGGATGGAGAGAGAGGTCAGGGGTTAAGAACACTGGCCACTTCTCCAGAGGATCCCGGTTCAATTCCTAGCACCCATGTAGCAGCTCACAACCATTGATAACTCCAGTTCCAGGACATCTGACGTCCTCTTCTAGCCTCTCCAGACATCTGGCACACATGCAGTCAAAACACCCACACACATTTTTAACTCTGTGCATATCAGGGGTGGAGTGTGTGCATACACGAGTACAGGTATCTGTGGAAGCAGTTTTGAAATAGCTGGCCCCCTTGGCGCTGACATCACAGATGGTTTTGAGCTGCCGGACATGGGTGCCAGGGACTGAACTTGTGTCCTCTGCAAGAGCAGTACTTGCTCTTAACTGCTAAGTCATGTGTCCAGACAAGACATAAGCATGTTTAGAGCTGGACGTGGTGGGGTAACCCAATAGAGAGCAAGCCATTAAAGTCCACCTGAGCTCAGTAGAGACGAGCCAATCTACAGGAAGGCTAGGTGAAGTGCATTCAAGCAGTGCAGAAACTAGGAGGCCTGTCTACTAGTGGGAAGGTAAGCACATCTGTTTGTATCCAGTGACTCATTGTTTGTTGGTTTGTTTGGTTTGGGGGTGGAGGGCGGGGTGGGGACAAGGTCTCTATGTAGCTAAGGCTGTTTGGGCACTTCCTGTGTAGACCAGGATGCTCTGGAACTCACAGAGCTCCTCCTGCCTCTGCCCCCTGAACGCTGAGACTAACAGTGTGTGCTACCACGCCTGACCTGTGCATTTTATAGTTACGTAGAAATGAGCTGATGGCCACAGCTGGGAAAGAGTGGAGTCTAAGGGGAAGTCCGAGCTAGCCATGGAAGAGGAGTTGGAGGTGGTACAACGAGGCATTGCTGAGTGCTGCTGTGCGGGGTCTGGGCCTTAAGTGTCACAGGCTGGAGTGCAGACTAGGGTAAAGCTTTTACTTACCTGTTTAATGGACATATCAGATAGATGTCTAAGAAGTTGGAGAGCAAATAAAGTCATGTCCCTAACCCAGAACTTGGCATTGAATTAAAGCCTCCAGAAAGATAAACAGCTGGCAGTGTTGTGGGTGTTTCTGTATGGTGGTTTCCATGTCTAACCTGTGCCGCAGGTGGCTTTCAGAGTCTGTTTCCTTTCAGGATTTCTTTGAACACAAATCTATAGTGAAGTACTGACAAATGTGAGCACCTTTGGGTGTACAAGGGTCTTTGACAGCAGGATTCACTCTGGGAAAGAAAAATGTCTTGTGCCTGACTAGCCAGTATCCTGTGGGTTCAAGGTATCTCATTGTTGTAATATGTAGAGGAGGAAGAAACTATTGAAGTCACAGGGAACAGCCTGCCCTGAATCTTGGTCACCTAGAAATCACTCTTGGGCTCTCCATTTAGATTCTCAGTGTCATGGCTGTGATATCTCCAAAGGTCAGGAGAGCAGACATTCTGGAAGGAGGTGAATGAAGGATGGAGCCACTTTAGCCTGCAGTTATACAAAAATAAAGGTTGGCAGGAGGAAGTCACTTGACGCCCAGAGCCCTGCTTCCTGGCCTGCTGCTGCCTTGGGCAGCCCAGGAAAGATGGATGCTAAATCAAGTCCCTCTCTGCATGATCCTCCTCCTCTTGCTTCGCATTTTCCTGTCTTTGCTGTTCCCTGTTCCTCCCTCCTCCTGGAGCAGAGCATGGAAGCTTCCATTTATTTCTCCCCTGTTTTCCTAGACATTTCCCTCCTGTCTCCAGTCCTGCTCACCAGAATGACATCTTGAGCCTGATCCTGAAAAAAAAAAAAAAAAAAAAAAAAAAAAAAAAAAAAAAAAAAAAAAAAAAAAGGAAAGGAAAGAAAAAAAATCCTGCTTCCAGTGAGCCCTTCAGTTCTGATCTCCACGGAGATGTGGCAGATGGCGGAGCCTGACTGAGCGGCAGTAGCCCCCCATCCCAGGGCAGAAGACTGCCAGGACTAGTAAATGGGCTAGTTATGTTCCTTTCTACACTTGTGTATTTCAACTTGGTGCTCCCCCAAAACCAGAAACACTGTCATGTCCTTAAAAAGCAGCCTGGAGAAATGCAGCCCCTCTCTGTTTCTTTTGTCCCTATAGAAGGCTTCTACATAGCTACTAAGTTCAGGACTTAGCTGTGATTGAGACTTTCTGACTAAGTCTTGTGTCCCCCATGCCCTCGGCCCTTCCAGGATATAAAAGAAATGGTTCACATGGGGCCCACCCGAGAACTCATCATGAAGCACAACAGACAGTTCTCACTCTCAAGGGCCTTATCCAAGGCAGAGCTGTGTTTTACACACTAAGGGGGGGACCCACAAGGGACCGTGGGGCATCCATGCCAATGAACTAGCCATGCTCAGGGAAGTGGTGAGAGGTTTAAGACTCACATGTAACTGGCTCCAAACATGCTGGCTGGACCAGAGAAAGAGAATCTGGTCACCTTGGAGACCATTCTTTCTCAAGTGGGTGAAGGTGATGTAGGCGGCCAAGGAGAAAGGGAAGGGGTTCAGTTTGGCCTGGACACAACTGAGGACCCCGGAGTGGGGTTGAAACCCTGGTGAAGTGGGATGGGAGAGCACCCAGGCCTAGAGTGTGTTTGGAGGCTGCACTCTGGCTGCTATCTCATTAAAGAAAGCCCCTCTGGCCACTATATTCTCTGGATTGTGTATGGTTTGTGAGCAGAGGTGTGGAGGGATATATAGCTCTTGCTGGAAGGGACTTTTCTAGAACCTGCAGGAGTGGGGTCTTGACCCATGAAGCTACAGGATACAAACAAGGGCCCTGTTTTTATGTGTTTTGTAAAAAGCCATGGTAGCCTCTGACCTTCCCTAAGATTTTTTTATTTCTTGTACATTCTTTTTGAGAGCCCATGGCCACCTACCTAGCCTCCCACCCAGAATCATGGATGGCTGTAATGTGTAGCCGGAGTCTACAGCTGTGCTCCACACATTTCTTGATATTTTAACTCCTTCTAAAAGCAGTCTTCTGAGAGGGAATGAGCACCCCCTTTTCATGAATAAACAAATTCAAATATAAACCAGAGACAGTGGCACATACCTTTAATCCCAGCACTCAGGAGGCAGAGTCAGGCAGATCTCTGAGTTAAGAGACCAGCCTGGTCTACAGAGCAAGTTCCAGGACAGCCAGGGCTGGCTACACAGAGAAACCCTGCCTCAACAAACTGTTCCCAGCCTCCACCACCAAAACAAAAAAAAGGGAAATTCAGATACAAAGTTGTTCACCAACTTGTCTAAGGCCTACATTGAGGAAGTGTCAGAACAAGAATTTGTATCCAGGCAGCCTGGCTCCAGAATTGATCCTCAGCTGCTGAGCTACAAAGTGTGCCCCTGTAAAGGAGAAATCCTCCTCCTCCTGTGAGATGCTTATGAATTGGAGATGGGTAGCTGAGTGACAACAACCCAGAACCTGCCACATTGGTGTGGTGTCCATGACTGGCAGGGCGCATCCTTCCAACTACCATGTGAGCAGGTATAGATGGGGAAAATTACTGCCCCCTCTCAGAGAGGCCAGGGGACCACATCAAAATCACCTAGCAAGTAGGACTCTAAGTCCAACTCCCTTTAGACATATGCTGGCTCTACATAGCCTAACCCTAACTCCGGGGAGAAGGGAGCGTAAGGTACCTGGAACTCTGGAGACTACTCTTTCCCCAAGCCACAAACAGAGTCCAGGTGAGGCTTCCTGGAATAAAAGTGATGGCAGTTAGGGGCCAAAAGATGTATTTATTTTACAATTGACGATCCTAGACCCTCATCACCATTTCCCAAGAGTGGACTATGGGTTTTTGAAGTCCATTCTAGAGAAGACAACATAGCTCACTGAGGACGAGGAGGAAGTGTGCCAACGCTGGTGCTGTGTTCTCTCTGTTGCCCTCGGTCTTTGTAGGAATGCAGGGGTGCCAGGGGTGCACCAGCCACTTCCTGTCCTGCTGAGAAGGAAGGGATTCACAGAGAATACCACCAGGCACAACTGGTGTGATGTCACACACAGAGCTCAATGTGCCAGGGTACTTGGGTTCTCAGGTAGCTTCATACCACAGTCCTGGGGCAGTACCACCCAGACCATTCAGATGTGGCCCCACACTCCCTGCCTCAGGGAGCCTCCAGGCTGACAACAGTGTGCTGTGTGTACTCTCTCTCCCGAGTCCATCGGGGATGTCCACATTTTCCAAGAGTCCCAAAGTAAGCATGTACACAGTACTGCGCATACAGTCCAAGTCTGGATCAGGCTCTATGGAGGCTGGGGAGACCAGAGGAAGCAGGTTTTGGGGTATCAGGTGTAGGAGGACCATAAGGATGGCATACAAAGGCCCTAGGTATTAAAAGATGCTATCCATAAAGCTAAGCCCAGAAGCTCCTGGGCTATAGTTAGGGAGGGGGACTCAGGTGGGGAAGGGGTGGGCCCTGTGGCTCCCACACCCTGAAGCCACTTCCTCTTGAGACTCCTGTTTTTGTACCAGCCCCTGGCAGCTCACTGACCCCAATAGAACACGTCCTCTGAGTCGATGGCTCCAGTGTGAACCCATGCCTCTTGTCTGGGTCTCCTGGCCCAGCGGAGACCAGCTGGAAGTTTGAGAGGCTTTATTAAACAATATTTGTTGAGTGAATAAGTACCAAGGAAGAACAGAAGGGGTATTAACGGATGATGTCCACAAGGCCTATAAATAGCCCAGCTCACGAGTCTGGGTTTTGGGCTGTCCTTGCCAGGGCTTGGCAGACTCTGGCCTGGCTGGACTCATTCTGCCATTACAGGAAGGGGTCCTTAAGCTACGAAGACCCTCTGCAGCCCACCAAATTGACCCTTTTCCTCTTCCACACCCAAGACAATGAGACTGAAGAAAGATTGTTACAGGTAGCGCTTTCCTTTGGTGGGTTCAGAGGTACCCCTGTTTCTTTAACCAGACAGAGAGAAATCTGAATCATGCTTTCTCCTACCCAGATTGGCCCTGGGCAGGGCCAGGGTCACCATGCAGGTGCTGCTCTCAGCTCAGAGCCAACACGGACAGTATCAGGCTTCAGCGCTTGGTACACTGTTTCCCAAGGATCTGTTCTTCAAAAACACTCCCCACCATGTCCCAGCTGTGCCCTAAAGACTAAGCCAGAATTCTGGCTGTGCTGGCTATTCCAGGCACTCTGTGGCCACCACAATGGGAGGCATAGGAGGCAATACCAGCTCCCTGAGGACTGAAAGGCCATCCACTCCTTCGCCCTGTCAACAGTGCCCCCTCCCGTCACTAACCCCCTTCTGCCTCTGGACTTCCAAAGCAGTGTTGTTGCAGGTAATTAAAGGGTTTTAATTAAATTAGGATCCCATCTGGCTGGGATCAGTCAGGCCCTTAACGAGGATTGTGTGTCACAAACATCAGAATGTGTATGGGGACTTAGACACGTGAGGACTGAATTTGGGGCCTGGAGGTCCTTCAGACGGGGTTCGGGGAGGGGAGAGAATCTTGAGCTCCTGGGGCTCCCTGAAATAAAGCAACTTGTACCACCTCCAGAACTGAGGCCATGGAGGGGAGAGCAGCGCTTTCCCTCCTGCCTAGGAGTCTCTAACATTTCTGAGATGTGTTGAGATGTGTGGGTGTTGTCTTGGTTCTCCAGATGAGGAGACCAAAGTCTGCAGGAACTGAGGTGCTTCAACACTGGGTTCAACAACAGCTTCAATAATTGGAGATCTTGAGGGCCCCTGCCTATAGCCCTAGCCCTCAGAGATAGAGGCAGGAGGACTGGGAAGAGTTCAAGCCCAGCTTCTGGTATATATATCTGGGCTAGGCCAACCTGGGCTATAAGAGGCCTTGTCTCAGAAAGGAAGAACAAAGGAACCCTAAAACAGAGGGTTAAAGATGATGGGTATTTTATTTTTCTCACATACAGAAGTCTGCAGGCGGGCTGGAGAGATGGCTCAGTGGTTAAGAGCACTGACTGCTCTTCCAGAGGTCCTGAGTTCAGTTCCCAGCAACTACATGGTGACTTACAACCATCTGTAATGGGATCTGGTGCCCTCTTCTAGTGTGTGTGAAGACATCGACAGTGTACTCATATAACATAAAAAAATAAATTAATTAAAAAAAAAGAAGTCTGCAGGCAGCTTAGGGTTCTTGGAGACCGTGTCCTCATCCAGCTTACCACTCCCCCACTTCCCTATGGTGCTTATGCTAGAGTCTAGGGGTTAGTGTCCACATTTGCCAGATGGCTGGGTGGATGAGGGACAAAGAAGGAACAAGGAGTGAATACCTCTATCTTAAGATGCTTGAAACTTACTGTATAAGCAGTTGGCCTAAAGGTCACTGGTCAGATCTCAGCCACGGGGGTCACATGTAAAAGACAAGGGTGCAGGGTAGAGGCAGGGAAATGTAGGATTATGTCAGGCAGCTGTGTGCCCTAATAGCAGCTGGGGATCCCATTGTGAAGGAGGCAGGGGAGACTGATGGTCTATTAATTGTTTGTGTTTAGGCTCACAGTTTGAAGAGACACAGTCTATCATGGCAGGGAAAGGGATGACATCAGGAGTATGGGGACAGCTGGTCACATTGTACCCACAGGAAGCAAAGCAATAGTTACTGGCACTCAGCTTTTTCTTTCTATTCAATGCGCCTACACCATTCTGCATCCAGTCAAACTGACAATGCACATTAACCATCACATATATTATGAGACAATTAACCGTTTCTGCCATAGGCATCATGTAGCAGAACTAGAATAGGAATCCATGTCTCACCACAGCCCAGCCTTGGGCCAACAATTTCCCCAACAAAGCACCAAGGCAGGGAGAAATCTCACTTTTCCAAATGAGGAAACTCATTGAGTGAGGTGACACATACCTATGTCCCCAGCACTCAGGAGGCAGAAGCAAGTGGATCTCTGAGTTTGAGACCATCCTGGTCTACTTAGCAAGTTTCGGGCCAGCAAGACATAGCAAGACCTTGTCCCGAAATATTCAAGTTAGGCAGAAGTGGCTCATATCTTTCATCCTAGCACTCTGGAGGCAGAGGCAGGTGGAGCTCTTGAGTTTGAGGCCAGCTAGTTTCAAGACAGCCAAGGCTATAACAAAGAAACAGTCTCAAAACAAAACATTCTCAAAGAGGCACTTGGAAATGGTCCTCTGTCCACGATCATCCAGATAACCCACCCCACTATGGGGAGCAGCTGGAGCTTCCCCCATGTCTCATTGCCATTTCCTTAGAAGCCTCTGCGGTTCAGGAGCTTCAGGAAGAGTTAACGAGTTCCTTGAGACACCTAGCCAGGTGGCTCTGAGATAAGGAACCGAGAAGCCTTGAGCTAAGCAACCTTGACTCCACTTGCTGGATCAGATTTTACAGCTTAACAGCTCAACAAGAAACAAGGTTCCTAGTGGAACCAGAACCTGTCCCCTTACCAGCAAGACCCAGGTCTCTTTTGTGGCATTTGTGCCACTCCAGGACTTTGCATAAATGGCAGGTGCCGCCCCCATCCCACCTTGCCTCTGCCTGGCGGGACTGATGGCATCTCTTGTCACCTGTCACCCCAGCCCCCAGTTCTCCAGGCAGCACCACAGGACTAAGATTTTTTGGGAGTAACATTCCTCTTTCCCACTCCCAGCCAAGACATTGGATCGCTTCCCAACTCAGAAGAACTGGTTCATTGAGTTTTCTGCAACCTATTGCAAAAGCCCACTCAACGATCCAAGTGCCTGGTCACCCGATGATTTTCAGCTGCCTCCACCCCCATAAACCCCTTCCTCCAGCTTCCCTCTCCACCCACTCGCCTTGTACATCTCTGAGCAATGGGCCTCGCCACAGGAGCCTGCCACATGCAAGGTCATCAGCTCTCCTGCCAAGGATGGGGAAGGGGGTGACTCAGTTCCCGTTTGCTCATCTAGGGAAAGAGAACGAAGGAGAGGGAGGGGGGACAGAATCTCATTCAGTTTTGCCTTAAGCTTCACCAGGAGGGGAACGAACTGGGCTTTGCTGACAGTAAGTGTTGGCTCACTGGTTACAGAGAAAGTCACTGCAGTATGGAGACCCACTGAAGCCAGGTGGCTTCTGTGTGCATTGATAGCTGAAGAGCAAAGCAACTCTAGGTATCCTGGAATGCAGAAGAGAGTGGTTCTCCTTCATCCACAGTACAGCTCCTGGCCTTAGGAAGATGCTACTCTGATGAGGGAGGTACAGCCTTTACCTCAGTCAGAAGAGCCACCCAAATCCTCGAGACTCACGGTTTCAAAGAGACACAGTCCATCTTGGCAGGGAAGGGATGACATCAGGACACCTCAGATGCCCTCCCAACTCTGATGGAGAGACACAAGCCACATCCTTGAAGAGGGTGTGGTAGGATTGCTCCAGGGGCTACACCCATAGGAGAGATAAGACCCTACCTACCTAGTGTGTGTGTGTGGGGGGGGGGGCGGACAGACCAGAGGTAGGGTCCCCAAACACCTTGAAGAGGTTGCAGGCTGGCCCTCAAGGTGCTGCAGGAAGGTCAAAGGGCTGGTGTTAGGTAGGAACCTTGACCTTCTGTTGGAAGGCTACGGCAAGAAGAACCAGTCTCCTGTGGGTGCTCCCAAAGGCCAGAGTGAGAGGTCAGGGTGCCTTGTGGGCCCCAGGGTCCATCTCTACAGGGGATTCATAGCTGTTGCTCAGAAGGACAGAAGTGGGTATCCTCTTAACCAGGGAACTAGATTTGCTACCCTTGTGAGGATCAAGGGTAGCAAACTATCTCATGAACTATCTGAAGACTGAAAGACCGGGAGAGACCAGAGGGTTTCTCTAATGAATTAGGGCTTGGGAAGATATTTGTTAGCCAAATCTGAAATTGAGCACAGCCTGGTTGCCGGGGAAGGCAGATAGGCAGGGAAGAGGAGGCAGAGTGTGCATGAGGGTGAAATGAAGTTATTAAAATGAACCCACCCCCTGTGCAGGCAGCACCGTGTGCCAGAAAGGCCGGGCCCTCCAGCTGTCGGCAGCAGCTGGCTCTCCACAGGAGAAGAGGAGTGGGAGGGGTGGGTCAGAGTGCCCAAGCTCTGCTAGAGTTCAGTTTGCATACAGAGGTGGGGATGGGGGCATCTCACATTTTTCTTCCTCTTCCACCAGACCCTACAGGTGCCCTGGGACAGTGTCTGGTGAGAGGCACAGGTGGGAGAACGCTCCAGATTCCAGCAGCCAAGATTTTTCTTGGTGGCGGGTGGGGCCTTGGGAGGGGCCAAGTCCAAGTTCTAACTCTGGTCAGAGGTATGGAGGGGGAGGAGAGAGAAAGCTATGTAGGGGCCTGTGTGTCTTGAGTCTCCTCAGAAATGGCTTCAGGGTGATTCAGGCATAGATGAAAAGGGAGTGTGCTGCTCCCCCCTCTCCCCACTCCCCTCACTCCTAGTCATCTTGGTTTTTAGGTCATTTCACATACAGAGGGGCTACAACCAGGTGTCTGTGTGCTGCAGTGTGTACCTGAAGGCCATCTGGGCTCAGAGCTAGTGGGCAGAGAGCAAAGACCAGAAGTGGTCAGGCCATTGGTCCTCACTCTGAAAGGGACCCTGGGGACTTAAATGTAGACCTTCAAAGACAGCAGACTTAGGATGACCTCCAAAGGGGACATCATGGCAGGGGGCTCCAGCCTTCCCTTCACCAAACCCCCAAAGTCAAGGAGCCTTGCCTGGGCCTTTATCCACTCTGACTCTGTCTCCAGCTGGAGGAGGAAGTGGCTAATGTCCCCATGCCACCTCAGTCTGTTCCTTCTCCCTTAAGGGGCAGATGGGAGTCGCAGCTGGAGAGAGCAGAGAGGAATCTCTTCATTCTCTTACGCTGGAGCCAAGTTTGCTTAGAGGTCATCAGGCAGTTTTCAAAGTATGTCAGCATCTCCCCAGGCCCAGGTCCCAGAGACACTCCTGCTGACTGAGTTAGGTGGGTCCCTGAAGGTGGAGGAGCAGCAGCCCTCTGGGTGATTCTCATGGGTGAAAGTGCCTCGTGATACAGAGGAAGAAGCAGAAAGAGGCCAGTGAGGACAGGGAACTTGATCAGACCATGCTGGGGCCCCACTGGGCATCTACTACTGCCCTCTGCAGGGCCAGAGGTGGCAATTCGGGAAGGATCTGAGGAGGAAGATGTGATCCTTACCTCCCCTCCTGGCTCTTACCCTCAAGCTGCCATGCCCAGCCCCATAAGTGTTACTTTGGGCCTCTGACACTAGATGGTTTGCCAGAAAAGAGTGTCAGAGAGGACAGCCCAAAAGCCTCAGTGAGCCCCTTGCTCCAAGAGAGCTGCAGCTTTGGTCCCCATTTGGAACCCTAGCCAGCCAGGGGGCCCATGGTCCCCCTCCCCTAGATAACTTAGAATTGAATACAGTGTCCTGGGAAAGCTTTATTTCCTGCTCCAAGGACAAGACTCTGCACAGAGAAGTGACAGGGCATCTCACAAGACTTCCCACCCCTCCCCCCACCCCACAGACAACACTAGGGCACAGTTCCAGCATGGCCACACAGCCTCCTGCGCCTCCCTCTGCTGATAGCCCCACGGCCCAGCAAAGGAGGCCCTATCCCTATTCCAGAGTGACAGGAAGAGCTGGCTGCCAAGGGCGCACTCTCAGCAGGTGGGCAGGGCAGAGGACGGGCACACAGCACACGGGGCGGGCGGGCTTCTGCTTTGTTCCCCCCCCCCATGCTAACGGGACCTAATAGTCGTCCTGTCTCAGCTGAAGGACAGGGTGGTGTGCCATCAGCAAGAGGTGCAGAGGTGCTGGAGGGACAGGGGGTTTTGGAAAGGAACGACCTGGCTGGTGACAGGTAGTCATAACAGCAAACACCCAAGGGTGGGGATGAGGTTGCTACTTCAGCCTCAGTGCAGGAAAGGGGCTGGAGGCTGCACACTGCCACCCCGCATGAGAGAAGCTTTTGAGCTCCATCCTAAGTTGTCTATCTGTCTTACGCAGTTGGACTCCCCTTTGCCAACGACTGTCCTCCTTCTGAATGGCAAGGAGAGAGCCAAGGGTTAAGGTCGTCTCCGTGGCTTGATCTGGGGTTGCCTTGCTTGCCTTCCCAGGGGCCTCGGGACCTAGCATCAGCTTTGGATAGGAGGGAACGCCCCGTAAGGCTGCCCGGGGCCCATTTCTCTTCCATAACAAGTACATTCTAACCTCAGGTTGGGCGCAGTACTGGGGACCCTTCCCCAACACCTGAGGCCTGACCCTGACCCACCTGGCCTCTCTTCCTCTCCGCCCCCTCCCTTCCTGAGGCCCATCCCTTTCCCTGCCCAGTGTCCAGACAGACAGCCTCCTGCACAGGCCTCTGCGGCCCATCTAGGTCACCCAGATGGGTAGTAGGGGGTATCACTGTGGTAGTTGTAATCTGGGCACACCTTCTGTACCAGTCGATAGTCCGTGCTATAGAAGGCAATATAGACGCAGACGACTTTGAAGGGCTGGGAGCAGCTCCAGGTGGCCGAGCTCTGAGCGTGATCACGGGAGCAGATCTTGGCTGGGTCGTGGGTACAGAGCGAGGTCCGGCGGCCCCGTTCTACCTTCTCCCACTCCATCCGGCAGTTGAAGATTTTGGATGCCTTGGCTTCGATGAAGATCTGCTGCTCCTGGTGAAACTCCACAGCTTTGCTGGGGGGTACAAGGCTGATGGAGATGTTACCCTGGCCCGTGGCGTTGTGGCGGAAGTGGACGCTGAAGGTCCCGTTTCCGTGGTCCACAATCTTCCCTGTGACCAGCAGGTTCAGGGCCACTGTCTTGATGTTGGAGTAGAAATCACCCCATCCAAATATTTTTTTCATCTTGGTCGAGGGTAGGGGACTTTGTTTGGGGCGGTTGGGGGGCTGCCCAAGGACACCCCAAACCTCCCCGGGTGGGGCTAGCAGCCCTAGGAGGGTGGAGTTGGCCAAGGGGCGGGACTTAGGTGAGATGTGACCTCGCTTACGAGGAACCCTAGGCCGAGGCTGGCCCTCATGGTCATCATGCTCAGGGTCCTCTGAGCCAGGGGGCCCATCGTCTTGGCCGCAGATGACCTATGGAGGGATTTGGAAAGAGAATTAGAGCTTTGTCCCCAGAGGACCTAGAAGAATTGAGATCTAGCAGACCACCCATCACCATCTACATGGTGTCTGTCCCTGTATCCAGGCTAAGGGGATGGTGAAGCACCGGCTTGTTCCCGTGTGTGTGCGTGTGCGTGTGCGTGTGTCAGGTGTGCACCCTGGCTCTTTCATAATCCGCCCTCATGTTCAGATGCTTCAGTCATCTCCATATCTCTTTACTGCCTTGCCTCAGGCTGCTATTCAAAATCTGGAGGAGGGGGTCAGGAAGTCGCTCTCTCCATGGACTAGGATACCTGAGACACACGCCACTCTACTCTCCAGATAGGCCCCTGTCAGATGGGAGGGGCTTGGCTTCTGATCTTGCAGAGGCCCCCCAGTCTGAAGGAGATGAAGAATGTCTACCCCTTTCTCTCCCATCCCAGATTGCAGCCTTCCTCTCCTCCCAGTCCCTCCTCCCACTGCTCCTCCTCCATCTCTCCCTCTCCTTCATCTCTGAGAAGGGTGAGGTCCCTCCTGGATACCAACCCACCCTGACACCTCAAGTCACTGCAGGTCTAGGTATAGCCTCTCCCACTGAGGCCAGCCAAGACAGCCGAGTTAAGCGGAGAATTTCTACCCTTGAAATGTCCAAGATGCCAGGGAAGTTTCACTTCTATCTTCCAGGAGTCTTTCACCTAGAGTTTGGAGTTGCAACTTATTTGGGGAGCCCCACCCTTACCTTGGGAGCTCCCTTTTGTCAACACACACACACACACCCTCTCAAGATGTTTTTAGTTTTCTAGCTGAGACACCATTCCTAGCCTAGCATAACTGCTGACTTTAGAGGCAAAGACAGCCTACATACCATAAAATAAGAATCCAGAACCCAGCCAGAGTTCTGGTCAGGTACCAGTTTGGTTTAGGTTTTACTAAGGCTAGGAGACCAGGCGTGGATGCCACACCCAGGATGGCCAAGCTTGTGGGAACAAAACCCTTCTCTGGGGAACATGTGATGACATGCCAAGATGGCACTTGCATGATGAGGGACCAGTTCCTGTGAGTCCCATTTCACAGGTGAGGACATCCGGCCTTGCAGGTTACATCACCACAAGACACAGGCCACAAGTGTCAGCCTAACCATTCCCAGACGCTGTCCCAACCTCACGACCTTTTGCAAAAGACTTTTGCCAAAGCCCTGTTTCCGTTTGGAATGCCCTGTCAAACTCTGCCAGGGCTTGTCTTGCCTACGCAGGCTCAGTTATGGTGACAGGCCACACCTTGGGGAGGCTTCCTGGAGGAGAGAGGGAAAAGCCAGTGGGGCTCAGGAGGGCAACAGGGAGGTTACCTGGCTCCCTAGGCTCAGAGGCCTGGATGTGTGTTTGCTTAGTTTCTGAAACCGAGTTCTTACTAGTGTGTCTGTTACCAGTGAGGGGACAGAAGCTCAGTCACAACATCTGGACTGATGATGACATGGGTGGGGTGGAGGGAATCCTGAGGGGCTGGGAGGGGAGCTCCAAAGGGTTTAGTCCTTATGCCTCTTACTCTGGCCTTGGCGACCAAGCCAATCCCGGAATTAAGGCTGGTCCTGCCTTCCAAGTCCCTAGTGTCCCAGGGTCAGGATAGTCAAGAAGGGAGGCTCCTGGGGTTGGGTTCAAGGCTGCCCACCTGTGCGTACTTGGCTCTAGGGTTTAACTGAATGGTTGAGACAGTCGATAGCTCAATAGTAAAGAGGACCACAGGAAAGGGCCAAGCAGGGAAGACTTCCTCCCCGAGAGTGGTCTAGGGGTGGGAGGGTTGCTATCAATGGGAATTGCTTTGAGGAAGGGGGCAGTCCCAGTGGCGCTGAGTCTTCTCCAGGACAGGATTAGGGTCGGGGCAGATGTGGGGCGGCGGGCACGGGTCGCGAGGGAGTTAAGCTCCGGGCTGGGGTCCGGGGTGGGGTTCCAAGGCATCCTGGATCGCGGGGGAGCGGGATCTGGGCGCTCAGCTCAGCTGCTCTGAGCGCCTGGGGCGGGAGCCGCCTGCCCAGGTCCTGTGGGGCTCGGGCTGCGCGCAGCCGGGAGAGGCGAGGAAAACAACAGGCGAGGAGGGAGGGAGCGGGAGGGACGGCGGCAGGCAGGGACGTGGGGGCCGCCCCCAGTCCGCCCGGGCTTGGCGCGCCAGGGCCCACAGTTAGGGATTCTCTGGGCCCTAGAGGTCAGAGAAGAATACCGCGTCCCCTGACCAGGCAGGTCACCTGCCCCACCCCCGTTTCGCGCGTCCTGGGATGCTGCTACAAGAGGTCGGGTAATCCTTGGCTACTCAGCTTGGGGGGCCTTTTCCCTAGTGTCACTCGCACCTCCCGCCATCAGCCACGGAGTGGGTGGGCTAGCCGAGCACCCTCCTCCCCGCCCCTATTAACCCTTCCAGTCCGGCCTCTGGCCTCGGACCCGCCCTCTCCCCCAGCCACCAGCGTTCACCGCATCCTCGGGATGCCGGGGTGGGGGGAGGGAGAAAGTTTCAGGGCTCCGCAGCTTCCCGCGCTCTCCCCATCCCCTGGCCCCCGCCCAGCACCGCTCCCCGCGGACCACTCACCAGATAGAGGCTGCCCTGCACTAGGAACACGAAGCAGCAGCGGGTCAGTTGCATCTTCCTCCTCTGCTCTCACCCGTCTCTCTTTTCCTTTCGGGGTCCCAGGTCCCCTCCGCCCCGGACTGCTCCTTCAGGCGCGCTGTCCCATGCTCCGGTCCCCGGCGGCTCGAGGCCCACCCCTCAGCCAGTTGCTGGGACCGACCCCGCCCCCTTCGGTCCAGCTGTGCGGCCGCCGCCCCCTCCCCGCGTCCAGCTGCGCGCAGCGCGGTCCCTTCTCCCGGTCCCAGATGTGCGCCCGGAGCGTCTCGAAGGGGCTCCGGCTGCGCGGTGGCTCTGCCGCTCCAGACGGGCGCTCGGCGCCCCGCTCGCTTCTAGAGGCTCGGCTCTCACCCAGATGTGCTGGGGACCTGCGCGCGCGCCCGTCCCCGGTGCTAATTCCCTAGACCAGACGGCCCCTCCCGCCCCGTCGCGGCGCGCCCCCTGGCGGACGCCCCGGGCCACGACGAACCGCGGCCGCCCGCTCCCCGCGCTGCGCCCCGCCAGACTGGAGCGCTCCTGGCGCCCAGGCGCCTCCCGCTTCCTCGTCCCTCCCACTGGCGGCGGCGGCGGCGGCGGCAGGTACGGTGAGCCCAGTCGGTACCTCCGGTGTTAACTCCTCCCCTGCCGGCCAGCAGCCTGGGGACCTGGGGCGTCCAATTTCCAGCGTAGGGGACAGGAAGAGGGCGGAGGACCTCTGGGAGAGAAGAGGCTGGAAGACCGCGGATGGGGACACCAGCTTTTCCGCCCTTCTGGCAGCGAGCCTTCTTTTATGTAGCAGGCACTCAGGAATCTGTCTCTACCTACCTCCATCCCAGGAGTCCTGGAATTTGGAAAGACAATTCTACCCAAACCCATTTTTAAGGACCTAAGGATATCTACAGCGAATCACAACTGCTGGTTCCTGCAAGACGTGATTGAGGGTGCTGAGGGAAGTTCTTCTAAGTGTCTAGCTCTCACCCCTTTTCTTAGCACATTCGTTCCTTTTCTTCTTAGACGACCTAAGAGCAATCACTATGAAACATTTGGTTGAGGCGCTGGGTTGAAAAGACCACTAGGGAGCAGGTTGGATTCTGAGGTCGGGGTAAGGGTTTGCCTCCTGAGAAATAGAGGCGTGAATGGCGTGAACAGGACCTCTCAGGGCATGTCCTTCCGTCCTTCCCTACCCATTCCCCACAGCACAGGTGTCACCAGGCAGAAAAGGGCCCCATCCCAGTGGGGTCCTAGGTTGCTCTGGTCTCTTCAAATCTCCAAGGCAAGAAAGATTAAGACCTAGACAAAAGATCCCAAAGGGTTAGGACCACCCTCCAGCACTCCTGCCCTCGCTGGCTAGACCTCCTTCCGAGCTCTCTAGAACTCCTTCAGTCTTTAGAAAAACAAAAGGTTGAAGCCTAGCCCCCCCCCCCCCCCCAGGCATTTGGAGTGGCCCCAGCCTACACTGGAGCTGCGGGAAGCTCTCCACACGGTCTTCTGTGGCCCTCTGAGATCCAGTGTGGTCCCCGACTGCAGCCCCCAGCTCACACCCAGCCTCCTCCCCCACCATCTGCCAGGCGTTGTGCGAGGAATGCAGATGAATCTTAATATCAGCCTGGGCCAAGTGCAAAGAGGGAGAGAATGCAGAAGGAGGTAGCTTGGATGAGCCCCCTGTCTCCTGGGTGCCCTGGGCCTTTCCAGGGCTCTTTTCGTGTGTGTGTGTGTGTGTGTGTGTGTGTGTGTGTGTGTGTGTGTGTGTGTGTGTGTTTTCAAAGACTGCCAAAGCCAGGGGAGAAGGAAGGAACAGGTAAATTTTTGTGTGGCCTTGGAGCTTCTGGTCCAGCTGGGAGGAAGATGCTGTTGGTCTGAGCGTGGGCAGCTAGTTCCCGCTCTCAGCTAGGCAGAGACGAAGCTGGGCCCACTCCTTGCCCATTCCAAGTCCTGCCCCCAGGAAAGCAGCGTGACCCAGCAGAAGGGGTACTGTTTTCAGGCCAGACAGTCTTAGATTCCACTCCAGGGCCCCGGCCCATTGTGTGACCTTGGGTAGGTTACTGCCATTCTCGGATGCCAGTTTTCAGATCTTTCATTTGGAGGCGGGAAGAACACAGTGTGTGTACCCAGTGCGGGGTGCCATGGTTGGCGGACACCGTGGGAGTGCAGTAAATGGAAGGGCTCGCTTTTGCACTTCCCACACATTTGCTCTGGCTGCTCTTCCTGCCACGCTTGCCCCAACTCCCCTCTTGGACACTCCTGGCTCCCACTTCAAGTTCCTTCTCTGCCTTCATCCATCAGCCAGTGGTGGAGCCTGTCCTCCATACCAGGCTCCAGTCCAGAGCCTGAGCTACAGAGATGAATGGGACACCATCCCTGTCCTCAAGGATCTCCTCCCCTGTGTGTGAAAATCGATCACTATAACTCACTGGGGTGAGTGCAATGACACAGTCCCCATAAGGCCTTGAGGATGCACCGGAGAGGTGGAGGAGGGGCAGGTAGGTCAGGGCATCCAGGAGGTCAAGAGGGTCTGGCAAGGGCTACTTCTGGCAGGAAGCAGTTTGCTGTTCTGGGGTGCCTCCTCCAGGGAAAGAAAGGGGGAGGCAGGGATCAGCTTATGCTCAGCTGAAGGTGTCTGGACCCACGTTTATGAGGAACCTTGAAAAGGTTTTAAGGGACTGATTACAGTCCTGCTTGCATTTTTGGACAGCTTTCGGAGAATTCACTAGGAAGAGGAGGGGGAGGGGAAGCAATTAGAAGACTAGGGTTGGGGGCCTGAAGACATCAGCAGCAAGCAAAACCAGAAAATGAAAACCAGCCAGGCTTTGGCTGTTGCTGAGGTACAGGATGCAGGGAGGGGGGTAAAGGTGCCAGGCAGTGTCCTGCATGTGACAGGCTGCATGCATGATAGACTGTGTGTGTGTGTGTGTGTGTGGGTGTGTGGGTGGGTGGGTGGCTCGTGGGTCCCCTGGTCTACTGAGGAGGATGCCTTAGGGGAATTCAGCTTGACATATCTTTATGCTGCTGTTGGCCATCCAAGGGCACCAGAAAGTCTGTCCTGGGATGTGGAGTGTGCTGGAGAAGTTGTAGGCACAGGGGGAGGAGCTCTGGGCAACCTGACATTTAAAGAGTAGGTAAAGGAAGAAAGCTCCCAGGAGCTTATGGGCCACAGGGCTCATTCCAGAAGCTGACGGGGCAGGAACTCTCTCACTTGAGTGTGCCAGGCAGTGATAGACTGACAGCCACCATATGCAGGCCCCAGGTTTGCTCGCTGGAGGAATGGGAACCCAGGACTGTTTTGTTTTACAAACCCTTGCCCCCACCCAGGAGACACAGAGTAAAGTGGGTCTCCAGCTCTCTAAAAATCTGGATAGAATTAACTCTGTTCATAGAGTGCTTGCCTAGCATGCACAAAGCCTCGAGTTCCGCCTTTAGCACCCCATAAACAAGATATAGTGCCGGGCGGTGGTGGCGCACGCCTTTAATCCCAGCACTTGGGAGGCAGAGGCAGGTGGATTTCTGAGTTCAAGGCCAGCCTGGTCTACAGAGTGAGTTCCAGGACAGCCAGGGCTACTCAGAGAAACCCTGTCTCGAAAAACCAAAACAAACAAACAAACAAAAAAAAAAAACAAAAAAAACAAGATATGGTGGACACACCCGTAATTTCAGCACCGGAAAGGTGGAGACAGGAGGGTCAGATGCTCATGGCTACCCTCAACCATGAATTCATAGTGAGTTTTGAAGGATCCTTTTTTTATCTTGTTATTTATTGGTTTATTATTTTTGTTCACGTTCGCCTGCATAAATGTATGTGCACCACCATGTTTGTGCCCATAGAGGCCAAAAGAAGCAGTTGGATCCCCTGGAATAGCTGCTGTGTGGGTGCCAGGAATCAAACTTGCATCCTCTGTTTTGTTGTTGATGTTTTTTTTTTTTTTTTTTTTTTTTTTTTGAGACAATGTTTTGCAACGTAGCCATGGCTGACCTGGCACTCCTGATTTAGATGAGACTAGCGTCAAACTCTCAGAGATCCCGCTGCTTTGGCAGATGTCACCCTGCCTGGCTCAGTCACTGCTCTTAATCATTGAGCCATCTCTGCAGCTCTTACATAGTGATTATGAAGTCAGCCTGGGATACCTGAGGCCGTAGGAAGGAAGACTGGGCGTGTATGTCTTTGATCCCAGCACTTGGGAGGGTGAAGCAGGCAGGGCTTTATGAGTTCGAGACCAGCCTGATCTACATAGTAAAACCCTGTCTAGAAAGAAACAGAGAAAAGAGGAAAGAAGGAAGGAAGGAAAGAAGGAAGGAAACGTTCCGTGGTGGGGAATGTTGGAAGGGAGGGAATGGATCCACAGCACAAGAGAACAAAGGAATGCCAACAAGGGATGGCGAAAAGACGCCTGAGTGTGTTGAAAGCCCTTTAGCAGAGAGAGGGAAGGCAGGCCATAGACACAGTGCCCCTGGGTACCAAGCACCATGACAGTGGTGAGTCCCAAGGTGTGTCTGTCACTCGGGGCCACATCTCTGTATATCCCAAGTCCTTTCCATAGCATCCCTTGCACACAATAGGTACTCAGCGAAGAGAAGAGGCTTAGTGCCCAAGGCCTGAAACCTCCCAGCCCCCTCTGCTCCCAAATGTTCCTTGCCAAGCATTTCCTGGTCACTTTCTCATGCTCGTGCCTGCTTCTGGAAGAATCCTGTGTGTGTTTCTCCTTGGCTCCCCAGAGCAGCCCCAGCAAAACAACACAGTGGGCCCCTGATTTGCTCTCAGCCGATGGATGGGAGATAAGAGTTTCTGGCTGTTTTTGAAAGGCAGACAGACAGTGGCTGCCCTTAAACTCACTGTCTGGAGTGGTCTGAGGGAGAGGAGAGGCTAGCTCCTAACTGTTAGCAATCTCTCCGGGTTAGCTGGCAATTTGCAATTTTAAAGAGTTGAATAGAGATTTATGTATTTGGGCATTAGGGAGGCCCAGGGAAAAAAAAACCAAACTTAAATAGGGGGCGAGTGTGGATCCCAGGGAGATGAGTGGAAAAGTGTGGAGCCGTAGGGGAAGGAAAGAACCTTCTAGGCAGATGAAGCAGATCGAGGAAAAGCCACAGATGAAAGAGAGCCCAGGAGTGGGGTTCTGAGGGGGCCCGGATGAAAGAGCCATTTGTTCCATGAATAGTTATCAAGTGTCTACTTTTATGTCCGGTCCTGGCTGGTGTGCAGTATGGTTCTGGACAGGCAACTGTGATCCTCATTTGCATGGAGACTGTGAGCTGGGAGGGAGATGTGGAAGACATACGAGGGGAAGGCCCAGACTCTGGGATGCTAGCACACAGCACAAATTTCAAGAGACAGGGAGGGAGACAGGTCCTAATTTACCTGGAGCCCAAAGGATGAGAGGGCCTGGGGCTGCCAGAGGGCTGGGGTGGGTCTTCTAGGCAAATGGATGGAGTATTAATCTCCTGAGCCTAGTAAGCCTTAGTAAGAGAGGAGCTGGAGAAGACAAGTGTGCCGAAGACAGGGAGAAGGGCCCAAGGGAAGAAGAGACTGGGGCGGGGAGGGGGTGGTGGGGGTGGTGGGGACGTGCGGGGAGGTGGGGGGTAGAGGGGGATGGGGGGTGAGGTTGCAGTGGGTGTCTCATGAGTCCTCCTGTCTGCTTTACACTCTGGAGACAGCACCCGAAGAACACCCCAGTCTTTGTGAGGGGTGGAGCTGAGAGATGAGTGAATTGGGGGATCCAGGCAACCAATGATGGTAGGTCAGACACATGGAGCTGTGTGGAAGGTGCTGTGGGACAGGAGAGGGTGGCTCTGCCTTAGAGAACACAGGTGTGGGGAGCACCCGTGGGTACTTGGGACTCAGGTACTATGAAAACAGATGACACTTGAGGGCAAACCAGTATGTGTGTGAGTCTGGAGGCTCATCTGAGGGAGAGTGAGGATTGCTGACAAAGTGCAGAGCGACAGGACTAGTGCGCAGTAGGGCCACAAAGCCTATTTCGTAGGAAGTAATGAAAGCGAAAGAGTACCTCGGTGATGGACCTTTGGCTTAGAATGCTTCGAGGGAGATTGCTAAAGTCCCAAACTGTGCATGCCTTAGGTCCTAGGGTGTGTGTATGTGTGTGCCCGCGCGCGTGCGTGTGCATGCTTGTGTGTGTGTGTGCATTTTACTTTAAGTGCTTCTAAGCCTTCACCACCCAAAGGGACCTTTTCCTGGAAAAAAAAGCGTAGTCTATTTGCTCTCGTTAGGTATCTGGCTCTGAGGCCCAACCCTCGCCATCTTAGTTGGTCTTTCCTCTTCCTGGATCACGGCTTCCTGACGATGTGGAGAGCTTCAGCCTCTCTCTCCCTGTCTTTTGTTTGTGTCTGGATGTAGCTGTAGAAAGTGCTTTGTAAACTGAACAAAAGGAGTGCTAGGGTTCCTTGCGGTTACATTTCAGCATCTTGGGAGGTGAAGAGTGAAAGGAAGAAAATAGGCATCTGGCCAGGAGCCAACACCTGCATCACCTTCGGTGGCAAGCCCCTCAGCCACCTGTCGGCTGGACCCAAGTCACCATGGTTAACGAGAACATTACAGGAGGCGATGGTGAGAGGGAGCGGGGGTGTGGTACGAGGATACAAGTGGCGTCGGTGCGCCACCTGGTGGGCAGTGCGGGGAAGGCAAGGACCCTGCACAGGACACTGCAGCGCAGTGCCTGCTCAGTGCCCCTCATAGACTGAAAAATGAACGGCCATCACTTGGAAGGTTAAAGCAGGGGGATCGAAGTTCAAGATCATACTCAGATGCATATCTAATTTGAGGTCAGCTTAGGTTCCATGAACTCCTGTGCCCTACATGTCCCCCAAAATGGTATGAATTGGGTTGTGATGCATTTGAGCTCCGGGGACAAATCACCTGGTCCCTAGTCTGAATTCGTTCACCATCTTTGGCAGGTTATTTCACCTCTGCGCTCTTTATGGTGCTGATAACTATGTCGGGCAGATGGGCTCAACGATTACTAGCTATTGTAATATTCAGACGTGTTATCCAAGCACAGATTTCCAAATGTCACTGCTGTGCTAAGAGCTCATAGGGAGGCAGTGTTGTCAGTGGTTGGTCATAGGGAAGACGGTGGATGGACAGAGGCAGGTCGTACATCTTGGGAGCGCAAAACTGCCTCAAGGTCATCATAGTGAAATGGGTCACCTGCGGCGAGAATTTCTGCTTCCTTTTTTTTTTTTTTTTTCCGAAGAGACGCGCGCGGGGCGCCCAGGTTCCTCAAGCTCTCCAGTCCCCAGGACCGTCGAATTTGCCTCATGGGTAGCAGCCAAACCGGCCCGAATTCAGGGGCTTGGGATTCTTTGGATCTCCGCTGAACACCATTGCCAAAACTCCAAGTGTCAGCCCCTTCCACAGATCGATTCTTGTTACCTGCCAGTTCAGTCCAGTAGCGTCTACAATTCCGCCGGGCCACTCCCCAGGAGTGCAGAACGCCTGGCTGCACCTTCCATTTCTAGGCCTGTAGCGACGCCTGGCGAGCGAAGGAAGAATAACTGCGCCTGCATATAGGCGCGCTTCTGCCAGCAAGCTGAGAAGCCCTTCTGGGTGGGGTCCTGCTGGGCATTCTTGAATGATGGCCAAGGGAAGCAGCAGACACTTCCCATGGGATCCTGGGATCACGAGGGCTCCCCAGAGTAGCCTTGACGGGGGCTTCTATTGCTCAGGTGACATCTAGGACCATCGGATTCCAAATCCCTTCCAAGACCTGGCAGAGGGAATTTAGGGACCCCAGGAAGGAAGGGGCAGGGCCGGGGAGGACACCGTCACTTAGACCTGGCTTTTCTGCCTCTGATGGCCCTGGGTCACCATAGGAGTGTGGCTGCCAACACCCGTTTCCTGCAGACTCAGCACCTGCCTGCCAGGGCCCTCCAGCTGATGGGAGGCGAGTCTTCTCACCCCTGCTAAGACAGCCCCCAGTGAGTACTGACTTCCCAAGACTAGGGTGCAAAATCGTGCACTCACAGTTGATGATGAGTGTGGCCTCCTGTGTCTGCCTCACAAAGGGCTCATATTTCCCCTCATTGCAATCTCCATGCCAACTTTGTCCCTGCTCTCTGTCCCTCCTCTCTATCCAATACACTGCAGGGCGGGCTGCAGGACTCCACTGCTGCTCTCAGGGTGGGGAGGTGCATGCTGCCTGGTCTGTCCCACCAATCTTTCCACCATCCCAAGCAAGAGGAAATCAGAATTTGGGAATGCAACTAGGGGGACAGGTACATGGAGTTGTCTTTCTACTGTCTGGGACTTGCCAAGTCAGATTAGGAAACACGGTCTGCGTTTTATGGTCTATCTGTCCAAACCAAGAAGGCAGGTCCCATTACTGCCACATTTTATGTATTGAGAAGACAGAGGCTTGGAAAGATAAGACCAAAGGACCAAAATAGTACTCTTCAGACCTGAGAGTTTATTTTTATTATTTTTTAACTTGGTGTAGGTGTGTGTGTGTGTCTGTGTGTGTGTGTGGGGGGAGGCAAAACCATCAGATTCACTGCAACTGGAATTACAGATGTGATCAGTCAGGTGGGTGCTGGGGACTGAACTCTGGTCCTCTGTGAGATCTCCTGCTCTGAGCTCCCAGCTCTGCCTCCACCACAGAACAGATGTCTTAAGGTTTTACATTTATTTTATTTATGTTAAGGGATGTTGATTTTTTTTTTTTGCTTATGACACAAAATATCCCTTTATTTGTTCATTAAAGTTCATTCATTATTCAATCTGTACGGGTATTTTCTCTTTATGCATATTAAAAGAAATTTGTTTGCGGCTGGGCATAATGAAGAAAGATATTCTTACAGCACATGGAAATCCCAGGCAAGAGGACTGGGAGTTTGAGGCTAGCCTGGGCTTAGGGAGGCCCTGTCTCAACAAATAACAATCAAACAAAATCTACAAAACAAAATAAAGTTGTTTGGGGCAATAGTGCCCAACCCAGTGTCTCCAGCTTTCCTAATGACGTGACCCTTTAAAAAGGTTCCTTATGTTGTGGGACCCCAGCCATAAAGTTATTTCACTGTTACATCATAACTGTAATCTTGGAACTGTTATAAATTGCAATATAAATATGCAGGATATCTGCTATACAATTCTTGAAAGGGTCGGGACCCACAGGTTGAGAGCTGCTGGCTTAAGAGGAACGCTAGGTTCCTGGAAGCATGGAAACACACACATGTGCACGCGCGTGTGCACACACACATACACTCACACTTACACACATTCACATTCACACACACATTCACACTCACACACTCATACACTCATACTCTCATAGATACACTCATTCTCACTCTCATACACTCACTATCACACATGCACTCACTCACATGCTCACACTCTCATACACATACTCACACTCTCATACTCATGCACATACACACACACACACTCACACACACACACACTCACATGTGCAGACAGGATGTGGGCATGTCTGGGTCCTCCAGGCTTCTCTTTGGCTGTTGTATTAATTACTTTTCGTGTTGTTTTGTCAAATTCCCTAACAAAAAGAAACTTTAGGGTTCATTTTGGCTCATGTTTGAAAGCTGGGTTCATCACTGGGGGAGGGGGTCTGTGACAAGAAGAAGGGTCTGAGCTGTGCCGGCTGGTGTGGGTGGCCGCTGGCCACGTTGCCCGCCACAGTCAGGAAGCAGGGAGGGTGAACCCTGTGCTCAGAACTTTTTCACCTTTTTATTCAGTCTGGGACCCCAGGATGAGTCTCTGTCTTCAGTCAAACCCCTCTGGATCCGCCTCTCTGGATTCGACGTCCCTGACACACCCAAAGGTGCATCTCGTCAGTGATTTGATCTTGGGGCATTCATCTAGATGGTATCTCAAGCTCCGCTCCCTCCCTCGCTGCCTCCACCTGGCCTCTGAGCCATTTGCAGCCCCTACCAGGCCCTCCCTGACTTTACCATGCTACACCCTGTACCTGACCTCTCCCCCTGCTTAGCTGGTGGGAGCACACCTGCTCACCCTCGGAGGCAAAACCTAGCTGAGAACTTGATTCTTGCCAAGACTTTTCTGTTCATTATAGGGTTACATAAATCTATTTTCATGCAGGCATATAATTAACTAATTACATAACGTACTTAGAGTAGCTCCTCACTTACCTCCAATGCTCTTCTTTCTCGTCGCCCCCCTCCCCCCCCCCGACTTTCTCCACTTGGACAGTCTCCCTCCTCCCTTCAAATCAACTACACATATATGGTTTTATGTACCTGCAAGGTCTAGGCTGCAAATGGTAGGGAATGTGGCATTTGTCTGAGACCGACGACTCATTTAATATGATTCTCTCCAGCCGTATCCCTTTTCTTATGTAAACAGTGCAACCCCATTCTTTTTAATGCTTGAGAAAAATTCTAGTATGTATACAAACTGCACTTTCTTTGTCCACTCGTCTATGAATGACACCTAGGCTGGTTCTGTCACTTAGCCATTGTATGTAGCACAGCAACGGTCGTTGATACCTGTGCTGTGAGCTCTGCCAACTTGAAGTCCTTGGGTAAATGTGCGGGCCTGGCATAGCTGGTAGGTCTATTTTTAATTTTCTTTGGGAGGGCCTCCCTACTAATTTCCATGGTGCCAGGCCTAATGACACGATTTAAGGTTATGCTACGAAGCCATAATAACGAAATCAGTGCTGTGCTGGCATAAAAACAGACACGCAGATCCATGGGGTAGGACAGAGGACCCAGCTATAAACACACAGAGGCCAGGGCCACCTGACTCTCAACAAAGACACCAAAAATGTAAAGTGGAGAGGTGACAAGCCCTTCAACAAATGGTGGCAGCAAAACTGGATTTAGTTTAGCTGCCTGTGCTTCAGCCGATATGAAAATCAGCTCAAATGGCTCAAAGACCTTCATGTAAGACCGGAAACTCTGAGACGGTTGCAGGAAGCAATAAGGACTTTCCATTTCAATATGTCAGCATGGGTGAGGGCTTTCTGAACAGGACTCCAGGATGGAAGGAAGGAGCATTAGTGGTTGACAATGGGAGTCGTGAAAGGAAAGATGTCCACCCAGTGAAACGAAACAACCCTAAGAATGAAGAGGCAGCCAATGGGAGAGATCTTTGCTAGTGAGACAGATGACAGAGAATATATTAGAATATACAGAAGCCTCAAAAAAAAAAAATCACAAAAATGTGAACATCCCAACTCAGCAAATGAACTAGAGAAACAAGCAGACAGTGCTTACATGGCAAGACACATGGATGAGAATGTGTTTAACATCACTGGCTGTCAGAGAGATGCTTCAAAACTACCCCGAGATCCACCTCACCTCCACAAAAGAACACAGCAGTCAGCAGGAAGACAAACAACTAATGCTTGGGCCAGTCAGACGGTTTGGTGCGTAAAGGCCTTCGCCACCAAGCCCGATAACCCGGAGATCTAGTCCCAGAGCCAGCATGGTGGAAGGAGAGAACTTTCCCCTCAAGTTGTCCTCTGACCTCTGCAGACATGTTATGACACATATGCACCCTACACACACACACACACACACACACACACACACACACACACACACACACTACGTTTTTTAAATGTTTAAAAAGTAAACAAAAGAGAGAGAAGTAGTTCTGGCTTCCTTTTTGTCTGGCTCTTCATCAGCATAGTTAGAAATTATATTTATTCAGTCATGTATTTGTTTGCTTTCGTGGGACAGCAGTGCCAAGGTCAGAAGACAGCTTGTCTCAGACCTGGCAGCAGGTATATAGAGCCAGCTCACCAATCCCAGCCCAAAGCTTTTCTGAAATGGGAAGGCCAGCCTCCCACCATCGGACCTAAGTCCCCTGCTCTCAAGCACAGCTTCTCCACTAAAGGAATGGACTCTGTGATCCGGCTCCTGAGATCCCCGAAGGCTCTCTGAGCCGTGAATAGTGAGGTCACAGCAAAAAAGATGGGCTCCAGATTTGTACAGCGTGGGGCGGGGGACACAGTCTTTCCAGAGGAGGTGGGTGTGGGTTTTTGAGCTGAGTGTGTGTTTGTGGCAGCATGGGAAACTGAGGAAGGTGGTTTCCCCGGAGTATCAGCTGTCAAAGGGAAATGCTGTTGGTTTAGGGGAAACCAATTTATCTAGTAAACAAGGCTGCCATATTGTGATCCATCTGGCAGGAAAGGAAGCCAAATGCCTCCTCCTACTGTCTGACAGCACCTACAAAACAGATCCCAGGGGACTTAAAGATCTAAGCAGAAAAACTAAATGCTTCAGAAGAAACTAAAAACATTAGAAGAAAATCTAGGAGTGATTTTTTTCTTTAAAAAAGATTTATTTATTCTTATTCTGTGTGTGTGTTTTCCCTGTGAATATGTACAGAAGTGGCAGTCAGGTCCCCTCTAACTGGGGTTATAGAGAGTTATAAGCTTCCGTGGGAGTGCTGGGACCCAAACCTGGGTCCTCTGAAAGAGCAGCCAGAGCTCTTAACCACTGTGCCATGCCCTAGAACACTGATTCTTTTACTTTGTATTTATGTGAGTACACTGTGGCTATCTTCAGACACACCAGAAGAGGGCATCGGATCCATTACAGATGGTTGTGAGCCACCATGTGGTTGCTGGGGATTGAACTCAGGACCTCTGGAAGAACACAGTGTTCTTAACCACTGAGCCATCTCTCCAGACCCAAAACACTAATTCTACACTAATTCTTGAACTTAGGGAATGAGACAACTCTAAAAACAAAAAAAAAAAAAGAAAAAGAAAAAGAAAAAGAAACCAGCGTGTGTGCTGGAGTGTGTGTGTTGTTTACATTTGTTTAAAGACCTATTTTTAATGATGGTTTTTAAATACTTTAACTTTTCTTTTAGCCCATCACCCACCACAGGTAGTGGGAAAGAAAGGATTCAGAGAAGTGGAGCTGTTTAAAAGTTGTTCTTTAGAGCAACTCCCCTCTATGTTGTCAGGAAATCAATAGTTTAGTTCACAGATCAGCAATGGCAGCTCGGTCCATTCACAAACACTTTACAAATATACCAAACACAAATCAGCAGCGATTGGCATGACCTAGCAAAGACAGCCAGGCCTCAGCCTCAGCACGAGTCAGCAAGAGGGGCCAGGATCACCAGGGACACCAGGAAAAGTTCTCTGCTGTGCCTCTTTCACTGAAGTAAAGATCAGAGAAGACGAGAGACCAAGAAGCGTTGCAGAGCTGGCTCTACAAGCAAACCCCTCTCACAGTCTGTTCAGCTCTGTTTATACTCCCTTCTAAACATCACGCGTCTTCCATGGGTCTTGCCTCACCACTTGTCTTGCCTCAGCATGTGAGTCTGTCCTAGCAAAACTTTACATGTGTCTGTCTCAGCTGACATCACTCTGTCAATCTGCTCGAATCCCCAGAAGCCGCAAGAAGCCACAGCACACCACCACTTTTTTGGGGGTACGTTTTTCCTCTATGGAGTCCCACAAATAGAACTCAACTACTCAATATAAGGGGAACCAATACGTGTGTGTCGTTGGAAAAGAGTCCTTACATCACATGTCCTTTCATCTGCTTGCTTTAGCAGAGCATCCTTCACCTGTGTCTGCTTCAGTTAAATGTTCCTTCCCAAGTCTGCCTGAGGGAAACATCCTTTCACCTGTGTCCACTCCAGAATAACACTCTGCCACATTTTGCCTCAGCAAAACACCATCAGACACAACTGACTTTCCAAAGAAGCTTTCAGTTTCCACTTCAGTTGTGAGCCACCATGTAGGTGCTGGGAATTGAACCTGGGTCCTCTGGAAGAGCAGCCTGTGTCTTAATGGCTGAGCCATCTCTCCAGTCTTCTTAAGTAAGACAGGTGACTGAGAAGCTGAGACAGATAGAGAGAGCGGGAGAGGGAGCGGGAGAGAGAAGAGAGAGAACTTGTTCATGAAAAATTATTTGGCATAAGGTTTCATGGGTAAAATCTAAAGGGCAAGAAACAAACAATAGATTGAAATATATGTAGCCGTTTGAATCCCGCTCTCCCGATTCCCGCGTCTTGTGGGGAAAAAAAAAAAAAAAGAAATATATGTAGCAAAGAACTAATATCATTTCTATATAATAAACTATATACCAATAGGAGGCGAAAATAAAAATCAGGCAGAGGCACAAGTGCATGTGGGAAGACAAAAAAAAGCTCTGCACTTACAGAAGAAGAGAAACAAAACAAAAAAACAAAAACTCTGATCAACTAGCATAACTTATTCACAGCTGTGGGCCTCCCCTGCTCCCCCCCCCCCCCCGGTCAAACCATATACATCAGTATGGTTCATTTGCTACGAGCAATGAGCCAGTGTTGATATTACGATTAAAGTCCACAGTTATTCAAGTTCCCTTAGTTTGTACTTAGGGCTCATTTTCTGTTCCAGTGCCCATCAGGACATGTGGTACCCATTTCCTGGCACTCCTCTTGGTGGCCTAGGTCTGTTTTTCAGATCTTGGTTCTGATGACCTAACAGTGTGAGCAGTGTTGTTCAGGCGAGGGGGTGGCTCTGTTAGACTCTGATGATATCACCTGTTCCCGCCTTCCTCCCTGACTTAGTCAGAGTTTCTATTTCTGCACAAAACATCATGACCAAGAAACAAGTTGGGGAGAAAAGGGTTTATTCAGCTTACATTTCCACATTGCTGTTCATCACCAAAGGAAGTCAGGACCGGAACTCAAGCAGGTCAGGAAACAGGAGCTGATGCAGAGGCCATGGAGGGATGTCACTTACTGGCTTGCTTCCCCTGGCTTGCTCAGCTTGCTTTCTTATAGAACCCAGGACTACCAGCCCAGGGATGGCACCATCCACAATGGGCCCTCCCCCCTTGATCGATAATTGAGAAAATGCCTTACAGGTGGATCTCCTCAAGGGAGGCTCCTTTCTCTGTGATAACTCCAGCTTGTGTCAAGTTGACACATACAACCAGCCAGTGCACTCCTCCCTCCCCCGCCTCTCCTGATCCAGCAGGTATTCCTGACTCTGTATCTCTGATCTCTTTGTTTGTTACTTTGGCACAGGTTCCTACTAAGTTTCCCAGGCTGGCCTTGAACTCACGCTAGCCCAGGTTTACCTTGAGCTTGCAGGCCTTTTGCCTCAGCTCCTAAGAAGCTGGGACCACAAGTCTGCACCAGCAGGCCTGAGTGTCTCCATCACAGGTGCCACACTCTCCTCACAGCTCAGATCCCAGATGGGACCCTGGTCACTGTGAAGGCTCTCTTTCCTCCAAATATAAGCAGAAAGGTAGACCTGTAGTTCACAGCTAAGGGGAGGTCATGGCATCTCCCTGCCCCTTAAGATGTCTATATAAGGGTTGGAGAGATGGCTCAGCAGCTAAGAGCACTGACTGCTCTTCCAGAGGTCCTGAGTTCAATTCCCAGCAACCACATAGTGGCTCACAACCATCTGTAATGGGATCCGATGTCCTCTTCTGGTGTGTCTGAAGAGAGCAATGGTGTACTCATATACAGTAAATAAATAATACTTGTTAACAAGATGTCTATATAGGAGCTGGAGTAATGGCTCAGTAGTTAAGAGCCTGCTCTTCCAGAGGACCCAGGCTCAATTCTCAGCTCCCACATGGTAACTAACAATTGTCTGTAGCTCCAGTTTCAGGGGATCTGACATCCTCACACAGACATACATTAGGGCAAAACACTAAAGCACATGAAAAAAGTAATTTAAAAAAGACATCTGTATAATTTGTTTAGAATTCTGTCCCACTTCTTGATGGAGCCAGGCACTTCTGGTATCAATATGAACAGTGTATTTATAGTTACTTTGGGTTCTGATCCAATTTAATTTTGCTGTTCATCGTAATGTGTTGTTTATCAATCGGTGAGTGAGGGTGGGGGTGGGGAGGGAGAGTGGGGAGGGTTGGGGGTGGCTGAGAGTAAAGAGCTGTCACTCCAGGGATTGTCTTGTTTATTTTTCTAATGCTCTGCCTCCCTGACAAGGGCTGGAGAGCTTGCTCTGTCCCTCCAATTTTGGGGAATCCATTTTCCTCTTCTGACCTCCTCAGATATCAGGCATGCTGTACACATGCATGCATACGGGCGTAAACTCATATGCATAAAATAAATAAATCTTAATTCTTAAAAAAAAAAACACCCTGACAAAAGCAACTTACTAGAGAAAGGGTTTATTTTAGCTCACAGTTCAAGCTACAGTTTTCATGATCGAAATCAAAGCAGCAGGAGCTTGAGGTACCTGGTCACATGGTGTCCACAGTCTGGAAGAGGCCTGAGTGCACCGCTGCTGGGCTACGTTTCCTTTATGCTGTCCAGAATCCCAGGAAATGGTCACACCCACAGTGGGCCCGCCTTCTCGCTTCATTTAACCAAATCAAGATGGCCGGCCACCTCTGTCCCCAGGCATGCCCTGGCTCACCTCTTAGGTGGTTTCAGGTCCATTCAAGCTTACAACAATAATCATTCCAGAGGGGTGGAGCCAAAGATTGGGACCTGGAAGTTCTGATAAGTCAAAGAACTAAAGAACAGCAATGGAAATCGTAGCCCCTGCTTTTTACAAAGAGGGTACCTACTATCTCTCATTTGTCGCCTGGCGGCCATACTGCTCCGCCCCCTAGCTAGTCTCCACCCAGTGGATTCCCTAGGGCATTGGTTCTCAGCCTTCCTAATGCTGCGACTCTTTAGTATAGTTCCTCACGTTGTGATGACCTACAACCATAAAATTATGTCGTTGCTACTTCATAACTGTAATTTTGATACTATTATAAATTGTAATGTTAAGTATCTGATATGGGACTCCAAGGGGGTCGGGACCCACAGGTTGAGAAACGATGCTCTAGCATCCCTGGGAATCGTGTACAGAGGTTCCCATGCTGCTTCAGTGGCTCTCCTGTGCGTGTAGGACATTCAGACTCAGTGTGGCGACCCACTGTGCCTTCTCCTGGGTGCTCCAGTCAAATGTTCTTCAGAGAGTCGCACCTAAGGCAACAGTCCCTGTCCACAGCCGTTTAGCTCCTGTCCATCTGCTCGTAGAGAATTTGAGGTGTTGGTCATCTTCCCCTCCCCCACGAGTCTTTGGATCCGGAAGCCACCTATGTTGGTGGCTGGCTATGTAGCCAATGCTTTGATCAAATCATCAGGCCATCAGGTGGAACAGCCCCCAGAGGCACCCTGTGTTCAGCTGTGAGCTGGGGAGAGGACAGGAGAGCTAGCAACTCCATCTTTAGACTCCTTTGGTTTGTTTAAGTGATTACAAAGAACAGAACATGTAGTACGTTGACTTATAATTAAAAAGAAAATCCAATAAAGTTAATAAAAAAAGAAATTAAAGTTTTCATTTCCTGGGGACTAAACAAGAAAGCAGCAGACGGGAGCGCAGGTGTCTCCTGAGGCTGGCGGGAGTAAAGAACGCTGGAGGGCGTCGGGGAGTGGAGGGGTGAGAGAGACAGGGAGGTAGGTGTTGGAATTGAGACTGTGGGGCTGTATGCCAGGGGGCTGGGAGGCGAAAGTGGAGGCTGGGAGCCATCGAAACTGAGATGTTCAGTCGTCTGGCTTCATGTGGGTTTATTGTGAGGTGACTGACGGGGAGTGTGGCTTGTGGAGGTGGCAAGAGCTGGCCACCCTAGGACACCACCACTGAAACACGAACAGCCTGTGGTACTACTCATACATACATGTTCTTGTCCCCAGAGCCTTTTGGCGTTATTCGTGTCTCATTTCCCCAGCGATAAAATAGAGATTGGCACAATATTCCAAGGGTCCTCCAGCGTGGATGTCTGTCTCAATGGACGCTGAGTCCTGAGATACGTGGGAAGTGAGGTTGGGTTCGGGTGCAGCTGGAGTTGTAGCCCCATTCTGTGATAGAGGCTCCCCAGTAGAAGGCTCCGCCTATGGCCAGCAGAGGGCGCTGCAATGCCGCGGCATTTCTCGTGGCTCGGTACAGACACTGGATTTGCACGCCAGCTGTCCATTACTTCTTGCCTGGAGGGATCTTTGCCTCGGACCTATCAGGTCGAGCCAGAGTGTCCAGCAGCACTCCGGTGTCTGCTTCTTTGGGTCGAAGAGATGAGACTGGTCAGGAGCCTGTCAAAAATTATTCCTTCCAGGTCCCAGCCTCCCCTCTCCCTGCTCTGCAGTCTTTGCCTATAGTGCCATTTCTAGGTGTTCATCCAATTCTTTCTCGCAGCAGCTGAACAGCCTTGTGAGCTGTTTTCTGAAATATAGAAGCCCCCCTCCCCAGAGATGGGTCCCTCCAGTGCTAGAGGCTCTGCTACCTACACCTATGTTCTATCACGGCCTTCTAGTCCCCAGCTCAGCTTGCGATTTTCCCCTCTTCTGTGACAGGACAGTTGGGGTGATGTCCCTCCTTCACAGTAGGCAAAGAGACAGGGCTAGAGTGGCTCCTGCCTGGTGGATGCTCTAGACTGGCTGTTTTAGGCAGTTGAATCCCAGGCCAGCCTATTTCTGGCCAGCCCTCCCTCCCCCTCCCAGCTTCCCTAATCCCCACAACTTCTGATGCCTCCCACTTGGAGGCGGTCTGGGAAAGGTCATGGTCTGGATCATTTGGGACCTGGGGCCCCTTGCTTCAGTATCTTGTCTGGCCCCGTTTTCTGCAGGCACTTCATTGCTTCTGCTACCCTATGCCTGGCAGAATCTTGGGTTTCTTTGTCTCTGTCTGCCTTACCCCAATCTCAGACAAGGTCTCAGGTCCTTGGAGTCATTGTGTGACTGAGGATGACTTTCAACTTCTGATCCTCCTGCCTCCGTAATTCTTTCCAAGGGCTTGGACTACAAACCTGCACCACAGCACCTAATTTTATGCCATACTGGGGATTCCTGCAGGCACAGCAAGCATGCTACCAACTGTGATACATCCCTGCCCACTGGCTGTCTATTTGGTCCCAAAGTCAAAGGAAGTTCTGTCACCTCTCATTTGACTAATTTGTACCTTCTGACATTCTGAATATCTGGGCTACCTGCCCTGGAGTTCACTGGGTACCTGGTGGGACCAAGAAGACAACAGAGCATCTTGGGACTCCCTCATGGCCAAGCTCTTAGCCTCACTGTGTGACTTGGAGGAGAGACCCCTGTCAGATGCTCAGATATCAAAGGAACCCACTTAACCCTTTCTGCTTGCCCTCTGCTGCATCCTATCTCTTGGTGCCTAGGATTGAGGGTCCCATTAGACTGAGTCAGAGTGTGGGGATCCACAGGAGTGAGGCCAGACCACTGGGGATGCTGGGAAGGGTGTTTCAGGGCTAGCTTCCTAGGAAGAGTGCCCAGCATGCTCAGCTGTGTGGCAAGTGGAGTAGAAAAGGTGACTCTAGCCAAGCGGGGGTGGGGGTGGGGGTGGGGTGAGGGTGGAGGGATGGCTCAGTGGTTAAGAACAGGTACTACTCTTCCAGAGGACTTAGGCTTGATTCCCAGAATTCACCACTGTCTGTGACTCCAGTTCCAGGGAATCTGAAGTGAAACTCACACACATGATAAATTCTCTGGAGGGACTGAGCACCCAGTCCTGGGCCAGTGCAGAGACGCATCCACAAGACGCATCCACGCTTGCCTCTGCTCTCCATTCTGTTCTGTCAGCTGTGGGGATCAGGTCAGCGGGCCACTCCTCAGGATGTCCCATGTCACGAGCTGCTGAAACATAAGATGTAGGGAGCGGCACGGACCTGTGCAGACAGGCCCACCCAACCAGGAAGTCCTGGGTTAGGCATCTGCTCATGCCTAGGGCTGCCCAGTTCTGAGCAGGGCCCTGAATGACAGGATGGCAGGGTGGTTATGACCCTGACAAAAATTCGCTTTACTGTGAGACTCTGGCAAGGAAGCCCCTTTATCTTCTGAGCCTCACTTTTCCGACCTACAAAATGGGCCAACAGTATCTCCAACGGCTATGTAGTTAAATGATAGAGTCTAACAGCAGCTTTGAAAGCTAAGTCTGGGCAGATACCAGGGAAGCTCCTAGGACTGATTCATGCCCCTGCAACAAGCTTGGAGTCTGCTCTGTCTCTAATCCCACTCTGTAGATGAGACAACTCCATTAAGCTGCAGAGGCAGAGCACAGGGCAAGCATCCCCAGAACCAGATCTATCTTTATTGCTCATTAATACTTGAATTCAGGTTACAAATATTCAAACTCTCACTGAATCCACCCAGTGAGCCTATGGGCAGGGAACCAAGACCCAGAGAGGGTGTGACACTTACCCAAAGGCACACAGCATAGAGGGGTTGAAAACAGCATCGTCTGTCTGGCTCAGGTATTCATGTTCTTCTCTGGAAATAAACCCAAGTGATTGTCATGAAAGTAGAGATTTCAGGAAAGTATAAGAACTCTGCTTTATAAACGGAGGGCTGTGGCCTGTAAGACCTGGAAGAGGGCAGGAGCCAACCTCTTCTGCCTTTGATGCACGAATGAACAACAGTGAGTTCTGTTGGTATGGCTGGGAGAGAGTGAGCCTGCTGAAATGGGATTTGAAGGATGCGTAGGAGTTTTCCAGGTAGACACAAAAGGAAACACATCAAGGAAGAGGGAAGAACATGAGGTTTAGAGGTGGGAGGGTTTATGGTGGATGAAGGAAGAAGCTCCTGGCAGAAGGCAGGGCCACATGCTACGGTTTAGATGTAGCTGGATGGACCCCAGTCTGGTGTCCTGTTCCCCACATGGTGAAGGGAGAGGTCACAGAATCCATGAGCAGTGGAACCTGGTGGGATGACTTTAGGTAAGCCACATACGTTCATACAAGTGAAATAAAAAAATAAATTACTCAATAAAATGAAAACTCCAAGCCTAGGGGCCAGCAAGGTGGCTCAGTGGGCAAAGGTTCTTATTACACAAGCTTGGTGATCTGAGTTCAATTCCCAGAACCTACATAAAGGTAGAAGGAGAGGGTCAACTCCGTAAATTGTCCTCGGACTCCCAGTGCACCATGTGGCATGTGCCCTCCCCATCATGCAAGCCGATGTGTACACAAGTATATGTGAAGACATACTACCACAGGTGTCGGCACAATGGGTACATAGGTGGGTGCCCAGGACTCTGTTTTCACGTGTGCACAATCCCAAGCACACTCTGCATGTGTGTGTGCGCACTCTAATGATCTAAATGGAGGTGTGAGACTGTGTGTGTGTGATGGGGCCAGTATCTTAGGATGAATTCTAGTCAAGGTAGGATGTAGAGAAGCAAGCCCTAAGAAAAGGTTCAGCAGCCTATGAAATTTCGATTCTAGGGTTGCTTAGAAATGGCCAATTAGGAAACACATGCAAACCAGATGTAAATGATATGCAAATAACCAAGCTTCTCCTTCCTGGCTGGGGCTGAGGTCGTAGGAATATTCCTGGAGCCTTGAGGGCAAGAGCAGTGGAAAGTGTGGGCTCCGGTTCAAAACCTCACAAGACCCAGAGTCTTCCACGAGATCCCTTGGGATGTTTCCAGCTGCTACTAAGCCTGGTTCCCAGCTGTGAGGTGGCGGTGGGGGAGGGTAGAAAGGGGGGAAAGGAGCTCCCAGACTCTACCGGGGAGAATGGATGTCACAGTGACAGCTGGCCTAGCATGCATTCACTAGTTAGGCCCAGTTGTTGGGGCGCCAGGGTGAGGGATCAAGGGTAGACAGGGCCTCCGAGATGGGCTTGCAGGGCTCTTCCGAGCTTTCCTTGGCTTTCATAGCACAGATCATAATGGTGGAGGAGCCCCCCTCCCCCCATGTCTACAGAGGACCTGAGTTGACTCAGCACAGCGCCAGCAGGCCAAGACTGTCCCCAGCGTGTTTGTCTATGTGCCAAGGAGGACGCCGTCTGACTCCAGCACGCGGGCTGCACGGGTAGTGCACGCGCCAGCCTTCACCCTCTGTCCACACCATCCACCATCCGTGGAGCCAGTTCACCAGCTCTGGGGCCATGGCCTCAGTGCCCAGCCTCTAGACCCGGTGCAGTAGCAGCCCACAAATGCACTCCAGTCCCGGCAGGGTCCTCCTCCCACATTCCCACGCTGGTGTCTACAGCAGGGCCCAGCAGGAGGGTACGCGGTTTCCAGGCCCCACACACTCCGCTCCCCACTCTGTCGATTCAGTTTCCGATTCACACGCAGCTGGGGGTCCAGCTGCCTCTAAAGTTGGGGATCCGTTTCTCTTCCCTAAGGCAGGGGCTGCAACTCTTCACTTGAGGTCCCTGAAAGCAGGATCTGTGTACTTCATTAGACTAGAGAACTCCAGAGCAGTGACTGCCCTACTGTCTCCTAGCAGCCTCTTCAAGGCAGGGTTCCGAACTGTCTCTTGGTCTGGGACGGTGGACAGACATCTTGATTTGCCTCGAGCCTAACTAAAGGCCCTGTTGGAATTCATAAGAAAATATGAAGGTCAGAAGAGGCTGTAACGACTGTCCCATTCCCATAACAGAACAGGGAAACTGAGGCTGGAAGAATGGACATAGCTTGCCAGCGGCCCCCATCTCCTAGCTTAGGCTCGCTCCTAGGTGTTTTCTGGTCTCCAGCCTGTTCCTGTTCACAGGTCCCCTCCCCCAGATGAGGGTGAACCTCTGGCCACAGCTCACTGCCCTTGCTGGTCCCACTCTATAGTCACTGGGTGAGCTTAGGGGCGGGGCCAATAGACAGTTACAGCTGGAATTGGGGCGGGGTTGTAAGAACCTCAGGGACCCTCAGTTGGGTAACTATTCCCAGGGAGAGACTTCTGAGATGAAGCCCCTGGCCGCTGCCCAGAGCAGCAGGTTCCCGAAGGATACACCACAAGCTCGTGTGTGTGTGTGTGTGTGTGTGTGTGTGTGTGTGTGTGTGTGTGTGTGTATACCACAGGGCTGCTTGCTTCTGTCCTGGCCCTTTGGGAGCTGGTGAGAAGCAAGGCCTGAAGAAGACCTCAGCCTCAGCAGCAGAAAATGGTGTCTCTTTCTCAAGGGCTCAGCTTCATGGAGTGTGGCCAGCTTTGGCCTCAGACAACACCACTGTGAAAGGAAGGTATGGCCCCTGTTCTTAGGGAGCGGAAGGTGGCCAGCCTGACCCTCTCTTCCACAATCCATAAGCCATCCCTTTCCTTGCAGCTGGTCAGCGTTGGCTTGTCTCCTGCGGGCTGGGATCCCTGAGACTCACCTGCCTCTTGTGTGCTCAGCCCGTGTAGAGCCTGGCCCGTGGCAGACGTCCACGAAACACTGGGATTGAACGGCGTGCTTTGAGAACCACAGTCCAGCTCCAGGGAGAATCCAGTTCCCTTGTCTTCACCAGGAGGTCACTAGGAGGTCACCAGGAGCTCGAGCACACACTTGCCTTATCAGGGCTCCCCACCTGTCCTCCAGCCAGCAATGCTCCTCTCCAAGCTCATATCCCAGCAGTCCCTCTGGGCCTTACCCCTTCCATGGTTCCCCACTGCTTTTGCGGACGCCTCAGGTCTGTGCTTGGCATTCCCAGCTATTTCTCTACTGGCCCCTTGAACATTCTTACCCCACCCCAGACTCAGCCATCTCTAGAAATCCTACGCATGCCTCTTCTCCCTTACCTGCCTGGGCCATGCGAGGCCCCTGCTCTGTGGGTCCTGTTACCCTGTGTATCTCTCAGCATTTGTCTGGCTCCCATGGTCCTGGAACCAGGGCACTGGGACAGACCCCACACCCCAGCGCTCTCTGCTCTGCCTCCTCCTGGGCGCGTTCCCTTTGGATCCCCCCTCTATCACTAGTCACATCAGGACAGACTTGTTGGTGATTTGCTTGTGTGTTCAGCATGAGCTCCAGGTGGCTGTGCCGGTTACCACCTTGGGCGAGCCCCGCTGTCCTAACCACAGTCGGCAGGGCTCAAGGGCAGTCTCTGTGAGTCTGCAGGCGTCACCTTCCCTTGTGCTCTCAGAACCCCGTGTTGTGTGATCATTGTCATTTTACAAGAAGGCAGACACCTCTCACCTTGACCAGGGACATGGGTGGGAGTGAGAAGCTGTGAGCAGAGCTGGGCTCCCTCTGGAGCGTCCTCCACACCCTGCTGTAGCTATCCTGTTCTACTTCCGGCTATCTATACCCATTTCCGGCTTCTCTGTCTCAGAGTTGAGGGGAATTGGAAATCAGAGGGGGAAACCACTGACCAGACAACAACCTCCAAACTCTGGATTTCTGGGAGTGAAGTGTGTATCTTACGATTCTGTAAGAATAAACGAACTTGGAGCCAAGAGGGCAGTCTGTATAGACAGTCTGCTGGGGTGGTTCACGGTGGAGGCAGGGGATAGACAGAGATATTTCAGAGGACTACTTGGGTCCATGCTGGGAGAGAGTTAAACCACCCCCTGCCAGTCTGTTTGTTTGTCTGAGATGTCCCCTCTTTGCCCTTCTTCCTAGGCTAGCCACTGCTAGCCAGCCCAGCTGTGAGGCTGTCTGGAGCTGTCTGGAGCTGAGGGGTGTGAGGACATTTGGGTATCTAGGCAGTGAGACAAGGCCCCTGGGTTTCTGAATTCCACACTGCGAGGTAAACAACCCAGGAACTCCCACAGTCTGGAGTTGCTAGCTGCCTGGGCAGGAGGGCTGGTGATCGCTTTTCTTACATAAGAATGGACTGTGGAAAGATGCTGGGGTCCTTAGCTGGAGAAAGAAGATAAGAACACAGGACAAAGAGGTGGCTTCCAGGATGACCCCATGTGTGGTAGAGCTGGGAAAGATCTCCTGGTGCCACCTGTGGGGCACGACCTCCCCCAGGCTGCCTCCTCTCTCCAGGCTTCTGGCACTTGCTAGCCTGAGTTTAACCCCCAATCCTCCATGTTTACAAGACCCACCATTCCTTCTAGTGTGCAGCCTGTCTTTGATAATCTCTGCTGCTGGCTGGTCTCTAAGATCCCTGAGGTGTCTAGGCTGTGGTAGAAGAAGAAACATGTAAGGTAGGATTCTTGACAAATGTCTGAGATGAGATGCCATCATCATGTCACAAGTGTCCATGCCTCCCCAGTGTCCCTACCTTCTTTCCAGTCTGATCATGGACACTGTGTCCCGGATTGTACTGTGTCCTGGATTGTATTGGCTGGTTTTGTGTCAACTTGACACAGCTGGAGTCATCAGAGAGGAAGGAGCCTCAGTTGGGGAAATGCCTCCATGAGATCCAGCTGTAAGGCATTTTCTCAATTAATCATTAATGGGGGCGGGCCCAGCCCATTGTGGGTGGTGCCGTCTCCAGGCTGGTGGTCCTGGGTTCTATAAGAAAGCAGGCTGAGCAAGTCAAGAGAAAGCAAGCCAGTAAGCAGCACCCCTCCATGGCCTCTGCATCAGCTCCTGCCTCCAGGTTCCTGCTTGGCTGGAATTCCTGTCCTGACTTCCTTTGGTGTTGAATGGAGGCGATGTGGAAATGTGAGCTGAATAAACCCTTTACTTCTCAACTTCCTTTTTGGTCATGGTGTTTTTGTCACAGCAATAGAAACCCTAACTGAGACACAGATGTGTAATGTTTATGATTTCTTTTTGCTAGAATAGGTCTCTCCCCTCCCAACCCCCACTGAACTCAAAGAGCTGTATGTCTGTATGTCTGTGTATGTTGAACCCATGGCCTCTGTACATTAGCCAAGCAATCTCCAATTGAACTACATACACCCTGAGCAAAAAGTGACTTAGATATGTGGGGCTGGCTTGAGAAGGGAGGTCCCAGAGCTCAGGGGCCAGACCTTAGCTGCTTCACAGCCCCACAGTACCAGTGCACTTCAGTACCCTTCATTGAGTCAGAGTGCAGACCAGGCCTCCTCCAGGGGGCTCATACCATCTGCTAGTCTCACAGTCTGACAGGGCAGAAGTCTGTGGAGTGAGCTGTCTGGAGGTGACAATGGCTTTGGTGGAGTGGTGTGGCTTAAGGTGACCCTCCACTGAGTCACACATTCATGTAATCCTCTCCCTTTCAGTGTGACAGAGATGTGTCCCAGGTGATGGTTGTGATGGAGAGACAGGGTTTAAGCTCAGTGGATTTACAGTCATCAGAGAGTGGTGACTCTGGCTGGGCCTGACTTCATCTCGTGAAGAAGAGGCACGGAGGCCCTCCCTGAGGTCAGAGATGCTCCTTCTGGGCCTGAAGAAGTAACGTTCCCTACTTGAGGGACCCTGGAGATGCCTCAGGGCCAGGAACAAAGGTGGCCTTGGCCTCAGTGAGCTAAACGCAGCTCCAGACAGGTGCTCACTGAGCAAACCACAAGAACTGAAGTGTACCAATGACCACATGACCTTGGAAGGGAACCCTGAACTCCACACCTGTATCCTGAACAAAGACCTCAGGCTGATAACCCAAGGGACTGACTGTCATGTCTCACAGGTGTCGTTCTGAGCTGTGGGATTGTGGGTTTGCTTACTCAGCACTGGGCACAGGGACACCTAAAGATACCAGAAGTCCCAGAGAGCCGATCATGGGGACTGCAGGGTCACAGAGAACCGGAGGCTGAACTCGGGTCTGACCATGCCCATTCCTCCCAGTTTTACCCACTGCTTCTACTTCCCCACTATCTCCACTCCTAGGCCCAGCCTGGTGCCTGAGGTTCTTAACTCAGTTAACCCATACAGAGCACAGCTGGTCTAAGTGGTTATTCGGGGAGCACAAGGTTTGTGATTCCCAGACTCTGGGGCATCACAAGGACAATGCTAAACCTGTTCCAAGCACACACCCCAATCCCAGGGCCAACTGCAAGGCCCCAAATGATACCCCAACCCCTTCCCTGTCCTCACCACCCCCCTCCCACAGGGCTGGCGCCACCTGAGGCTCAGACAGCCCAGGCAGACAGCAGCTGCCCCCTTCAGCTCTTCTCTGCTTCTTGCCCCCAGGCTGCCTGTGGAGGAAGAGTTCACAGCCTCCATAGTAGCTCAGCAGCTGGGGGAGCCCAGATGTGGGAGAGCCTAGAATATGGGATAGTGTTACATTCAAACAGCCTGCCAGCTTCTCCAAGGAGACAGGGATGGTCACAGTGTCTGGGAACTGGGAACAGAAGGGTGTGAGTGTGTGTGTATTTCATTCTCCACTCTTATCCCTCAGCCCCTACTGAGTATAAGTAATTCAGAATCAGCTAAAAGGTAGGCTTGGTGAGTGGTCCTAGGTTTTCAATGAACAGAGGTGCTAACTACCCCTTCCTGTTTCCTGACCCAGCTGGCCCACTACTTGGCTGGAAGCCTCCAGCTAGAGCAGCTGGCAAGAAGAGACTGACCCCTGTCCAACACCTTTCTTTGTCCACAGTGAATGTACAGGATTTGGTTTCTGTGTGGACCCCTCCCCTCCTGGCCCCTGGCTCAGGGGCTCCATCCATTCTGTCTAGGCCAGGGCTCTTCTGGATGCACACAAAGAAAGCATCTCAGGTTCCCTGGTCAGAGGCACCTGCTCTTTGATCTGCCCCTCTTCTTTCCCCAGGGTACTGGGTGCTGCAGGGTGAGGCTCCAGCCAGGGACAGGCACCCAGAGATAAGATCTGGGATGGGAAGGAGCCTTAGATGAGAGCAACTTTAAAGTGCCGACACACATACACACACACACACACACACACACACTTCACCAAGCTCACTCCTGACTGCCTACCTGAGCTCTCCCCTCCTCCACCATTCCTGGCCTTCCTCCCAGATCCTCACTGGGAAGTTCTCAGATCTGGAGCCCCCTGGATCTTCTCTCCACTTTCCTAGTGGCCTGATGGGAAAGATACAGCGCAGGCCTGGACCACACTGCAACATAATAATCTGGGAGCTTGGAGGATGCCCCCTTCTGACTTCTCAACTTAGCAAGTTACCATTGGATTCCAGCATTTTCCTCATCCCCAGAATCCTTTGTCTTGTGTTTTGTTTTGTTCCTTCTGGGTTTCTCTATGTAGCTCTGTCTATCTTGGGACTCAGTCTTTAAACCAAATTAGTTTCAAACTCCAAGATCCCCCTGCCTCTGCCTTGGTGCTGGTATTAAAGGCATGTGCTACCACACCCAGATACCTCTCAGAATCTTAAAGAACACAACCATGCACCCACCAGGAAATGGCACCCTGCAGGGACTGGGTGGGTGCTCTGGACATGTGACAGACTCAGTGGCTGAGATCCTACATTGTAGCAGCTCCCTAGTCCACTGAGAGGTGTGCCCAAGAAAAACCCATTCCTTTTCTGATCCTGCTAGGGTGGGGGTAGGGTCTCAGGCGTGGTCTCTTGGACCAAGTACAATGCATGACACACACACCCCAACCCTCTTTTGGTTTACTTCCTTCATGCTTGTTTCTTTGCTTGTTGGAGTTTTGCTGTTGTTAGTTTGTATTGAGATAGGGTCTTGCCTTGTACCTCAGGCTGGCCTGAAATTCTCAAACCTCCTGCCTCAGCCTCCCAAGCCTGGGTTATAGGCATGGGCTGTAACCGTGTCTAGTCTTCCTTTATCTTTTGTGCCAGGCTTGCAGACCAGGCAGACTTGCAAGCAGTTCAGAGTTGGAACCCCAGCTCAGCCCCAGCTTACCACATACCAGTTTATGTTTTGGGGGAACTCTTTGGGCCGCCTTGGTTTCCACTTCTCAGCTCTTCACTGAGCTGCCAGCTCCTCTCCTCCTCTTCCGGTCATGGTCCCTCCCCTGAGGTGGCTTCTCTTTCATTTCCCACTCACACCCTCAGCCCCATCTCTACACCTTGTGCAAGCCTTCCCTCTTCAGAGTGCCTTCTGCTGCCTTCCTTTCCCTCTAGTCCAAAGGGAGACTCCTGGTGAGCCAAGAGACCAGACAAAGGTTTCAATCAACTGTAAGATCTAAAGCAGGAGGAGAGTGGGCCATCCTGGGTTTGGAGCTTCAGCCCAGGGTGGTATATCCAGCCCCTTGCACCCACGAACACCCATACATGCACAAAGGCAGAAAAAAAATGAGCAAAATATCTGAATAGGACACCCAAAAGACGAGGCAGAGACAGTAGATAACCATGAGAAGCACTCTGCTGTGTGTGCCAGAGATCTGGACATTTAAACAAATGAGGTACCACTCATTATGCACCTACCCCAATGGCCAAAACTGAAAGCAGTGACCAAATCAAGTGTCATTAAAGACACAGAGCAAGAGAACAGTCATTCCCTGCAGACAGGAATGCAAAGTGGCTAAAGCACTTGGGAAGACAGCTGGTAGCAATACTCAAATGTAACACATGGGACTGTTGTGGGCATTGCCCGCCGAGCTCAGCAGCCATTACTACTGTCTTTTTCCTTAAGGTTTATTTTTTCTGTGCGTTGGTGTCTTACCTGCATGGATGTCTGTGTGAGGATGCCAGATCCACTGGAACTTGAGTCACAGACAGTTGTGCGCTGTCACGTTGGTGCTGAGAATCGAACCTGGGTCCTCAAGAAGAGCAGCCAGTGCTCTTAACCATTGAGCCATCTCTCCAGTCCCCCATGATTACCATCTTAATTCAGGCAGCCATGATTACTGTAGGAACACCTGAGCAAGGTCAGGCCTGTGGATGTTCCCTCACAGAAGGGGCTACTGAGGGTCGTTAGACCCTCACCAGAGGTCCCATTCCCTTCTACCAGAGCACCCGCCCCTGCCAGCGGTGTGTAACTCTGCCTTCACAGGGTCCTGGAAGATCCTAAAGTGTAAGAGATAGGAGGGTGACTGAGGAGGGACTCCATCTCTGCAGATGTGAAGCATCTGGTGACACCGGTGTTTTAATCACTCATGCTCCCATCAGCATCTTAATTATGCTTCTCAAAGTGTCTTGGGTTCTGTTGTTGTTTTGTTTCATTTTGGGTTTTTGTTTTTTGTTTTTTGCTGTGAAGAAACACCATGATCATGGCAACTTTTAAAAAGGAAAATATTCAATTGGTGCTGGCTTACAGTTCAGTTTAGTCAGAGGTTTAGTCTATTATTATTATGACAGGAAACATGATGGCATGCAGGCAGACATAGCGTTGGAGGACAAGCTCAGACTTCTACATCTTGATCCGAAGGCAGCAGACATGGACTGTTTTTATTGGGCGTAGCATGTGCATATAAGCATACATATCTCAAGGCCCCGCCTCCACAGTGCCACACCTTCAACAAGATCACACCTCCTCCAGCAAGGCCACACACCTCCTAATAGTGCCCCATGGGCCAAGCATGCAAACACAGAGTCTATGGCGCCAAAGCTATTCAAACCATCACAGAAAGTAAGGCAAATAAACTCCCTGGTTTATCAACCTAACCTTGGCTGGAGCTGTTTTTATGGTTTGATGTTGATGCCCAGTGTGGGGTGGGCAGATGTCTCTCCAGGAAAAGTTAACGTAAATCATACCAAGCATCTATTCATCTGATTTGCAAATGTATGTCCTCAATGCACATATTATTATTATTATTATTATTATTATCATTATTATTATTATTTAGCAACTTTAGAGCTAGCTGTCAAGATCTGGAAGCAACTGAGATGTTTCTGTGGGCGAATGAATAAACAAACCAGGTACATCCATTCAGCAAATATTATTCAGTGATAAAAAAAAGACCCAGGGGAAATCAGAATGGGAATTTCTGAGTGAAAGAAGTCTGAAGACCATGAGGGAGAACCAGAATGTGATGGTGTAGTCAAACTATCACAAATATGAGCTGCCCTCCCTGAAGAGGACAAGAGGAAAGACGCCATGTGCCTTGGGAAATGAGTGTCTCTGAGATAAAGGCAGGCGCTGGTTCATAAGTGCTGTGCTTTAACTGATGAAGTCATTGGCTATGGGCTAATATTCTGATAGGCTCCAAACACATACTGGAGATAAATAGTTAAACAAGGGATTGGCAAGCAGCAGGAGCCAGGTTTCTTCCTGTGTGGTGGGAAGAAGGAGGGATGCAGTGATTGACAGGTTAGATGCAGATTACACACAGACAGATTTACCACATACATCTCTACGTTGCATGCACTAGCATGCTCTCACACACTTTCTTGCTCTGTCAGCTAAGGCCCAGGAGCCATGGTGTCCCGTTGGATATGAACACACTTCATGCCTACGTCCTGGTTTCTAATAATAAATCCAGCAGAAGGAACTTGGAGCCCTTAGAGAAATGGCTGACTTAGGATTTCAGCAGGTAACACAAGATGGTCCTGGAGTTTCTGTACGTGCCAGAGGTGAGCCTGTGCTTGAATTGGACAGACCAAAGCTTCACGGTGATGCTGAGAGGGCGCTGAGAGGGCACAGGAGCTAAACGAAGGCACTTCTAAAGATGCCTCTCATGGGTAATCATGGATGCTTTGTTTTTTGTCCCTCACGATTTTTTGATACAAGATCTCATTTTGTAGCTCAGGCTAGCTTCACAGTTGTGAGCCATAGGATCTCACTCTGTAGCCCAGGCCAGCTTTACAAGTTGTGATCCTCCGACCTCTTGCTCTCAAGGGTTGGGATTACAGGCATGCACGGCCATCCCCTGGTCCGATCGTGGAAAATGGAAGCAACAAAATTAAGTGGTGTTGGGGAGGGGATGCTGCTCCATCTTGTAGACTGATCACCTGCATACCTGCTCACCCCCTGAGCTTTGATTCCCAGCACTGTATAAATTGCACGTGAAGGCACGAGCCAGAACTCAGGAGGTGGAGGCAGGAGGATCCGAAGTTAATGGTCATCCTTGGCTACATAATATGTTCAAAGGATGACCTGAGATATATGAGACCCTCTCAAAATTTTTAAGCAGTACTATGATAAATTGTCACGCCCCACTCGTCCAGCAAGGAAGACACAAACAACCGGATCCTTCTCAACAGCCTTTATTGCAGAAGCGCTCTTTGAGTTTTCAGGAGGAGACACCGAATGCCCAGGGTGAGCTGCTTATATACCCTCAGCCCTGGGGGGGTGGGGGGGAGAGCTTGTGGAGGTGCGGTGATTGGTCAGAACTGCAGTGCCTTATTGCATTAGTATACCCCGCCTGGGAGGGGGCTAGATTGGTCAGGATCGTGGTACCCCATTAGCATACCCCGTTCGGGAGGGGTTTGGCCCCAAACTGAGTTGACGCATGCACAGTGGCACTATTTACTAGTAGCCGATACCAGAGGCCAAGGCCGGCACCATCTTGACAGGCCGAGTCGGGTCGGCGGCCTACAATAAATCATATCACATAGTATAAAATAAAACATCTATGAATCCACACTACTGTAAACAAATGACTGACCAGGCATGGTGGTGCTCACCTGTGATCCCAGCATTCAAGAGGAAGAGGTCAGAGGATCACAATATTAAGGTCTAGCCTAGCTTACACTGTGAGCTTCAAGTCAGCCTGTGTTACTTAGAGAGACTCAAAAACACTAAAATGAAATAAAACAAAAGATAAATAGAGAGAAGACACATCTAGTGTAAACTTCCAAATGCAATCTGTATAGTCTGCTGTCTGTACCCAGGAGTCCACATCTGGAGATTCATCTAACCACACTTCCAAAACATCTGGGTGTGGAGCAAGCATTTCTAAAGAGGTTTAGGAGGTAACTCAATAGTTTAAGAACACTGAGGGTCCAGGTTCAATTCCCAGCACTTACCTGGTGACTCCTTCCTAGCTGTCTGTAAGTTCAGTCCTAGGAGATATGACATTCTCTTTTCTTCTAGCCTCTGAGGGCATCACATGCATGTGGTGTACCTGAGCACAGACATTCAGGCAAACACTAAAAAATATGCATAAAATAAAACAAACAGGGAGCTGGAGAGATAGCTCAGCGGTTAAGAGCACTGGCTGTTCTTCTAAAGGACCTGGGTTCAACTCCCAGCACCCACATGGCAGCTTACAACTATCTATAACTCCAGTTCCAGGGGATCTGATGCCCTCACACAGACGTACAGACATGCAAAGCACCAATACATTTAAATCAAAAAAAGTTAAATTTTTAAAAATTAAAAAACACTTTAAAGAGACCCTGTTTCAAAAAGAAAGAAATTAAGAATTTTTAATTTTAATTTTTAAAAATGAAATTAAAAATAGCAAGAAGCTATAGACAGCAATACTACACACATGTAAGACTTATATCCATAAATATATGAAAAACTCTGGAAATTCAACAACTAATAAGAAAGGTTCTATGTGTTAGCTACTCAATTTAGTAATTTTATAATTGTTTGTTTTTCTAGACAGGGTTCCTCTGCTAACAGCCCTGGCTGTCTTAGAACTTGCTCTGTAGACAAAGTTGGCCTTGAATTCACAGAGATCCACCTGCCTCTGCCTCCTGCATGCTGGTATTAAAGATGTATACATCACTGACACCCAGCTATAATTTTTATACATATTATTGTTAGACTTTGTAAACACATACAATTTTGTCAATCATTTCCTAACAAAGGTAAAGGAGAAAATAAAATTTCAGAGAGAAAAATAAAGCTTCTTTTTTTTTTTTTTTCCTTTTCTTTTGAGATAAGGCCTCACATAGCCGGGGCTGGCTTGAAACTCCTTATGCAGCTAAGAATGACCTTGAACTCCTGCCTCAGCCTCCCAAGTGCCGACATTACAGACATGCACCACCATGCCTGGCTCAGAAAAACAATATTCTTTAAAGAAGAAAACAAACAACAAAATAAAAATCGGGCAAAAAAAATCTGCTGGAGACGTAGCCCAGGCTTGGAATAGTTGCCTGACATGCTTGGGGCCCAGGGTTTAATCCTCTGTGCTGAAAAGATAAACAAGCCAAAGATCTGAGTCAATGTTTTGCTAAAGAAGATATGCAGATGGCGAATGGGTCCAGGTGAAGATGGTTGACAGCATTAGTCACAGGGAAATGGACAGTAAGCTGTGCCGAGATGCCACAGTATGTGCACAAGTATCAACAGCTAAAACGGGGACTCTAAGTGTTAGCAAGGGTCTGGAGAAGCTGGGACTCTCATGTGCTATGGGGGAAGGGACATAAAATGGTATAACTATTCTGGAGGACAGTTTCTTACAAGCTACACACAGAGTTAACCTATGACTCAACCATTCTGCTCTATGTGCTTTTTCTAAAGAAAAGAAAACGTGCGTGTCTACACAGAGTCTGAACTCGCATGCTCAGAGCTCTACCTGTAATATCGCGTCTCACACAAGAGCCTCCTGTTCATCTATCATGGATGCTATCGTTTTGTGTGTTTTGTTTCATGCAGGCTGGGCAAGTGCTCTAAAACTGAGCTCTCTCTTTACTTTTAATTTTGAGGCAAGATCTCACAAAGTTGCCCAGGCTGTCCTTGAATTTTCTAGGTGCCCCAAACAGATTCTGCATTTGTGATCCTCCAGCTTCAGGCTCCTCACTACCTAGAATTACAGACCTGTGACACGAGGCTCAACTTTGATGGTGGCTCTTGACTCTTCACTGCAGAGGTAAAGTTCTGACAGCCCTTCTCTCTGACCTCCAGGCCACTGAGAGCTGTATTTTTGACACCAAGCCACTAACATTTACTTTCTGTGATTTGTTCCAAACTTGATCCAGTCAGAGGGCCAGAGAGATGGCTCACTGGTTAAGAGTGCTTACTGTTCTTGTAGGAAACCCAGATTTGGTTCCTAGCACCCAAGTTGGACAGCTCACAACTACCTGTAATTCCAGTTCCAGGAATCCAAAGCTCTCTTCTGGCACCTGTGGGCACTGCACAGATGTGCACACACTTAGGTACACACATAAATAAACAGATACATCTTTTAGTAATAAATACATAGCAGCATTTGATCATGTGAATATTGTTTGCTACAAAGCTGAAAAGTGTGCTATGGTTACAATGTAACCATGGCAATAAACCCTTGTCATTTTAGGGATGGGAAAACTGAGATCAGAAAGCGTCAGAGTTCTGTTGAAGAACACACAGCTTGTGAGTTAGAGGGATGCAAAAATCTTTCCAGTTGCCTGAGACTTCGTTACTTTGAACCAAGATAGTTGTCATTTGATTTGCAGTTGGAAAGAGGTGGGTCAATGAGAGCAAAAACATAGGCCTGAATGAGTGACAGTGTTAGCAACTGAGAAGAGAACATTGATAGAAAATATATACAGGCCTGTATCTATAAAGCAGCTGAATTAACAAAGAATAACTTTCCAAAAATATAAAGCACCAAGCCCAAATGGTTTTACTGGTAAAATTCCATCAAATATTTAAAGAATAAATTATGTTAGATCTCTACAATGTATCCAGAAATAGGAAAAGGCAAATTCTAATTATTCTTCTTCCAATAATAATGATAATAATAATACTTAGACAGGGTCTCACTGTGTAGCTTAGGGTGTCTTGGAACTTACTTTGTAGACCAGGCTGGTCTTGCACTCAGAGAGATCTATTTGCTTCTGCATCCAAGTGCTGAGAGTAGAGGTGTACACTACCACGCTGGGCTAGAAGGGGAATTTTTCTTGTTCCATGAGGCCAACATTACCTTTATACCAAAATATTATAAGAAAACTACTGACCAACATCTCTAACGAACTAATATGCAAAACCCCCTCAATAATACATTTAAAAAATAGAATCCAACAGTATATGAAAATAATTATACACCACATTCTAGTGGATTAATTCCAGGGACACAAAGTTCCTGATTTGAAAATCAATTGATGTAACCCATCATTTCAACAGGCTAAATGAAAAACAAAATCAGTGATATAATTATATCAATAAATGTGGAAATTATATCAATAAATTTGACAAATATAATATTTGAATTGAGGATGCAGCTCTGTGGTAGAATACTTATGTATCATGTCCAAGTGCTTGGGTTCAATACACACACACACACACACACACACACACCACACACACACATACACACACACCACACATACACACCACACATATACACCACACATGCACACATACCACACACACACACCACACGCATGCATGTGTGCATGCGCACACACCGGTGCACACACAGACACCACACACATGTGTACACACACACATACACACACGTGCACACACACATGCACACTACTCATTCATAATTTTTTAAATGTCTCTCCAAAAACTTTATAAGGAATATCTATAAAAACCTACAGCTAACATCATACTTAAAAGTGAGAAACTCAAAGCCCTCTCTCTTGGAGTTTCTATTGCTATGATAAAATACCATGACCAAAAGCAACTGGAGGAGGAAAAGGGTCTGTGTCACCTTACACTTCCATGTCATAGTCTATCACTTAGGAAGGCAGACCAAGAACTCAAGCAGGCCAGGAACCTGGAGGCAGGAACTGAATCAGAGGCCATGGAGGGGTGCTCCTCACTGGCTTGCTCTGAAGGGTTTCTTAGACAAATCAGGACCACCTGCCCAGGGATGGGACCACCCACAGTGAGTGGGTCCTCCCCCATCAATCATTAATCAAGAAAATGCCCCACATTCTTTTTTTTTTTTTTTTTTTGGTTTTTCGAGACAGAATTATTTCGAGGCAGAATTATTTATTAGGGTTTTTTTTTGTTGTTGTTGTTTTGTTTTTTTTGAAACAGGGTTTCTCTGTGTAGCCCTGGCTGTCCTGGAGCTCACTCTGTAGACCAGGCTGGCCTCGAACTCAGAAATCCGCCTACCTCTGCCTCCCAAGTGCTGGGATTAAAGGCGTGCGCCACCACGCCCGGCGCCCCACATTCTTGAAAAAATTATGGAATCATTTTTTTTTTTCAGTTGAGGTTTCTCTTCCCAGATAACTGACTTGTGTCACAAAACAAAATAAAACAACCACAAAGCAAAACAGATTGGGACATCTTCTTACTAAAATTAAATAAGCGAGAACATTCTCACCTCTGCTTTCCTTCCTCTCTCCTTCTCTCCCTCCTTCCCTCCTTCCCTCCCTGCCTCCCTTCCTGCCTCCCTCCCTCCCTTCCTTTTTTCATCCCTTCCTTCCCTCCTTCTTTCCATCTATCCATCCTTCCTTCCCTCCTCCACCTCTGCCTCTTTTTTTAAAAGAATTATTTATTAGGGTTTTTTTTTTTTGTTGTTGTTGTTTTGTTTTTTTTGAAACAGGGTTTCTCTGTGTAGCCCTGGCTGTCCTGGAACTCACTCTATAGACCAGGCTGGCCTCGAACTCAGAAATCCACCTGCCTCTGCCTCCCAAGTGCTGGGATTGAAGGCGTGCGCCACCACCGCCCGGCTATTTATTAGTTTTATGTATATGAATACACTGTCTTCAGACACACCAGAAGATGGCATTAGATCTTGTTACAGATGGATGTGAGCCACCATGTGGTTGCTGGGAATTGAACTCAGGACCTCTGGAAGAGCAGTCAGTGCTCTTAACCACTGAGCCATCTCTCCAGCCTTCTACTTCCTTTCTCTTTCCTTCTGTCTTTCCAACTTTCACAGGGACGAGATGTCCTTCAGCAGATACACCATAACACATCCAGACAATGACATAATATTCATTGAAAAAAAAAAAAAGGAAATGACCTATCAGACCATGAAAATTCTCATTACTAAGAGACAGAAGTCAGTGTGGCAAGGCTAGAAGCTGTGGAATTCTGGGAAAGACAAAACTATGGATGTGGGGAAAAAACATATTAGAGGTTGCTGAGGAGGGAAGGGAGGGATGAGAGAGTGGAACACGGAGTTTTATGGGCTATCATGACGGCTACAATCCATTATATATTCATCAAAACCCATAGATGGTACAGCTGCCTAGAGAGAACTCCTGTGAACGGTGTGACTTCAGCTGTGTTGTGTCGCTAGTTCCTTGGAATTGAGACACTTCTTCTGAAGGGGAACTCACTCATAAGACTCGGGATGCTCAGAAAGTTAGGACTCGGGAGGCCCCACTCCCCAGGGTTATATAATCTGGAAGCAATGGCTGAGAACCTAGAGACTCTTCCATGGAGCTGCCTGGAAGATGAGCAGGGAGTTCCAGGGATGAAGCTGGGTGAGTTTTGGGGTGATAGAGTCACCGATGGTCCTGCAAGAACAGTCAACAAGCCCACTGGTATGGCTAGGTATGGTGGAATTGTTTCTCTGGTTTGTTGCGTGCCTTGTCTGGCAAGCAACAAACCAGAGAAACAATTCTGGATGTATCCCTCTAAGTTTGTGGGTTATAGCAAAGGTGTAAGTGGTGCTGACTGTGAAGGAAGTCACCTTCAAGAGACAGTACATGGAAACTCCTTGTGCTTCCTGTCCAGGTTTCCCGAGACCCTAAAACTTTCCCAAAATGAAAAACAAAGATCATTATTTCTTTTAAGATGTATTCATTTTATGTATGTGAGTACACTGATGCTCTCTTCAGACACACCAGAAGAAGGCATCATTACAGATGGTTGTGAGCCACCATGTGGTTGCTGGGAATTGAACTCAGGACCTCTGCAAGAGCAGCCAGTGCTCCTAACCTCTGAGCCATCTCTCCGGCCCCTGAAAACAAAGATTATTAAAAAATAAAAAGCCAACCACAGAGCTCAGAGGGAGGAACTCGTGGCTTGTTTTTGAGACGGGTGAGTCACTTCGACCATGGCTTCTCCTGGCAGACTGGGCATGAGCACATAAGGCAGAATCTACAGCCAACGGAAAGCAGGTCTGGGAGAGTAGGTTGGGAGCTGGCTGAC